>NC_134366.1:150159649-150471096 GCF_035582795.1 Mycteria americana
ATTCACATCAGTAGTGGCAGACATGCTCAACAACTTCTGCTTGTTCTGTCAAGTTTTCTGACATCTGGGATGGTACACTAGTTTTGGTAGGATTTCTTTTGCTTTTATTTGTTTTTTATAATGAAGAGATGCATCTGTCATTAAAATTGATGTTTTATCTTTGAAATACTGTATCCTCTGGTTGTGTCATGAGCCCTGAAGGCTCCTTTCCCTCCTGTTCTGCTCCTCCTTCCACAATGAAAGCCAGTATACCTAATTTTTTGCTACCATTTTAGGAGTCTTTCTTCCTATGACTCGTTCTGCTGTCCATAGAGGGGGAGCAGTGCTGTGTCCATGTGGGACTGTATTTCAGCTGGTAAGCACTGGTTAAGACTTATGTGTGAGCATGAGAGCAGTTCTCTGTTAATATGGGACTTCATGTGACCTGAGCCCAGTCTGATCATGAGTTGTAGGTCAGGTCCTGAGCACCTCTACCGCTCTATGTGCACGTGGTCTAGCTAAGCAAACCTGTATTCCCTTCGGTGTATCATAGCCTGGGAGTCAAGTGGGTGAAACAGGTCACTTTGCCCTAGAAAGCTGCCCCTGTTGCCCATTAAATGGCCTGGACCACCAGCTGTTACTTTCAGCCAAAAAAATTTACCTGTGTGTAAATTTCTGAAACTTAACCTACATCCTAAAATAATTTCAGAAGCTCTTCAGCTAATCGTTTCATTTTTACTGTCTTCTTTCATTGTGGTTATTTAATAAACAACGCAATTGCTGTGAACAAGCGAGTGTACGGTAGCACAAAATAGGAGTTAGGTTTGTCATTGCTTTTTCTTCAGTAACACTGTCTGGCATAGCGTGGGACTGGTCATTCAGTTTGCTGCTCAACGTAAAAAATTAGCTTTCCTCAGGCATTTGAGTTTAACTAAGATTGTTCGCTGCCTCTGGCACCTGTTGAAAGGAAAATAATGAAATTGGTTTATATGTACAAAATGAAGTAGAAGGTTTGTATAATTAGCTTTTGTAAGTTTTTGCTTTACTTCCCTCTGTTTCCCCAACACTCATACGCACCTTTTTCTGATATGCCTATAGCACCCTGGTAACTAAGTGATTTTCTGGGCCCCTGAAGCCGTGCAGCCTCAGTGGGCACATTCAGGGGCACATTCTGGGCACATTCAGGGGCCAGCCTGGCTGATGCTTGCAGGATGCGTAGCTGGAGAGAAGCCAACACGTAACATCTCTGGCCGCGCATACAGGCTTAGTCTGCGTGAGCTGCCAGTGCCCTGGGTGCATTTGAATTTTGGTCCCCCTCTCCAAGTGCTGTGTCAGTTCAGGAATTTGTGGTTACTCTGGCTTTTGGCCTGTTAGTGCATGTGGTATGTGAGTTAATTTCCTGCGGTTCTGTTCAGTCCTCTCAATTTTTTCTTTACGTCTACTTAAACTAGCCTTGGGCTCGCAAGTCTACAGGGGTGGGATGTATTTTAGTCCATCTGTAAACCTGCCTTCTTGTTTTTTGGTTAATGAAACGATCTTGTATCTTGTTGTCTTCGGATTAGGGAAAATATTTTACTGGTTGTCCAAACTCTTTCCTCTTCTAATTGCAAATCATTTTTACATCTTTCAAAACAAAAATCCTTGTGTTGCAATGCAGTTTTTCCATCTGATGATATAACTAAAATAAAAATCACTTTTTAAAAAAAATAAAGCTGCAATCAAAGACTTAGGTGCAACAGCTGAGACTGAACATGTGTTAGCGGTTGGGCCGTGCTGGGTGCACTTACTGAGCACATCTTCTGGTTTAGTTTCATCAGAAAGGGATCTAGCGCTGGTGCTTAGAGAGTGCTTGGTGATCGGGCAGCCAAGGATTTTGGGAAGTTCACTTCAAAAGCTCATTCTTTATTCAAATTAAAAGGCTGGTATATATACCATGTGAGACATTTAAGAAAGTCACATCATCTGTACAATAATTTAAATTGTTTATGGTGTAATTTCTATTGTAGTGGCCAGAGATGTGCCCTCTGTGATAGGAAGATTCACTTTACCAGTGCAGGTTGTGGCTCTGGATTATCAAATGGCAATTCCAAGAGGGAGCGCAGGGACAAAGCAGAGGCTTTCAGTAAGTCAGGGAAGACAAACTTAGGGATATTCGCTGCATGTCAGCCAAGTAGGTCTCCTTGATGCTAATATGTACGTAAAATCAAAAGTTAGTATTACTGAAAACTTTTTGATAGAAATGGCTAAACGAGATTGCCTTTTTGTCAAGAAAAAACACTGAGAAAGATCTGTTTTGAAGGGAGAAAGTTACCGGGTTAAGTTTCCAGAAATAATGTTTTTCAAAGGATGTCTGGGACACAAGACATTTCTCTGAGTGTAAAAGTAAACTATTTCTATATTCCTTGAGTAAAAAATTTTACTCTATTTACCTTTTTTTCTATTTCATGTGACAATGCTAAGGTGGTATCTGGAATGTTCCTTGATTACGTGTAATGCTATGTTCTTTGGTCCTCGTGCATACTATTATGAGCAGTGCCCCCACTCCTGCTTCCAGAGAGCTAGCTCTTGTTGGAAGTACTGAAAATAAAGAGTTTGCCTATATTATGTAGGGATCTGATGCCTTCATTTATTTATCTGAGAAACTTTCTTTGCTCATTACCATCTTCCAGTGACAGAGTACCTGTTCTTATTATTGCCTTGTTGTGTTTTTAAGTGTTTTTTTTCTCCCTAGCATGTGAGTTTTATGCGTACAGGGTGAAGTGGTGAATGTGTTCACTGAAGAGTTATTTTCTTTCAACATGGAGGAGGATGCGGTTGTGGTCAGGGTAGCTTAGAATTGATCTCTGAGGGAATTGGAAAGCTGATGAACCTGATTCTCCCCTGCTTCATATTGCGCATGCTCGCTTTTGACACTGCAGCATTGTCTAAAAAGCGTATAAAATTGTATAAAAGTTCTCCTTCTGAATAGGCAGCATCTTCTGTTGGCTTTGTGCAGGCTTAGGCAATGTGAGAAGCATAAAGGCAGCGGAAAGCTGGGTGATAACTGTAGGGATGTAACAGTAATGCTGTAGCATGACTGAAGAAATCAGGAAGCACCACTGATTATTTGTGAACACTTTTCACTTATGGGATTAGCACAGCGACAGGAATTGTTCATAGGAAACCTCTCACTGAGAGACTGTCCTAAGGCAATATCCTGTGGCAATAGGATACAGCAGTATTGTCTTCTGTTGTACTGAGGGACCAGGAAACAAGGATAAAACCCTTGTTTGTGGTGTAACAAGAGGAAATAAGAGCAAACCATGCTTTATAAGTCTCTGGTGAGCTCATGGAAGATTCTAGTTATGTTTCATAGCACTATGCATACTGTCTTGCTGCCCTTAGAGATAGGAATTGGTGGTGTGCTGTGGGATTTATTTTCTTGCCCTGCACTTAGGGGCTTTCCCTCCAAGATGTCTGTATATGTTGTTGACTGACAATTCATTAATTTTTACTTTGCTTCCTATGTTCCCTGAAGGCCAACATGCCAGACTGCATTCTGCAGTGCAGTCTTTGTGCTCACTTTTGGGCAAATCGTAGCTGTCAGCAAGAGAACTTAGATGTCCCTAGAAGAAATGGAGCCTGTGCTTTAGGAGATGATCATATCGTACAGTGGGTTCTTGCTATTTGAGCAGTGATTAAGGAGTCAAATTTCAGGTAACTTCATAATAGTGAGAAATCTGTAGATGATGTTTCTGCAGTCCCCATCTCTCTTTGGCTTTTGCCAAACTTTTGCCTCTTTTTGGTTTGAACTGCATAACTTTTTTATTTTTTTTTCCCCAGTAGACAGGGCTTGATGTGACATCTGAAACCTCTGGGTAATTTCATACATCTGGCATATTTGTTTTCTTACAAAGTCAGTAAAATGCTGATGAGACTAACAAGGGCTTTCTCTACCTCCTCCTGGTTTTGGCTACTCCTGCTCAGGAATATGTTGATGTAATTGGGAAGAGTTTCATCCATTTAGTGTCTAGTAATATAATCAGTGTTCTGTAACTTTGGCAGAGGCAGGTAAAGGGCTAGTAAAATCTTTGTCAATAGACTCTGTTATCCAGAAAGGTGCTGTGAGGATAATGGTCCTTTTGAAATCTTCGCTTCCTCACCAATGGCTTCCTAAGGCAAACCTTTATCAATGTAGTATTCAAGTTGTTTTTTCTTCTCTTCCGGCCCACCCGCTTTCCTAACATTACTGACTTACACATTTTGTTGGTGGCTAGATGGCCACCCATATCAGGAATAACATGTGTTAACTCTGGTCTTATTCGGGTACCATGAGCACCCACTGATTAGATTTGGTAATATTCTGGAGTTAGTAAGATTTAAAGGAACAGTTTTATTCTGCCTTTGCATTACTGGTTCATGTATATAAAGATGTTGAGCATATAAAACTACCAAGTCTTGGGTTTCTTGTACTGATCTTTAAGGAGTTACAGCTATGCTTGCTGTGGGTTGAGTACCGGGAACTGTAGCAGTTTCTGTGACTTCCTGTTTCGCCTTAATCAGCTCCAGCTTTCTTCGGTGCTGCCAGCCCCATCTGAGTCTGTACGAGTTGCTGTGCCTGCGAAAGCCCTGTTAGCAAGTTCAGAACCATCTGACATGATTGTAATGTCTTGATCCATCAATTGCAAGTTCTGTTTTAATGTTCTCACAATATTCGCTTTTCTTGATTACACTGACAACAAGTGTCTCGCTAGTCTGTGACGACCATAAATGCAGAGGATTGAAGGAAAACCTGACAATGAAAATGCCGATAAAGATTACAGAGAGGGATCTGAGTAATACAGTGCCAATGAATTATTTTCACAAGGGGTGTATTCATTTTCAGCTGCTGATAAGATCTGAGAAGTATGTGGACTGTCATTTCATTTCTCTGTAATTCTGCGTGTTTTTTCTGTGTAAGTGCAGCACTGAGGACTTCATCTGGAGTGTTCATCTTCAGAGCATGTGAGCATATGGCTCTAGACAACTGAAAGAGATTAAATAGTGCCAGAATGGTTGTGCCAGAATGGTACAGAATTGGTGTTTGGCGAATCCTAGCCTAATACTCTCTTTTTCATTAAAAAAGAAAAAGAAAAAAAAAAAGAAAAAAGAGAGTAAAGGCTCTGTTTCTTGATGTATTCTAGGATTAACTCCATTAATTTCGAGTTACACAGCAACTCACCTTTTGATTTTGGTCCAGGCAATGCTGAAACAGCTTATACAGAGGTCTACTGTATAGATTCACCTGCCTATCCAGTTTTATTATTTTCATTTCTTATAATTGGTTTTCCAGTTTGTACTTCCCACTGAGTATTGTTTCTACTTTCTGTACTACTCAAGATACTTTTTCAGAATTTATTTGGTATTGTTCTTAATCTGATGATGTTACTAAAAATTATCTACATATTGCAGAACAGTTTTACCATGTATATATTGAAGTTTTATTTATGAAACATGTATCTGCTGTGAGACATCTGAATTATTCTTTTCAAGGTTTAGTGCTGATTTCCAAAAGTGAACACAGGTTTATGTAGGACTCTGGCTGGATTTGTGTGCTTCAGAATCTGTCTCGTGCATACAACAAAGTGTTTTGGTTTGATATGTAACCTTTTACTTACGTCATGTAAAACAAACAGGCAGACAAATATAGGTGCCAATACTATAAAAAATATGCTTAATGTGCTAGTCAACTAGTAATATCCACAGTTGCTCTGGTTTATGCCCCAGGCATAGAGAGGATTTGGAAATGCTAATTCCTCATTTTGTTTTGCCTTGTTTGCTCAAACATGTGAGCAAACGTGTATGGTTTGCTCCAAAATACTATGATTTCTCTTTACAAGAATGCTTTAATTGTTTTTCAGGGGGTAGGGGGCCTCTCGTTTTTGCTGGTTCTTCCACTTCCCACAGTCTTGCTTGTGGCTTGTCCATATGGTAGGGTATTTCTGTGTTATTTTATTAGATGTTGTCTTCACATAGGATGGCCTCACCCTGCTGTGTTAGCTCTACTATGATGTATGTCAGGCATTTAAGTATGATGAGCTAGACCTGTTTGTATGATGAAACCCCTTATTTATGGCACACAAATTTTGACTTGTGTTTTTAGAAAGTCAGAGCCAATTATTCCACAGTTGTTGTTCAGAATTGTTTTCTAAATGTAGCCTGATGTTGATGGCCAACAGTAATGATGGGCTTTTCCCTGTAGAAGTAATGTCTTTTGCCTTGTAAGTGTAACCATTTCAGTTACTTTAATCCTTTTCTCCAGCTTTGTTTTCCCCTTCAAATCCAATCAGTCACCTGAGCCTCTCTCTTATTGTGTCCATCTTGTTGCATCAAATACTAATCCTTTGGTCTTGCCTGCAGGGTAGGGCTAAATGGTGAAAATCCTTCTCCATCTGGTTTATTAAATGAGAGGTGCCAACTCCTGTCTCTGCTCTGCCAGTGATGCCAGCTTTGATTACTTGCCTGTTGTCCTCTCCTTCAGGCACCTTGTACTTTCTCTCATTTTGTTTCTATATTTAGGAGGATGGTGCAAACCTGAAGCCGTAACTTTGTTCTCTTCCAACTTTCCTTTTTAAATCTGACCTTTGGTTTGGTATTTATAGATAGTTCCCATATGTCATTAGCTGGGTAGGTGACTAGGGTCTGTGACTTCTAAACTGTTTCACTGTTACCTTGCTTTCCTAGTCATTGTTTGCAGTCCTTCTGCATTGGCTGTCTAATACGAATATTGCAAATACTCTGTGAAACAGAGAGGGGTTGTCTTTGATATGTTTCTGTTCATTATTATTAAGCAGGGTTGAGCTTTGACTGCAATTCCTGGATTTTTAATCTACTGTGGTCACAAAAGAAGAACATTTATTCTAAGAATAAGAAACAGAAAGGAACCACATAGTTTCTGATATACTTATTTCTATTTGGGTTTCATCACATTAGTTTGCTGGTGACTGTGAAGCACACAAAATATACCTCAACAAGAGATACTAAAACTATTGTACCGTTTAGCTCTGGAAAATCCAGATTGATTCTAGACATTTGTGCACAGGACAACAAAAGATACTTTTGTCAGATGAGGAAGAATAATAATGTGAATTAGCTAAAACCAGGGATTCTGAAGTTCCGTTCATCACTCTGCCTTGTGTCCCTGTGGGATCTTGAGTAGCTCAGTCCCTGTTTGCAAGCAGCGGTAATATTTTTTTTCAATGTTAATTTAGTGTAACTTTTGTACATTGTTTACTGTAAAGAAGACAACATTAAAAGTCGACTCTTCTAAACTGTTATTAGGTAGTCAATAGTAGATTCTGCAATAATTTGCCTGTGCCAAAACCAAGTAACAGTTGTATTATTACATAACAGTGGGTGACTACTGCTGATAAATAATCCATTATGTAACCATGGGTTTTTATTATGAAATAAAATGTAGTGTATTTGATTGTTGACTTCTGCTAGATTGAGATTTCAGGTTGACCTAACAGAGATCTGTGGGAAGGCTCTGGCAGGAGGTGAATGACAGAGAATATAGGTCGTTACCTTGAAATATTATATTTTCAGATGTAAATATTTAAAAACAATTGGTTTGCTGTAGCTCAAAGGATTTGGGTTTTGAGTTCAATTCAGTAACAACTCACCATGGGAGAGTTGAAGGTGCTGGAAAGAGCATGAAGGAGCTGGAATTTCATAAAAGTACAAGGCTTTTTCTTATTAACAGCTCTTTATCATCAAGAACAACAGGAACTTTAGAAACCAGGTCCTGGAATTCAAATGTGATTTTGCCAAGTCTGAGGTTTGGAAAGAGTGAGCTCACAGGTGGGACATAAGGGAGGTTTTAGCTGTTCTTCTATAATCTGTGTATTCCTTGCACCTTTTCAGGGAGTAGGCTGTGATCCTTCTTTGAGGAGGGTCTGTGTCTCCCTCTAAGTATCTCTCCCTGCAGTCTCCAAAGAAGGAAACAACAACTTTCAGGGCTCCCAGTTTCAGGCTCTGAGAAGGCTGCAGTTGCTGCTGGGGTGACATGGGAGAGCCAGAAAGAATGTGAAGGGACCAGACAGCTTGAGTACACGCTCTGTATCTCCAGAAAGGGCATTAGAGGGATCTATGTTTGTGCTCAAGCCCAAAGAACTTGAGCAGGCATTCAACACTGTCCAGATGCAGCCAGCACCTGGAGTCCAGAATCCTGGGCTGCTGGGTTCATCTGAGAGACCATCCAAGGCTGTAACTCCACAAAACTATGTTTTTTCCCTCTTCCTTTACTTAGTTTATAATGCTGACAATCTAGGAAAACAGAAATGGTGTGCTGCAGTGTCTGAGAGAATTCTAACATTTCAGTCTTGCCAGAAATGCAATGTGAATAGGCATACCCATGAGAAAACTTTAGCAGAGCTACTTGGAATAATAACTGCAGCTGCAATTTATGATTTTAGAAGCGTAACTGTTTTTCAGTGCCTAAAATTAAGTTTCAGTCATGTAAATCTTTGTATGGTACTTCTCGGTGACAATCAGTGATGGATTCCTTTAACCCTTACCCATATAGAGCAGTACCTTTTATTCCTCGGATATTTCAATGTTACTTAGTGGAATGACTTAAGAGTTAGTGAAAAGATGGTAGAATCCAGGCAAGTGCAAAAAGATGACAAGGAATTGGAGAACACCATTGTAAAGCATCCGACTTCCAGGTAATGGTTGTCTGTAGAAGTTCCCTGAGAAAGGAAAGGAGAATGTCATTTGTTCCTCTGAGGGTCTCCCCCGTAAGGTGTCTGAATTGAGACAACTAGGGTAATTGGTCATACTTTTAATACAAAAGTTTAAAAAAGAACAATTTAAAATGCTTAGATCAGTGTCAGCTCATCATGCGATGCGCTTGGCTGTATATGTGTATAAACAGAAGATGTATAGAAAGAGGATGTTGTTACTCTTAAGTCAGTCCAGCTGATTAAAGAAAATGTAATGGGATTTCAAAGCACTCAGGTCAGTTTGGTAGGCTTGGGTAACTGTTGGGTATTAGAGAAAGTATCTGTGAGGCTTGAAGGGGTTTCTAGTCCAAGTATGTTTGTGGCTGAGAACTTCTAACCACAAATACGCTATTTTTTCCATCTCCACTTGAGTTGTTCAGAAGGACTTTACAGGGTTAGCAGGGAGCAGAGCTCGTGAGCTGGACAGCCTGGCTATTGGGGTTTCAGAAGGATGCTCCTAGACAGGCCTGTCTTCCCCAAATGTTTGACAAATCACAATTTTCCAAGGAAGAAGATGTTTTATCAGCATTTTTGCAGCCGCATACCACATAGTTTCTGATTTACTTATTTCTATTTGGATTTCATCACATTAGTTTGCTGGTGACTGTGAAGCACACAAAATATGCCTCAACAAGAGATATTGAAACTATTTTACCGTTTAGCTCTGGAGAATCCAGATTACTTCTAGACATTTGTGCACAGGACAACAACAGATACTTTTGTCAGATGAGGGAGACTAATAATGTGAATTAGCTAAAACCAGGGATTCTAAAGTTCTGTTCATCACTCTGCCTTGTGTGAATTAACTAAAACCAGAGATTCTGAAGTTCCATTCATCACTCAGGCCACTCAGTAGTTTCATACCTCTGGCAGCAAGAAGTGATACTGTGTGATTTGCAGTGTACCATGGGTCACGTCAACCATCAACTGTTCACTGCAGGTGAACAGTTGATGCAGGTGAACTGCAGGTGAACAGTTAGTTCAGTGGTTAAGTCATGGATCAAGCACTGTCCTGTTAAACCAGCAGTTTTGTTAATACTGGTATTAATCAGTGTATGGGCTACATCACAAGATTCACCTGCAGGTCAGTGAACCTTTATCTTCACGTAGATGAAACTATTAAAAGCCTGCTTTGGGGGCTGGGTGTACAAAGGCTTTGCAAGCTGCAAGTGATCTTTGGGCTGCACTTACAGAACAACTGCTTTAAACTATGTGATAAATAGTTATGAACTGCACACATTCAGAGTTGTTCTGTAGAATTCAGCATCTGTTTATAGGCAAGCTAGATTTGAAACAAATACCGTTTCCAGTGAATAATTTAAGTAACTCCACTATGCTTACACAGAAGTGTAGTACAGAGTATTTTACAGAAACAAATTTTTGCTTGACAGATGCAAGCTAATTCAGCCTGTGCGTATTAGCTTGTAAAACACAGTCCTGCTTCTAAAATTATACGATACACTTCTTTCTAAGTGCATACAGGTTTTTAACAGATTTTCTATTTATATTATTCATGAAGTTATATATGTGGTCTCAGTGTTAACATTAATCATTAACAATCTGTAAGATATTTTCCTGCATAGTGTTCTTCAGGGGCGAAAAATCATTCCTAGTTAGCATTTGAACACTGGGAGGAAAGTTCCCGTTTTTTATTCTGTTACTGTCTTGCAGTGTTGCACTAGATGGGCTTCAGTGGTTTCGTATCTTGGGCTCTAAGGCTGTGGTGTGTGCACAAGTCTGTGAATGCAGGTGACTCGCTGCATGCCCTTCCTCAGGGAGGCTGTCTGGGTAGAAGAGGACAGGCGGGTGAGGACAGGCGGGGAAGCCCATGGTCTCCCCTGACAGCTCTCTTCTTCTGGAGCTACCAGAGGTGACCTTGGAGAGCTGCGGTATTCCCACGGCTGTCACTTTTCAGGTAGTCTGGAATCTCATCATGTCCCTAAATCCAGTTCACCTTCTCCACCACCACAATTCATCCAATCTGACTGGCTGTGTGCCCGTATCTCTTGGTTAAGGTCCAAAAGCATTTGTATATTTAAATTTATGTACAGGCTATAAAAGTCATTATCATTATTGTACATTCCAACAAAAGCCTCCAGCCTGCTGCCTTTTCTCCAACAACATTTTCCTCAGCATCATGAATTAACTAATGAAAAGGAAAGAAAATTGTATTGTTTCAGACAGCCTCTCTTCCAGCAGAGACTCTCGTAGGCACTCTTCATTAGATATTAAAGAAATCCATAAAATGTTAAAAGTGGGATTGAGAATAATCTTTTCTCTCCCCTTCAGCAGATGGTAAATCAGCATATCTCCAGGATTAAATCAGACGAGCACAAACCTTCAAACTGTAAGCAAAATAGTATGAGTATATAGTATGTATTGAAGAGCACGACAAACTTGATATCTAAAACAAAACAGTGAGAAAGTGTTGCCATTTGACAGCAATTTCTCTTTTTCTTTTGAGGAAGGAAAATGACTTGAATTCTCAAGACTTAACTGTTTTCTTGGGAAACCCCTACATTCATTTCCTCATGGCAGCTGCTGTGTACCAGGTGTTCTTCCTGCGTGCTCCCAAAGAAACCACCAGCACGGGAAGATCCCCAAAACTGATTCAATCATTCTCCCAACCATGCTTTGCACTGGAAAGATTTCTTTTTCAGCCTGACACTCTTCATTTCCCAGACACAACACTAATTGCCAGGAAAGGAGCTGTTCAGAGGAAATATGTACCTATTGGGACATTTTGTATTTCATCTGATGTAGATTATGAAGCTTTTGGGAGAATCTGCCACAGTCAACAAATGCAGCTGGGGAAAAAATGCTCACACTTGGCATGACATTTTGCCATGCTGCTCAGTATTTAGTCCTAGTTCACAGGAGTTATTATAATGTTATAATAAGCTTTAAAAATATATTCTGTTGCTAAAAGGAACTTTTCTGTTTACAGTGGATTTCAAGTTTGAGACTGAAAAATTCAGGGTGTATCTGTAACTTTGGAGCAACAAACAAGACTTGCCTGAGTTTTGAAAATAAAAACATACCATTTTATTGGAGAATGAGTTTATCAAATCACTGTAATACACTATTAGATAAAGTATCCTTATCACTTAGAGTGTTGTTGTATGATAGGTGAACTAAATAGGCAAATATAATGATCAGGTGATGTTAAAATAGTTCCTTTCATGTGGCACTACTAAAATCTCTCACTTGAGGGGAAAAATAAGTGGTACCCCCTCTGTATTATTTTTACTAACATACTTTTTATTCTCTTGACCTGAAGTTTTTTTTTTACTTGAATAGCGGAAGTGTTGGATTGTTTAATAGAACATCAAAAAGGAGTTTAATCTATAGAAATAAGATCTGTGGGAGTAAAAGAAGCATTTATGGGATGAAGATGTTTCAGAGTTTCAGTTTTCTTCAGCAAATATAGGGGCTCACCCAGACAAGTGTCTTGCAGTGGCTTTTGGTTTATTCACTGCCTGAGACTGCATCCAGTCAGGCCCTTTGCTCTTTCTTCTCATATCCAGTCAGTTTTTAAAGCCTTTTTTTTTCCCCCTTCTATTGAAGTTAATGGAAGATATTCACTGATTTTCAGTGGAAACAGGGTTATACTCACAAACAGCAGAAAAGATGACTAGATTTCTCCATTTCCTCTCTTCTATTTCACTCCTGAGATTTACTTCCATGCTATCTATGGTGGTGATACCTAAGTTATTCTACTGTCTAGTTTTTTACTTTTAAAAGCTCTCCCCTTTTATCCGTCTACACAGTTGCCTTTGGTGCTAAGATACTGTTCTTTCTCCTGCTGTCTTCACAGACTTGTTTCCCCTCTGTCATTCCCATTCCTACCTTGCGGATTTTTTCTAGACTGCCCTTGTGTTCCTGTTGACCCTTAAGTCTTACTTTGTACCCTTTAAAAATGTGTTTCCAGGAGGCTTTGTTTGCATTGCCCCAACCTATTGTAGGGAAAATCTATTCCTAAATGCATTTGAGTTTAAGATAGGTTTGTATTTCAATTTTTTTATGGAAAACAGTGTCCAAAGACTGTACTGCTCTGAATGGTGTGTGGTGTGGAGAAGGAAGGGAAGAAGAAAAGCTGCATCCACACTCTCTTCCGTGTGTTTGAAACTTTTCCCTGCCTCCTTTCAGACCTCGCTCCCCTCTATTTACCTGTGTGGTCAGCTGATTAAAAGGAAGAAGTTTTATAGTGGGTAAGACCAGTATTCTCCATCCCTACTCTTTTCCTTCAGCTCACTGAAAGTGTTGGCTGCATGTTACTGTCTACCATGACCATCTTTTGAAAGGAGGAGGAACCTCCCCGTACTGTCCTGTAATATATTGTATTCAACGCCACAGGAGGCTCAAGTTTCTGGTGTGACTTAACTTGATGTGACTCAAGTTTCTGGTGTGACTTAACTTAACCATGCCTGTGTATGGGAGAGCTTGACTTTCCCGGCTAATTACTCTCTGCAATGAAGCAGAGACTTGGAAGCACTGATACAGTGATTGATCCTACCATGAAAGCTCAGATGTCTCTTCACACCTGTTTGTGTCTGATAATGTAAGAATTCATTATCAATAACAACAAATGTCATTAAATGGAGGAGGTATGAAGGCCAGATCAGTATTCTAGACAGCTAGCTGTTATTTAGTTTATGTATTGCTAGCCCTGTGATGCCTCTTTGTCTGATTCTCTGCTTTCTGAATAAAGAAAATGTTGTTGTTGTTGTTGTTTTGGTTTTTCTGTTTGGATTTATTTATATCCTTCCTGTAGGTATAAAATATAACATCTGTTTCCAGTGAGGTTTTTTTAATTTGTCCTGTGTGCTCACTGGTCTCTGGTGATAGAGGGGTCACTGAAGATATAAATATGGCTTCTGCTCAAGGCTGAGAAGCCAGGAGTTGAACAAAAAATAAAAAGAAACCCCATGAAGCCAGAAGCCTTGCAGCTGCTGGTAATTAGGATTGTCATTGGCGTTCCCTCCAGGAGGCCTGTACTAACATACCTATGGTAGCGTGCAGCAGGCAGCTGCGTTCTCACAAAGCGGGGATGTAAACACAGGAGGAGGGAGCTTGGTTGTTCATATTGAGCAGAAGGAGGCCAAACAGGTGTATGACTTAAATGGTTCCCTCAAGGTATTGTCAGCTGCTGGAGAGTCATCCTCACATCTGTAAGATGCAGAAAGTTTCTTTTTCAGTTGAGGAGCAGCTGATGCAAGCCTCCATTTCCTACAGACGTTTGGAAAGGATTGTTCAGACTTTCCTACTTTCCCAGCAGTTGGATAGTCCCAGGGTGGAATTCATTGGACTTGCTTCATTTGATCATTTTACCATTCACAGTTGTTTTCTGCTTCTTGTTTGACAAACTGTATCTAATCGACGCTATTTTTTAAAAAATTCTGTGGTTATCATAGAATTCCCTTGATGCGTGTGGTACTGAATATTATAATGAAATACAAACATATACGTGTTAGTTGCATTCTGCAGCCTAGCAGATGTAATTGCGTCAAAGCTATTATGCTTATTTGGTAAAGCCTAATTTTAATAAGTGTCTAGCACTGATTAGATGCAGTTTTCTAAATGTTAATTTAAATGGAGTCCATGTGGTAACAGAGTAATGCTGTACTCTTTTTCAAAGGGAGTTTTCCTCGGTAAGGCCAATAGTTTCTGGAGTCTCTCTTACACTTCATTACACTTGTGCAGATGCTACATCAATTAAAGGTTGGTGCAAAGTAATCTGGAAGAGACTGTATAACTAGACTCCAAATATTCTATCCTTGGTAACAGACTGCTATATTATTTAATTCCGTATTTGTACCACATCATGTTTTTGCTCCGTAGTTTCTTAAAATTTTCTGTGCATATTTGTATTTTGTTTCAAATTTAACAGTCTTGCTATTATTTCAAATTAATGTAAACTAACAAATCAAATCCTACAAAGCCAATATAAGAAGCAAACAAAGCAAGTGAATCTTGGGACAAATGATGACAGAAACACAAAATTAGGCTGAATTTATTTCTTTTATATTTTGCCAAGTGGCTGTAAATGGGGAATAGTCTTGATTTTATTTTTAAAGACCTAATCCTCCTGAGAAGATTAACAATACTTTTGACATTTTGACTAATTCTGTTACGGTTTGGCCTCTCTATCCAGATAATGGTGAGAATCTTGAAAGAACATACACAGTCTGAGTGCGCACAAGGACAAGTTTTGTTTTTTAAGGACTTTATGGTGCTGGAAAAGGGGATTTGCTTGAATGGAGTTCAGCCCTTGCTGTGCTGCTCTCAATGAAGAGAAAGATACAGGAGTGAGGTACTCATGAGTAGCTATTCTCTGTAGCTAAGCAGGAGATCAAGATGTACAGTTTCCCTTCTGTTTTGCTGCAGGATGTTCCATCACTCCTTTAAAGTGTAAAGCTTTGTATGTGAGGGGCTTTTCTGCAATAGATAGAATATACAACTGAAAAAATAGAACCGAAGTATGAGGAGGATGTGAGTCTATTACCGAGAGTTAAGGCTGTGGTCTTGCTATGGGTATAGCTAGCGATCAGTATAGTCATGGTTCCATTCAGGAATGTATTTTATGATTTAAGTCGATAATAACAAACTAGCTGACCTGATATGGATGTTTAGTTTATATGTGGTTGGTACAGTGAATATGGCATGGGTCCTGTAGAAAATAGGCAGTCATGTATGTAATTAGAGTCTCACAACGTGTTTGTATGGGTGAGTAAACTAAAGATACTTAGACAACATTCATTTTGTATTTCCCAATCCTAGATTGCTTTATGAAGTTGGTGTGAAGAATTGTGCATTGAGGATGTATGTGTACACACTATGGCTGAAGTAGATCTTTGTAAACTTTCATATAACCAAGTTTTGGGTTTTTTTCTTTCAGTCATGTTAGAGTTCTTGTAATGTCATGCTTACTTCTCCCTTTAGGAGATTGCTATCTTTGCCTGAGGCTTCAACTTGAGATGTGTTTTCCATCAGAACATCCAGTTTAGCTTGAAGCACTGGTTCTTACACAGTTTACTTGTCCTTGGGCATTTTAACTTATCTTAGAGATAAGGCTTGGTAATCTAGGGATGAAGTAATGAGGCATGCAAGGTCAGCTACCACCCTAACAAGAGTTAGAACTGACCTGACACCAGCAGCACATCTTTTCATCCACACCTTTTAGTTTCTCCGCATTTGATTATTTTACTCAGAAGAGAAACTAACTAGCTGCCTCTTGACTTTTTTATCCTTCCTTTACACTTTTCTGTAAGATGTAAGCCACATCTGTTTCTTACTAATCATTTGATGTGCACTTCTAACAGAGAACTTGCTTTATTTTTTGGAGCCTTTCCTCTGCTTTGTTATTCATACTGTGATACTTCTCTTAAATACATTCTAAGATGTGAAATCTAGGGGTTTATCAAAAGCAAAACCCAACCACTTTCTTTATCTGAATCTTGTCAGCTGTTGAACAGGAATGTTGAGACTGAGTGATGGTGAGTTTGTATTAATGTTAATAGGTTTGTAAAGGATTAATCTAGCTACATGTGTTCAATTTTTTAAGTAGTTTAAATATGGAGATGAGGTGATCCAGTAGATCTAAAATCAGAGGAACAGGTGCTTTTGTTAAATAAAAAACAATAATAAAAGAACTGCCCACCCCCTCTCCTCTACTAAACATCAAACTATGGTATTGGAGTATGGGTATGTTAGATATTAAATGGCCTAATTACCCTTAAAGTTTTGCAAAATGAATTCAGGCTTGCTGGATGACAGCGTTTTCAGAGAGAGTGTTGAAGCAGCAGAAGCTGATGGCACACCCAGGTGTTAGTAGGAAACACCAGAGATGCACCTTGCTTGCCTGTAGGTACCAATGTTGCAAAGATGAATGCTGATTCTGAGTCGAAGTTGCTTTGTGATCTCCCTAGCTGGTTTTATGTGATGCTTTTCTTTCTTTTCTTTTTCAAGGGGCAGGGAATAGTAAATGCAAGTCAGATTTTTTTTTTTTTTTTAGTAAAATCCTTTATCTTTAGAAAGAATAGCCACAAAGTCATGTTTGTTCAGACTCAGTGGAAAAAAAAAATCTTCCCTGCCCACCAGTACCAAAATTCTTTCTCCTGAACCACATCCTCTTTGCCTTGTTTTGAGCCAAACTCAGGACTGTTTCTCTCCATCTTCATCTGTTACACATAGAGTCTGCTAGTAATTTCTTTTCTATTTTGTTTAGTTAATTCTTGCTCAGGTCTTGCCATATGGTCAGCAGCCTTTCCAGTTTTTGGTTATCTCTGCATAAAAGGGGCTTAATTTACTTTACTGAGAATTTTTTTGATGTACTCTTTGATACTTTATTAAGCAATCTGTTATGTAGATATACTTAACACATGGCATGTTTTGCATGCATGTAAACCTTAATCAGGTATATCCCAGGATGCTTAAGTTTCTGCCACAAATGTTTTCTATGTGAGTTCATCTTGTAGCATGAGGAATATACAGGACTGTGATATTGCCTTGTGCCTTTGTACTGATAATGCTTAAGGTCCATTTCCCTTTTTGTAGCAATCATTTGGACAGTCATCCGTTCCCTTCAGGTGCCGGTATCATCTGAACAGTTGCTGGCTCTGCCTGCCTGGGCAAAAATGTCTTAATTTGGGTAGTTGGGTTTACCTTTATAATCTTGGCAAAATAGTAGTTTGAGCATAAAAATAGCAAGACTACCAGGTGACATCAAGGTTTATTTTTTGGGCTAGCTGGGGTAAATATTTTACCTCCAAACATTCGTTCATTTGAGGTGTGTAAGCATGCGTACATTTCAGTGGGTTGTCAGAAGCTTTATTCACAGTTGTGGTGGAGCGTCGGGATTGAGCATCTGAAAGAAATGTAGTTGCTACTTATATTGGAGAAACAAATACATTTTTTGGGGTTTCTTTTGTTGAGCATCTGGGAAATAACAAGGGGAGTGAAGTCAGTACAGGTGGTGATAAAACTTGAATTACTGCAGTTCAGCGTACAGGGCATGTTAGTACTAAGACGTCATCTTGCCAGAAGACACAGGTGAATGGGTTCATTTAAAATGAGCAGAAACTGTTTCTACTCAGCTGTTGAATGTAGGGGTTTTTTGGAACATTAATACAGGAAATTGTCATCTCTCTTTTTTTTTCAGTGTGTTGTTTATTTTATGTTTTTTGGAAAGTCTCCTGGTTAACATGCTGGGTATATTCCCAGACACTCAAAGAAATATTAAACATATGCAGCAAATTGTCGCATTTGAAAAGTGGGGGTGAGTGGGCCTTTTTTTTTTTTTTTTTTTTTTTACAGCGACAAAGGGAAAGAGAAAAATATGAAAGATCTGAATTTATAAGTCTACATGAGTTTATCCCACTCGGGGGGATTATGTGGCACATGAGATTCTGAGTACCAGGGTAACTCTGTTACTTCAAAGGTGAGCTATGGGTCACCCGACCTGCAGAGCTGATGAGGAGAAGGGGCACTGGCCTTCGCATGAGGTTCAGCCATAAACAACTGGGAGCAATAACTTCCTAAACTGTTGCCACCTAATAAACAGATCTGTCTACACTCTGAAGCAGCTCCCCTAAGACCTCTGTAACTGATTTTTAGTATTTTGTTTTCAAATAAATGTTTTTACATATCTACTCTGTGGGTTATGTTATTGATTACAATATGACTTGTTATAGTTGAGAAGGATTTATTCTTCTAAACAAATAGAACTGAATAATCTCTCCCATTTTACCTAATCGAGATCCTTAGAAAGTGGATTTCGTCCTTCCTCCTCACCACATCTCCTCCAGGAATTAAGTGGGTTTTTTCCAGTTTAGAAGACTTAAAAATCCCCCATTTTTTAAAAAATTTTCTTTAAATGTATAGAAATATGTGCCTGCTACTGTACATAGGCTCATAGGTGAAGATTTTCACATATTGGACGTGATCTTGGGCAACCGGCTCTGCATGGCCCTGCTTGAGCAGCGGAGTTGGACCAGATGACCTTGAGAGGTCCCTGCCAACTTCAATGTTATTATATGGAAAAATAGTATTAAAATTTGTAAGAGTTGATGTGAAGAATGTCTGTAATCTGGTTTGAAAGCTTCAGCTCTAACCCTTCTTCATAGGGTAACATGTAGGTAAAGATATGGTTTAGCTTTAGAGATTTCCTTTGGATACTTTATTGACTGGCATTTCACTGATAAAGTCAGAATTTAGTAACTGAGACAAACAGACAAATAGGCTATTCATAAGAACATTGAGGAAGCCTGAATATTTTACATATATTGAAAATGCCTCTTGAGTAGTGACTGAAACGTGAGAATTACAAAGGAGACCTGAAATAAAGGGTTGCAGATGTATTATTTCAGCTTACAGATTTACTGCAGAGGATGGACAGTACTGAAGAGCTGCTTATTCAGAGTTTTACCCTAATATTTCAATGCACAGTTTTAAGCTTATTTTAGGATTTAGGACATGTAATTTTATAACAGTTGATTTCCAGTCATTATTGTGGTATCAGAATGGTTCTCAAGTGTTCATTGAGTCTGTCTTCTTGAAACAAAGAGTATTTTTATTCCCTTTTTTTCCTGTCTGTGAAACAAAGAGTATTTTTATTCCCATTTTACAAGTGGGAAATTAAGGTAATGAATGATTTAATATTGGGAGTATTTGTGAATTTGAGCATACCTCTAGATCCTGATTTCTCTTTGTTCCCACACGTGGTTTTTTTCCGCTGTATCTGGCTTGGTTATACAACTTCACTTTAAAAGTGTTGACTTCAGCTGCAGCTGTAATGCTCAGAAGTTCTGCAAGTTAGATCCAAAAATCTCAACAGAAGCACCAGAAAATGAGAAATATACAAATAATGGCCGAATGTGAAAAAACATTGAAGGAACTTGTTAAGGACCTTGTCTGTTACCTTTCAGTGATGCTGTGGTGTCAGATGTGGAATCACTCCAGTTAGCTCTGCGCGCAGCGGTGGTAGAAGGAGCCTGTGGAAGGGAAATAATTGTCTTAAACAGTCATGGAACTGTCTGCAGCTTTCTGAGAGGAAAGAAGTCGCTCCGTATCACACTGTGAATGTCTGAGGAACTTTGTGATTCGTTCCACCACCCCCCCCTTATCTCCACAAGGCATAGCTATTCCTAAATGGAAGACACTGAAGCCTTACATCTAGTGGTGCATATTTTTCTTCTTCTTTGCATGATTTGTGTAAAGTTAGTTGTTGGGTTTTTTTTTTTTTAGTTCTCTTTCGTCTACAGGTAGTGGTTGAAATCTTGAGTGTACTGAGAACAAATAAGTGTGCGGTTTTTTTATGGTCTTACTGTCTTATTTTTCCTGAAGCCTCTGATATTAGTGCTCTTCAAAATAAATCTCCAGTCTGATGTTGAAATAGTTGAAGTAGTGAATTATAATTTCATTACTTGTCACAGGGAAAAAAAAGCACTTCTTACGAACTGTTCACTTACTGGCTTTTCAGTGCTTTTCTTCCTGATAAAGCAGTGAAGTGTGGTATCAGAGGATTTACTACTGTAATGTCAAAGCATGGCAATGACCTAAATAGAGCTGACACAGAATAGCCTTCCAGACATACGGAACGGTGACAGTCAGATACTCTGATTAGTATAAAAACACTTGCTGTATTTTATCGAAAGGTTTATTTAAAAATAGTAAAAATATCCTTTTTGAGAGTCTGCTGGGGGTGGTAGTGAAAGTATTCTTTTTAATAATTCTATAATAATGATAATAACTTATGGAACTAAGTTGTTAACATCGTGTTTTTATTTTTCTTTTCACAGTCCACATACTGGGTGGCAGAATTACCAGCCTGATGTGCCCCGGATTCCCACTGCTTGCATCTCTGTGGAAGACGCCGAAATGATGTCACGGATGTCGTTCCGGGGCACTAAGATCGTTGTGCACCTGAAGATGGGGGCTAAGACCTATCCAGACTCTCCTTCGTTTAACACTGTGGCAGAGATAGTTGGAAGCAAGTACCCAGAGCAGGTGAGTGAGGATATACAAAAATAAACTTATTTTGTTCTTTAAAAATATGAAAAAACAAACCCAAAGAACAGCCCTTCCTAAGAAATCCGTCAAACGAGTAACTCGTAGTCACCTACTCTTGTACATTTGAGACATCTCAGCTTTTCAGTCTTTTTCAGGTAGCAGGTTTAAACCACCAGGCTCAGTTCTAACGTACTAGGATATATTTTAGAAAACTATAAGAATTACTGTGTTCTAAGAACAGGAAATTCAACTAAACTGCACACAATTTAACCTCCTCCTTTTTGTTTCCCTGCCTTAAAGCTCACTTTAAATAGTACCATCTGCATAGGCTTACAAAGAAGTGTGTATGTAAGCAGTAAGTGAAATCCTATCACTATAAAGAATACAGTTATTATTTTAAATAACAAGTAGTAAGTTAAGGTTGCCATAATGATTTGTGCTTGGAGTTTGCTTATTGTCCTGTTAATAATCTTCAAGTGATTTCTTGATCAGGCAAATAAGCCACGTTCTGCTGTCCGGAAATAAAAAACTGTTTTGCCTGAGTTTTTCCTCAAATGTAAAAGTGAATGCAGGATGTCAGTTTAACTTTTTTGAAGATGTTTTTTCTTGTGCTGCATTTAGCAGGCATTGTATGTGTGTTAGTTTGGAAGAATAAGCCATCTGTGGTAAAAAGTGTCTGCAAATTCTGTTTGAACACTAGTTAATCCTAAATTGTTGGTTTCAATTTTAAGACTTTTCCTCTTGCTTTCTCTTTTCTTCCAACTTCTTAGCCAAAAATCATACAAACTAAATTCATGGTGCTGAAGGATTTGTGCCTGGTATGAGGTCTTCTATGTCAGCTTACAACATGGAGTGATTTTTCTGGCAGTGTGGTTTATTGTGAAAATGCTGATGCAACCTCAGTTACAGCAGCACTAGAAATTGCTGCTGAAGTACATCTACTGAGCCACGATTCTTTTTTAAACATTGTAGTTTTCTAACTTCAATGGAAAATAAGAATGACTATCTCTGTCCTTTAAACCAGACATAGTTCTTACAAGATTTTATCTTTTCTGAGATAGTAGTTCTGCAGCTCTGCCTTGTGATGTCTAGAGATTCTCCGTGTTAGCATGAATGTAGTTTCAGAAGCTTGATCACTGGGCAGGGAAAAAGTAACAATCATTGTGGTTGATCGGTTTATATACCATCACCTATGAGTTTAGCTTAATGAAACATATGCTTACCAAGTTAATGACAATGCCCCAACTTCTAAATTAGGGTACAGCTACTTTAATTTTATGTCATCTGAATTTTTAGCAGTGCTTCTAACCAGCTAATAGGCTGTCTTTCCTGAATTATGTTTGGTGTATTTCAAAATGACAACATTTCAATTCAGATTATAAAGTGTCCAAATGTAACCTTCAAAGATGCATTGAGATGCTTGCATGTACTTGATTTTCTCTTTGCTGTCCTGCTCTGTTTCTTTAAGTAATGAAATGGATTGGGATCTCTTTACTTCTTCCACTGAGAAGCTCAGTTTTTTGAAACACTGAGTAAAGACTTATTTACAAGCCCCCTGCTGATGTTAATGGGAGTGGTAGTGGACACACTTTGAAAATGTAACCAAGAAACAGAAAAATAAAACAAGTGAATGTTTAGGTTTTTTAGTACTCAGTTCCTCTTGGAGCCTTAATAGGTGCTTCACCACGCTCATTCCACTTTGTTACTCCGGTAAAAATGAGAACCATCTAGCTATTTAGGCAATAAAATACATTGCAGACCCAAACTCTTACAAGGCCTTTTATGCCAAAGTGTTTCAAAATGCATTACAAATCCAGGGAAATAGAAAGGTGCCATTTCCACGGGCCAAAATTTCAGTTTAAGTTTTGAATTGAAACAAAAGCAAATCTGGATCTCTGAACTCTGGGTGAGAAATCAGCAGTGGGTGGTATTGCTCTTACAAAGGTCTAAAGCAAAACAGTTTGAAATTAGGCTGAAGCCTGTGAAACGTAACTGGTCACAGGTATTGCAGCAAATTATAACTTAAAAAACTGGAACTTAATTGAAAATGAGGGTCACTGTGGATACTGAAGAAGTCTGGTGAGAAGTGATTCAGTTCTAGATATAACTGCATGTTCGGCATGTTTGTATTCATCTATATATTGGCCAGAATTTAATATACTGTGTGATTTGTAAATAATTCATTAATTCCTCTTGTGAGATTTTAGCATGTTTATTAATATAGTCACTGAGAACCAAAATCATATTTGTCTGAAAATGTTATCTGTTACAAGCCATGTTGAATATTATTACTAAAATCCTTGAAAGGGGAAAACGATTTATTGGTTTTTCTTACCTTTTTTTTTTTTTGCTTTATTTGCCCACTTTTGCAGCATGTCCACTTCAGTTTCTCCTTTTTAAGTAGTTTTCCCAAGTGTTTGTGTGGATTCTTTCATATAGCAATGGAGGAAAAAAAAGTAAAACTAGGAAAATGTTAAGGTAAACAGACAAAAAAGTAGTTTAAATACTTCTGACATATTTTCCTAAAAGTTTGCCTTATTTTAGACTTAGTGTTCTTGAAGTCTTGTAATACATGCTTTGTTTTGCTGTTGCAAGAAATGTTTGATATCATCAAAATTGATACTCAGAATTGTCAAACTTGCAAACCTTTGTTTAGGCACCTGTGCTTATCTTTAACACATGTACGTTTCTGAACAACTTAAAGCAATAAAAGAAATATAATTACTGCTTTGTGAAGCATCAAGCTCTCAGGAATGCATTCATCTTCAGAAGTGATGATATGATATGGGTGCAGATGTTCTGTTGCTTTTTGAGGCAGCTCTGCACCCAAGGCACACAGGTACTTTCGAAAAGTTAACCCACTGATACTTCAGGTTTCTGTTTTGCTTTATCCTTTCTGTTTGGCTAGACAGTAGCAGTAAGCAAATGCTTTAGCATCAATTGCTCCAACTAAGAAAAATGTACTTTGAAACCTACTGTAAGTTGCAACTTTGCACTACCAGGTTTTCAGGTGGTGTAGAAAGCATCTGAACAGAAAAAGGAAATGGATTTTGTCATGCTGTCAGTAAAGTTCAGTGTCTCACCAATGTCTCTGTTCTGTTTATCTTTGTATTATCCCTTCTAAGTTAGAGAAGGGCTGCTCTCCCCAGACAGGACCCTTCTTAATGTCAGAGCGGGCATGACTGTGCATGTTCTGAGCAAAGACATCCACCATCCTCGCTGTCAGTCCCGAGGTCCTCATTTAGTGCCTGCTGAGCTCTGAATCCCTCTAAGTGCCCAAAGGAGGTGAGCCTGTCCCCATAAGACAATGAGTTCAAGATCAGGCTGTTCTTCATATATGCAAGTAGGAAGCAGTGGGACCAAACATGCTATGACTTGATGCCCTGGCAGCCTTTCTGAGCTTGGGATCTCATTCTCACGGTGCTTAGGACAGCAGCGAGAGCGTAAAACCTGTGGGTTGTGGGACTTAACATAATTAAGCCTATATGACTGCTGACAGTTGAGCCAAAGAGTTTGTGAAATGGGAAAGGTATGGTAGCAGAACCTGCTGAGGTCCAGGCTGTTGCAGGCTAGAGACATTTGCAGTCCATTCCTGACTGTTATCTTGGAGAAGGAGTTTTTGAAGCACACTGTTGAACCTGGGACCATGCTGTTAGCATCCTTTTGTACTGTATTGTGTATTGGTGAGATGTTTTATTTAAACTATGTAAGTTGACACTGGACACTGACTGACTGAGAAATTCACAAGTTAACTAGTGTGGTTTTCATTTGAAATTCAGGCAGACCTGGCAGTAAAACATGTTTGTCTTCTCATTTCAATACAGATGTAACATGATTGGTCTTAAAGTGCAGAAGTTCCTGTCTCTGGGGAAATGCTATAAATAGTGGCTGTTTCTTGTTAGTCTGGCTTCAATGTACCTAATGTGCCAAACACAGAACCCCAAAATACTTGATTAACTGAAAAGGTATCAAAGTGGGTAAAGATATAACTCTTCTATAATCCTAACTTCCAGTATCTTTTCGTACTGCGTATTTCTTGGTGTGCAGTGCTGTTTTACTTATCTTATAGTTACTAAGTGATGGGAAAACTGTTTCCTAAGTGCCCTACAAAGTACGTAAATTTAATGGTTGCTCGTTATTCTGTGATCTAGCATAAATACTGTAGAGCACAAACAGAGGGGCTCATAAGTGGCTTTTTTGGAATCCCGAACAGCTGTTCCAGGAATTCACTCTACACTGCTTTTTCGCCTCCTGTTTTTATGGAGTGCCATATCTACAAAATGTACCATTTGAAAAGCGACTCTATTTTGAACACCACAGGCATAAAAGACCATTGAAGAATGTACTGTAGCTTTGAGCCAAGTTTGGACGGCACTTTGAAAGTAGCAGTCCTAGGAATGACCTGAGAAACAGAGATGCTAAGGTAATAGATTGTGAAGTTCTTTACCAATCCATGATTGATGTAACAGAACCTGTTCTACAAAGGAAACAGCAGCTTATTTACTTTTTCATTCTTCTTCCTTTCCCTGTTTCAAAAATCAGCCCTCTCTTGGAATTTGTGATACTGGGCAAAGCTCCAGGGAACAAGAGAACATGAAAATCGTCCAGGCTTCTGAGCCTGTTAGGCATTCATGCACATAAGGGAAGAAATAATTTGTAGACCAAAAAAAAAACCCCAACCCCAGAAAAAAAAAAAAAAGACTTCTCTGAAGATGTGTAATACTCAGTACAATGTTGTTTTATGGCCTGGCATCAGTTCTACATATGTTAACAAAATGTCTATCCATTAGCCCTTTGATGTGGCTTCCAGATATCCCTATGCTCAAACTAAATCATGCATACAATAGAGCTTTGAGTAGAAATGTTTTAAGAGCCTGGTGCCATCACGTTATGGCTACATTATCACATTTTCTCCATGTGGATTGTTCTGCTATTCGTTCCAAAATGTTGAAGGCTTTGTAAGTGCACTTCTGTGAGCCTCTCTCCTGTGACTGTAAGCTGATGCCTGCCACTGCTAGAATTTAAGAGAATTTAAAAGAATTTAAGAGATGATTATGGAGATTGGGTTTTGAGAGTGCCAGCCCATTACTTCATGATAGCGAACTGATGGGAAAGAAGAACAGAAATGCTGAAAAAGAAACAAGAGAAGGGGTGAACAAGGAACATTGGCATCATTAGGAAAAGTTTTATTTTCTTTGAGGTTTTTGTATCAATAGTTGCTGAAAGAAGTAGTACCCTCTGTGTATGTGTGTGTGTGTTTTATTAGTAACAGGACTTTGTACTATTAATTGCAGGGGTTATTTTTATAGTGTGCCTTATGGGAGTGGCAATATTGACGTCATTTGTTCTTAAATAGAGGTCTTGACATGATGAAAACAGTCAAATTAATATGAAACTGATATGGAGGAAAATATTTCTTTGTAACTTGACCATTTTAAAAATGTGTTGTGTTTTTTTTTTTTTAACTGCCAGAAGGCCTACCAAATTTTAAGTCTAAAGTGCATGCTACATTTTGTGGTGTAGAGTTTGGCAAATCTTCTAAAACTTGAATTGCCCATTTAAAACCCAAGAGCTGACTGAAAGCATTTAATTCTGCTGGGGAGAACTTGGCAATAGTTTGCCTTCTGACTCTGAATGACCAATATGTCCTAAAGTGGGCATGTTGTTTGGAAACCTCAGTATCTGTGTATGCAACAAATCCATCTTATAAGTGATTTGTACATATGTGGTTGATGTTATTAAGGGGAAACCGTTAAAAAGCATTGTACTACTTAGAGTGTGTGTCTGAAATACTGGTGGAACAAGTGAATGTGTATATGTGGAAGAAAGATTCAAAATAGCTTACATCTCTTTAAAAATAATTTTCCTGATATAATTTTGCTGGAAGGCATCAGATCAGGTTCACAAATGTAATGTGACCTTTGTAATGTTCAGATGTTTTCAAAATGACTAGACCGTATCTATAAATGGGCAGCTGAGAGTGGGGGAGAGGGCTGGGATGGTAGCAGTCTCTGCTGATCTTGGAGACGCCTGAAGTTACTGGGTCTCTCAGCGTGGTGATGCCAGAGCAGAACCAAGGGATGTGCTCTACTTGGTACAAGCAAGCCAGCAGCTCTTTGACAGGATCCTCCTCTTGCCAGCTGAGGCACAGTAGCCATCACTACATATGAGCTATTGCAATATGAAGGAAAAAATGTATTAGTTTTAGCTGCCATTGACAACTGCTCTCTAGAGGGAGTAGGACCTTCTTAGAGTGTGCTAACTCAACTCACTGGCACGCAACTGGTGATATCCTAGGTTACTGCAGCACCAGGGTGACAGTGATAAGGGATGAGGACATCTGGGTGGCCTTCCTCATTAGAGTCAAGTGGAGGTTGGAGGAATTGAGTGCTGCTGTCACCCTGCTATACATGTTCCATTTGGATTCTCTTGAGGTAAGCTCAGCGTGCTCTCTGCCTTTCATCTGAGCCTGGACGTAGATACCAGCATATACACTTCAGCTGGCTGCCTACCCCAGCCTCTTTCTCTCTTTGAATGCAGTCTGGTGTCAGCCCAAAGCTACTTGCTAGACCTTTGCTCTGTGCACTACTCTTTGGAACATTTGGTTGGATTTTAACTTCTCTGCTTCTTGAACTGCAGCCAACTAAATTGTGAGACTAGAAGTTAAAAATGAACATTTAGGGTGCTTGTTCTATTGGCTAGCCAATTTATCTGAGCACAGAGTTTTGTAGTCCTTTTGATGATGTGACTATAAGCAGATACACTGTAATAGTTTTTCTTCCCACCCATTCCTTTGTCTCTACTCCCACATAGCAGTTTAAAGAATTACTGTGGGATTTTATTTGAGCAATAATTTACAAATAAACTTGGGTTTTTTTCCTCCACATTGAAAAAGTTGTCTTCTAAAATCATACTGCATCCTTCTTGCATTCTGTTATGCAAGAGTATCTGAAGGGTAGTCCTGGGTTTGGCAGGTGTGATACTTCCCTGAGACATGAAGTAAGAAACCACAATATTGAGGACAAAGGAGGAAAGAAACTATATCATACTTTTCATTATGAAAAGTAGGTGCCAGAAATACTAGTGCCAAGTGTCAAGGATTAGTTTAAAAACAACTATTGACTACAGAAGTAGTCAAATAGCTGTAGTCGTATGTTTGTGTTTGTTAGGTGCAGGCTGTATGATTGACCTTGTACAACAGAAGGAGGACTA
This sequence comes from Mycteria americana, assembly GCF_035582795.1. Classification (NCBI taxonomy): domain Eukaryota; kingdom Metazoa; phylum Chordata; class Aves; order Ciconiiformes; family Ciconiidae; genus Mycteria; species Mycteria americana. The sequence goes on from NC_134366.1 coordinate 150,187,594, forward strand.
TCAAGATAGTTCTTGTCCTAGTGAGTCTGCAGTCCAGGAGATGAGTGCAGTGCTAAAAAAAATATGTATTTTCCATGCAAGTCTGATGAAAAACTGCATGTCTAAGAGCGTGTGGGTTGGATGTAGGGGGCTGTTTGACACAGGTTCAGAGGTTCTCACACATGGGACCAATGTGGAGGAAGACCTGACAGTGAGATTGTAGATGGTGGACAGAGCTAACATTGTTAATGGAGTGGTGGGGAAATGCTAATAGCAGTGAAATCTAAAATGTTCAGGCTGGGGCTGAGGTGAAAGGGAGAAAGAACTTGGTCTGCTCAATCGCACTGAAATACTGACAGAAGTGTTATGCTAAGAAACGTTGGTTGCAGCAGCTGAGAGACATGGTTACTCAAGGATGTAGCAGAGTATCCAGCAGAGTTTGTAGTTTTGGTGGGCAGAGAGACAGTATTCTTGAGAAACACTGCAGCGCTGCAGAATTGTGAGTATACTCGTTAGCGTTTCATGCATCGCATTGCTGCTTTGTGAGAACAAGGAGTGGGGAGAGATGGTGAAAATGATAAGCTGACCACAGCTGACGTGGTCTTTAAGAGAATTAGGCTCAAGACCTTGGTTTACTTCGATAGTAGGTGCTTCAAACGTTGATATCATTCGTTCCTGGGGTTTTTTATACCATTGTTACATAGTTTTTTATACAATTTCATCAGCCTAGAAGGAGTCCCCTAGGCTTCTGAGACCTTAAAGGCCTTGCACTTTGCCACTGCAGCTTTATTGTAAATGCAGTCACAATGATGCAAAAGTATTTATTATGGTTTGGCAAAGCAAAATACACTGTAAAGCACATTATACCAATAAAATTTGTCCAAAATGGTTGTTAATTAAATGTTAAAGATCTTGTGAGGCTGGCAGGCATAAATCTCAATTAAAGCAAAGAATAAGTTTTGTTCATAGAGTTTCTCAAGTATTATCAGTACTTATACCAACACTATATCATGATGTAATATGTAAGCTATCTAGAATTTCATTGTAAACAAATATAATTCTAATTCATTGTAAGAGGTAAATGGAAACTTTGGAGAAATTCCTGATTTACATGGTTGACTCTTTTCAATAGTACTTGTCAGAAAAGTAAACTGGTTTATGTGTTTAGGAATGAGATCTCATTTCTTATTTATTGAAGTTGCAAAGAAAAAAAGGGCATGTTACAGGATCTTTAACAGAAAATGTATTTTGTACTACAGGTTCTGTAGGCTTGCTTCTTTATACATGCTGAAAAGTATGTTCCTCACAGTCTGCATTTGCTTTTCCCACTAGTTTTTATTCTGTTGTTTATTCCATAGACTGGTTTACAAATTTGAACAAAAATAAACTGAAATGCCTATTCTTCTGGTAGTTACATAGTCCCTTGACATCTGATTTCTATCACAGTGTTTGAATTTACAACCAGCATTGTGAAATATTAGTCTCAAGAACAGTGTACAGTGTCCTGGTATAAATTACTCAGAAAAAAACCTCTATGTCCCATTTCATCTAATCATACATACATTATCATATACAGAGTGGAGAATGGAAAAATATCATGATGTAAGACGAAATAGTCTGTAAACCATACTGCTTTAGAAATTCACAAAATCAGTGTTTTTTCCTAGAGTGCATATGAGCAAATAGAAGTAGGATTTTCCTTGTATTTTAAATATTTCAACTCAGCAAGGAGGAATATTAATGCTATCTCAGTGCTTCTGTATCACTTAAAATTCTGGGCTTTGTTTTTTAATTGTGTACCTGGTCTAATGATCATTGTGCTTAGTCTCTGCTTTCAGTGATGTTAACTGGACAAAGATTTTTCTCATCCTCTCCGTGTGCCAAGTTTAATGTTCTGCTTGTGGGAGAAGGTATTTCATGAAATAATACTCCTTCATTGTAATGGAATTTGTTTCTGTAATATATATATATATGTGTATATATATGTGTATATATATATATATGATAGTTTTAGGGCACCTTCTTCTGTGGTGTGCTGCTCAGCAGAATAGAGCATATTCTACCCTTCCAAATGGGAAATGTTTGTCATCCAGCTTCTTGCCAGGAGAGCGATTACTGAGCTCTAAAACGTGGTGTCCTCCCTCCTCTTCTTTCCCCTTTCAAATAATCGGGAAGAGGACCTGAGATCACATTATTCTTTGTGAAGGAAAGGAAAAACAAGATCTTGAACTGTTGACAAGTATGTTCCCCTCCGTCTTATCTTACAAACAGATACTACAGCTCGTGGTCTGTTCTGCTTGTATGATTTTGTTTCTTGGCATTGTAAACCTGAAGTCAGGGATGTCTTGGATTTATGTTCTCCACTTCTGCCTGAAGTCCACTGACCTCAGTTTATATGCTGAAGTGCTCCAGGGATCTGTTCACTTAGCTGGAATTAATGTTCAGATGATACTTTATTTGACTGTCTCTTAACACGTTCTGCAAGTTGTTCTGCAAGTCTTTCTGGAAGACTGCAGCTGTTATACTGTGCATATAAATAGGCTGTAGTTAATAAGCCTATTTATAGCAAGCCCAAGTCTGACAATTTTTTTCTCATTCATTAGAGTTTCCAACCTTCAAATAAGTTCGACAAAATAATTGGATTGCACCTTTACCCACTAGGTGTGATGCGTTTACTTTTTCATTGATTAATTTGGTAGTTTAATTTAAAATTGCCTAGACAAATTTAAATGCTGAGTTTCAGGGAAGAGATACAACTAAGTATAAAGAAATATAAATAAGCTGGCTTTGAGAGGTTGATTAAATTTCAACAAAATTGGTAAGGATAATATTCTAGATTATATGAGAATATATAAGCTTTATATTCTTTTATCTGTGGACTTTGTTATGCACACAATTTCCTGCTAGAGATCAATGTAACAGCCCTCCCTGGCCCTTGAAAATACCCAGCAAGCCTTTCAGAATGCTTGAGATTATTTGTTGCACAGAGTCAGCAATGGCTAACACTCAAATTACTTCCATTTTCATTTATCTGTAGCAGGTTTTTCTGTGAATTAAGAAGAAGTCAGAGGATGTTCTCGGTTGCACTTCAGTGTGACCTTCTGAATCTGGTGGTGACTGGACCAGGGTGAGGGAATGGACAATGTGATTGCAGGTGTTGCCAAGGTCACAAAGATAAAGTACTAAATACTCTGGAGGAGAGAGGAGCGGTTTAGAATAATCTTGGCAAAGTCATAGGAATCATCAGTACTTACTAGGATGAAATGCGATCTGCTTTTCTTTAGGAAGCAGAAATTGAATGTGCAGTGTGCCCCTGGCAGAGTGGCTCATACAGGGTCCTTGCCATATTCACTGAGAACAGTTGTAATGTACTTAGGACTTAGCAGGTGTGGTACAAATTGTGGCATAAAAGTAATGAGATAACATCCAGCTTTTCCTTTGAAAAGCTGTCTTGACATGCAAGCAAGCATGTTTTAGACAGATCCACAAGTTGAGGGGTTGAAGGGTCACACTTGAAGAACATGTTTGTACGGAGATGAGTGGAGGCATCTAGACAATCTTTTGTGAGTGCAAAAAGCTCCGGCTGCTGAGAGAGCATCTGATTGGCATGCTGTAATTGCTGCAGTTTGTTTCAAAAGCCTCTGCACTAAAGAGATGGCTTTGTTTATCTAATTATCTATGTAGCACATTTAAAGCTCTTCTAGTGACCTTTCAGCATAGGATTCTGCAATATCATGAAGAACGAATTTTAGCTATTTAATATCCAGCCAATAATATGTAGATGGGGAAACACATAATTTGCATGTCTGTCAAATTGAATCACTTGCTGCTAAATTCAATTTTGTTAAAGGATAAAGGAATTGAAGTTTGTGTTGAAAGCACAAAGAAATTTCAGTTTTGTTTTCTAATGGGAAACTTTTCCCTAATTGGGAAAGGCTCTGTATGTTTAAAGGAAAAACAACAAAAAATTCCAACCATACCTTTCCCTGCATAACTGAGAATCACTTAATGCATTTAATTAAGATGATCTTTGAAAGCCACTAAGAAATTGAAGAAAGAGCTGCTGGCTTGCAGTAATTTTAGCTGTTTAAATCTAGTGGCATTGAAACTGTTTAAATTGCTGTAAATACAGTTTCAGTGGTTTGAAAGAATCTTCGTCTATAATTGCATTTTCATTTAAATGTGTGCCTTTTAGGAATAGATAAGGGTTTCTTCTCTCAGGGTGGTGCAAAAAGATACTAGCATATTTTCAATAACTTCATTTTGCTTCTTTGAGCGCTTTAAGATCTCTTGTTGAATCTTTGAAGCAGAGAACTGATCTTTTTTTTCTTTTCCCTTATCTGAAACCACATATTTAATTGTAATGTGGATCGTAATTGCTAATACCAATTTAAAACTGAGACATTGAACCAAGCAGAACCAGTGATCAAGGGATTATCCACACTGTGTTGAATAAATACAGTGTGGAGCTGTATGGATGCAACACTGACCTGGGATACGAGTGTAGTGACAGAAGGTAATGTGGTGTCTTTCACATCATGTAACTCAAAGCATCCGTCTCTTGTGGTGTAGAATAAGAGGTATCTTTTCCCTCCTTTTCCTTGGTGAACCAGCTGCAGTTATAAACTCTATCAGAAGATAATCCACAGAAATGATTTACCTGATGCAATTAGCATAATGCTGTGCAATTGCTCTAAAGCTGACCTACTGAATTAGTAATTAAGAAGCCTTAGTTTATCTAAGGTTCTCTAGGCAGTCTTGTGAAGAACTTCAATTTTTTCAGCGCTTTCTTCATTTTCTCTGCAGTGTCTCAGGTTTAATCAAACCTTTGCCTCTAGAAGAAAATAAAATGATTTTCTGGTACAGGTTTAGCAAACATGCATCTTTAACGATTTTGTTCTGCAGGTGAAATTGGAATTGGTTGGATGTGTGTATCAGTACGTAAGATCAATATTTTAAGAAGTGATAAATCTAAAATGTTATCACAATCTTCTCTGAACCTTGGAAAAGGGATCTGAAAGTAACTAGCCTTTTTTTCAGAGTGTTTTACACTCTTTGTTTTAATGCTTTTTGAAAAGAATAAAAATGAAGGGGAAATGGTAGCATAGATAGATAGCAAAATTGAATCAAACTGTGAGCAAAGGAATGACATAATTCTGCATCACTTTTTCACATGCATACTAAATGGTAAAAAAATATGTAATTGTGATGAATAAAAACACTCTGTAGGTAACTTACCTGTCACAAATTTACAAAAACAATAACACACATTTACAAAAATGTGTAAATGTGTTCACATTTACAAAAGCAAATGCGAATTCAAGATACCATGATGTGACCTTCTGTTTCAGTCTTGGACCTGGAGGTACAACCTTCACCACTGGAACACTACCCACACAACAGGTAATGCACTGCAGTGCTAAGTTTGCATTGGTGGGGATGCCAAATTTCTAGCTCCCTTCCCCTCACATCCTGTCATCGTAAACCAGCAGCCTTCCCTCAGATGTAATCCCCACCATCTGGCTTACTGCAGTCCCTTTTTGAAGTGGTGTGGATAGTCTTTCCTCCTTCTTGCATTTGTTTGAAATTAAGTGCAGGAAGAATTGTTGAGCTGTGTGCTACAGCCAGATTCTTGCACTGTGGCCTGCAGAGTACCAAATGATGGAAACCTTTTTGGTGGTCAACAAAATGAGTCAGCTGGTGGGCAGGATGCAGTTCTGGGAAGAGGAAGGAAGTGCTGTGCAGGTCTCGGGCCCGTGACCTCTGTGGCTTTTTGGCTCAGCCAAGAACGGGCTGTCATTTTGTGGGCCAGGAGCACATTTTTGACTGAAGAGCTGAATGGAAATACCCATTCTGTTTTTTGCTGTCAATCTTACTTATTTTTGTGACACTTTAACTGTGTGCCTGCTCTGCTGCCTGCTGAGTGCCTGCACGCGTGGTGAATGCACCTTCCCCAGCGTTGCTGGTTTGGGCTTAGGAGTGCTGGCTGTGCAAGAGCAAGTCCTGGGGAAAACTGAAGGCAGGCAGGGGTTGGGGTTTGCCACTGATTGTTTCTGAAGAGATTTTTCCTCTTCAGTTAACCACTTGATGTAATTTATGCAGTGCTAGCCACATGAGGCACATTTATTTCAATTACAGATTTGAAGTAATTGCTCTCTGAGTTCAAGGTGACCTACAGAGGGTTGTCTCTCCTACCCAGTATTGTTATCCCATTTCTGATTTATGTGTTGAAAGGAAATGGGAGAGAGAAGTATTCAGAGTAGTTTCTCCTTCAGGTATTTACGCGTTAAAGTAACTCCAAAGAATGTGCCAGCTGCTGCTCTGTCCTGAACCTCTCATTCCCAAGGAAAACCAGAGAAGGACTACTCAAAGGATGCTAAAGCTCATCAGTCAGAATTTAACCTAGAACTGGCATGGTCGGTGTCCAGGCCAGAAGATGAGCCACGTGTGTTGCAAAGTTAATAGTTAAAAGAGAGACAACATTCATGTCTTCCTGAGTTCTCTGCTAATATGCTTCGAGTCCTTCCTGAAGCAGTCCCCATGGGTGGTGATGAAACTCCTATCCTTCAGTTCTCTCTTCCTGCTTTTCAACAACCTCAGAGAATTGTGGGGTGAACTGTTAAGACACCATGGACTCAAGCACCAGTAACATGTGGATGAGACAAGTCTACATATTCTTTCTTCCTCACCATGTATTTCTGTAGTAATAGGACCAAGACTGCATTGATCTTATGCTTAGATGAAGTTAGTTCATGAATGAAGAACAGCTAGATGAAGGTGAGCTTGACAGAGGAGAGTTCTGGTGGGACAAAAAGATATTCTGAAGCATCTGCAGACCTAGTACTTCTGTCTTCTACTGAAGATATCTACCCTATACTGATAACTGTGATTTAGTCATATTCAAGGTATTGAGCCTTCTCTACTGCTCTTCAATTTTATGGGCCTGTGCTATCTGAAAACACAGGATGAAAACTAAACTCAGTAGGTATGGTCCTCTTGTATGATGGGCCACATTCTGACAAAGCTGTTGCAGGAGATGTTACTTCTCAAAGTTGGTCCAAGCCTGTAGAATTAAATTCCTCAGGAAATAAGGGCTTTCACTGACCTTTTGTTCAGAGAAAGGCAGCTTCCTTTGACCTCACTTTCCCTGTCATAGAAATACAGCACCATGTACATCTGCAAACACTGTTCCTCCAGCAAAAATAAACAAAACTTTTTAGAAGACATTCCGATATATTTTTGTCCCCTTGGAATAGGTTAAAGGACAAACAGTATATGGCAGATACTCATCCTGCAGAATGGTACACTGCCAGTGGGTGTTTAACACGTACTCGTTACAGAGATTAATAGACAGACAGGGCTATTCTGATATTATAGCTATGAATAAATAATTTTTTATCTATCTAGTTTTGAAAAAAACCAGCTAAGTATGGATCTAGTATTAGATTTTAGTCTGTTACTTTATGTCTTAAGTGGCAGGGAAAGATCAGGCTTTGGGAGTAGGGGGTTCTACCTGACTAAGGGGCACCAATCCGATGAAAATCTGTATGGAAAATTTAGGGCCTTGTCCCAGTAGAAAGGCTGGTAGGTGGACTCAGGATAAGAAGCAGGAAAATGGCATCTGGCGCTGAAGTTTTCTCAGTTTGTATCTGGGTTGCAGAAGCATTTGAGGAGACGTTGTGTTCTTCCTGCCAGTAGCATCTGGACTGATCAAGCATTTGGAAATACAAATCACTGGGGCGTAGTCTGGCATTTGTATTTCCCTATGTAGAGAAATGTATGTCCATGGTGGTAATATAGCCCAGAGCAGCTGTCCCTGTGAGGGTTCACGCACAGGACCCATCAAGTCAAAGAAACTCAAGTCCCCAGTTCAAGCATGCGAGTTCTGCTCTTGGATGAAGTCATTCCTTTGCCTGGGGATTCTCTTGGATTTCGTAGTCCTCGCAGATGCCCAAATATTTGTGATGCTAGTAATCACTGGCTTAAACTTAGTTTGCCAAAAGATGCAGTAGGCCAGATCCATGACTCATGATAGTCTGTATCTTTTTTTTTTCCCCCTTTCTTTCTTTTGCTGGAAATTAAGCAGCTTTTCAAAGACTCAGCAAATACCAAATAGCAGCAGCCTGTGGGCTGAGCTCCCGTCGCAGTGTTCTGCTGACCACAGTAGTTTCCTGCTGAATGCAGAATCAAGATCTGATGTTCGTACCTTAATTTTAATGCTCTACATGACTCTACTGTCCATCTTTAAATGTACTCTTAAAAATCTCTACAGTTAGTTTGTCTGCCAGTGGACAGGTAGGAGACAACTGCCAGGGGAAATGAATATAGATGATGAAGTGGATTTTCCCAAGGAAAAAAATTAGACTTCATATCCATTTATTAGAATTCTAACTTTCCCTTCTGCTTGCGTCCTCCTTGTCCCGACCAAGCATGTCTCTGAGTGAATAAGGTTATTTTTTTACTTACAGTCTCGGGAAGAGGGCTAGGAGGAAGGGATTTCTATTTTTGTGTTCATGGGAATGTGTTGGTACCAAGGAAAATGTATTCTAAATTTATTTTAAAAAATGCTGTATGTGCTGAACCCTCTTTTTGGTTGCTGAAAGTTTTGTGTTGCACAGCCTGGCTTACATACTTTTGAGAATAATCTTTGGCTGGAAATGCATGTTCTGCACTGAAAAAGGAATATTTTTGTTCACTTAAACCTGCTCATTCCAAGAAGAGTTGGAAGACTTTGGGAGAAATTTTTGCTGCGTAAGATGCTTTGTTTCTGGGTGTGATGGCTTACAAATAATATATATCTGACATACTTGGGTATGGAGTTACATTGTTCTTGGCGATCTAATCAGAAAGATATTCAGTGAATGTTATCAGAGCTGGGAATGGACCAGAACACGTATTTATAAAACAATAACTTAAGAACAACTCACTTTTCCTTGAAATTCTAATCCAGCTGAGTTTCTTAGTAGACTTTTATTTAAATTATATCTAATAACCAAAGTTATATCTGCAAACTCCATTTCGATTAAGGTTTATAAAGCTATTTATTCAAGAGACTGTGCGGAGGACAAGGTGCAGTGACTAAATCCAACAGATTCACTTGCTGTTTGTTGGGGCACTTTTTTCTCCCCTACCTCTACCACTGGTAACCCATGCGGTGTATTTTCTGCATTATTCTGTATTAACTGAACATACGCTCAATATTTAACTGTATAGAGATGCCTTTTGAAACCTGTGACACTGTTTTCGGGTTTTTGCTGTCTTGTAAGGATGAAAAATACTGCAACTGAAAGTAGATTTGGTACTTTTGATTTACAGTCTTGTTTGAAAGCGTACGTGAAAGAGGTTCCCAGTGATGCTGCACTCAGGAACTATAACTCTTCTAAAGATAAAAGAAATTGTTATAGTACTTTCACTAGCTAATTTCTGCGTGCTGTAAATGGATTGCTCAAGGGAAAAAGAGTTTGTGACTGTAGTGCATTTTGTGCAGCAGTTACTAGGCTAGACAGAATGATTAATAAATTACTGGTTTTAGTAACTTGGAGCTAATCACTTTTGCTGTAACTGAATTACTAAAAAAATCATGCAACAACAATGAAAGGTTTTTACAGCAAAATTAAATATTTTGAACGGTGCTTTCTGTACTTGACAGACTAATGTACCCTTTTTTTGGGAATAAATAACTTTACTGTGGCTTAGGAGGGGGGGACTTGGGATATCATACAGAATTTGAACATTGTGGAGCACTAGATTTATTAAGATGCCACAAATGATTGTGCTGGAGAAACGCATCTCCTTCTTTCTTCTTTGATGCGGTTTTAGAGTGGGAATTGCCTTAGTATGCTCTTGCCCGCCCTGCCATGCTGTGATAGCAAGTCTGCAGGATCAGCTCGGTGAAGTGGAATCTGCACTCTGTAAAGCTGACCAGTGAGGGGAACGAGGCTAAGTGGAGATGCATCAAGGCCTGGTTGCACCAGTATAGTTATACCCAGTCTGCTCCAGTTTTAGTTTGTGGAAGTCCATGGTACTGGCAGTGTCTCCATGAAGTTGGGAGAACTGAGGCAGGTGCTCAGGAAGCAGCGGTTAGGAGACTCCATGAGAGAGATGTACTGTCTTATACCTGGAGCATCAGACTGGTTTAAAAGAGTCTTTTGATCCTTATTTATTTTTCCTCCCTGAAATAAAGTGTGAAGTTTCTCTGACAAGGATATAGGTCACATGTTTCAAGGTTCCTTCTAAGTGCCTGATCTAGAATGGTCCTTCTGCCTGTATTTTCCAGGCAGAACAACCAGAGGCATTCTGGGTTTTAATTTCGTGACTTGGTTTGTGTCCTTTATGCTGATCACGTTTCCTCTAAGCCTTTAGGAATCTCAGCTAAGTTCTTTTGTATGTACAGAATACTAAACATTTGTACATGCTTGTTGTTTAAGGGTTTTTTGAGCACGTTTTTGTCAGTTTTGTCAGCGGACTTAATCATGAACTGTGCTTTTTGTGATACTTCAAGTGAGCAAACAGAGTTCATACAGTTTACTTCTGTGTTCAGCAGTTCCGGCAGAGAAACCAAACAGCCGTATCTGTTTAGGCTGCCTCCATTCTGCTGAGCCTTTGTAGCCCTGCCAAAGTTCTCCACATCACTAGGCCTCCCCGTGAAAACCAGAGACCACTTCACTTTGTTCATGGGGCTGAAAGCCGCTTGCAGTGTGGGATTTGGGGAGCAAAATCCTTTCAAGAATGAATTACACTCAACCAGTTAGAGTCATCAGAGGAGTAAATCAAAGGGATTATTTGTTTTGACTGGTGCCTGATTTGTTTTTGCCAGTATTATGCTCGGTCAGAAAATTAAAAAAAAACCCTTAATTAAGTGTGATATTTTTATAAGCAAAAAAACAGGCGGAAGAATCTGGCTTCGCTTTCACTGTGTCCTCCGTGCAGGAACTTTATCGGCTGAACCATACTGGCTTCTTTCTACTACATGTTGTAATGGACAACAGTCATGCTTTAAAAATTGGGTGAGAGGAGTATGGTTTGTATAATATAGTGATTAAGCAGAGGGCAAAAGAGTATACCTATATCTAAAAATCTGATCATGGGAATTGCTCTGCTTCTATAAATTGTTTATAAAGAATTAAAAACAAAGTGACAGATATGCAGATGACCATGATATGAAGTGGGCAATGCAGAATGATTTTAGGGGAAAAAACCCTTCTTTGTTTTTCAGTTTTCTGAGTATTTGAAAGGAACTGTGATGGAATATAACATTAGACTGTAGAATTATTAGCAAATATCCTTACAAATAACCACTGAGGAAACGACTTCTCATGCCAAGACTGTTTCCAGCAGGTTGTGCTTCTAAAGCTACTTAGGAGACTTAAGGAAAGAGAATAGGAATGAACTGTTGCTTTCAACATTGTTAAAGTACGTTAAAATTTGTGCTGAAATAGTCAATGTTACTAGCTCAGAATTCTCACTGCTGAGCTACAGAAGTCATTAATTCTTTGATTATGCACTTAAGAAAGGTTCATTAGAACTAGTTAAATAGGCTATATAATGGCAAGGGAAATTTATGAGGAACTGCCACTGTATAACCTTTGGTAAAGAGATTTCAGGAGGTAAAACAGGTAGGTGTCTTTATCATTTTATCATTAGTACTGGATCAGTTGCACATGCAGTGAATTCGTAAAGAAACATACCTAATCAATATTAATGAACAGCATTTTGACACTATTCAGTTAAATTATAGTGTTAATAGCTAGAAAATATTGATACTGTGAGTCCTGTAGGATTCAAAATAGATTTAAACATTTAACATAGCTTTATTAGATGGGATAAAATGTTTTTGAGAAGGCATTTGAAAATTTGGTATTTACCCAACAGCAGGGCTGAAGGAGGGGGATGGGAAAAATCTGCAACTTTAAAGATCTGATGGATGCCACCTCTGAATCTAGACATAAGATGTAACTGTATCTGTGTGAAATTACCATGTTCATTCATTCACAGTTGAATCTTTTGGATATTCAACTGGCAATGAATATTTTTTAGGTAATGTAAAGTTTTGTCGGAACAGAAAATGTTTTGAACAGTGCTAGTAGATGAGGTTTAGAGCTGCAGTATTTGCCTATTTGTTATGATAAATGTTTATAGTGTGTTAGCTGCAGTAGTTAATAATAACTACTTAAAGTTTTGTACCCATTGCAACTTTAAAATCAAGTGTGGGGAGCAAAACTGCTTTGCATTCGCTGGGTCAGGCACTTACACTCTTTTTTTTGGAGAAAGTATTTTTTCTGAAAGTGTACTGTTAGCTTGGGCAACTTTCAGTCTTATTAAAGGGGACAGAAATTAGCTGTATTTTAACCAGTATTATGTAAATATTCCATCACACTGAATGTCAGTGGTGACACCACCTGTGACCTCAACTGTTCTGTTGTTTCCTGTGCTCCACCAGCTGCAGCTGTGTCACAGCACTGCCCGCTGGCCTTGTGTCATCCTTGCCCGTTTTCAGGTTCAGGTCACTGAGCATCTAGTAATAAGGACTGATAGTCTGAAGCTGGGTAGATGTTCTAGAGGAATGAATGAAATGGGTTTATGGCTTTGGCTTTAGTCCATGTTGCTGAAAAGGTACCATCTGCTCTGGTAGAAGGGTGGAGTTTTGCAGGCACTGAAAACCCTGGGGTCAGGTATCCAAATCTTGCAACCCAGATACAGTTACCCGCATGCAGTTACCCTCTGTGGGAATATTTGGTACCTTCTAAACTTATGGTCCAATAATAAGAAAAGGAGAATGAGCGGTGTTCTCATCTAGAACAAATAATATGATTGCCCTCCTAATTTTGCTGTATTCAGATAGCTGTAGTTGCGTCCATAGTATCCCAGGTTTTCAGGACACTTAAACAGGGTAGTTACTCTCCCAAAGATTTTACAGTTGTAACTAGGGATGAGGGAAGAGTTAAGTGGATGACACATAGGGAGCAATTAAAATAACTGCTTTGTAAAAAGTTTGGAAGTACGGATTTTGAAATAAAAGTTCCAGAAGTTCAGAGCAAGTACAGAAAGCTGTTTGACAGAAGTGGGGGAAGCTGAAGGATTAAACTCACTAAGAGGATTTTGAGGCATGGGGAGTGACATGGTTGGACAGTAGAAAGAGAAATCCTTTTACTCTGTTGTGTTTAACTGAGGAATTAAGAGTGTCAGGGAAAAGGAGGTTACAAAGGGGAGGTAACAAAAAAGGATGGAGAGAGGCGTGAATCACGGTATGTGCACAGGGAATTAAAACAAGAACGACTTCAGAGGGTAGTGAGAGAGGAGAGACCCAAGTTTTTTAAATCCTGACACAGAGAGAGAAATGAGAAATGACCGGTAATAAATTGGAGAGTCTTTTTAACTATTCATCTCTTCTGAAACTGAAGTCTGTTCTCATAGCCAGCATTTCTTGCAGGCTCATGTAGGTCTTAGAGGTGTCTGCCAGTTGGCCTTCTTGTGCTCTCACAAACTCTCCTCTTCAGATATTTTGTTCTTGATGGTTGCATCTAGATTTAAATTCTCTATATGTAGTAGTTTTTTCAGCCCTTTCTGTGACTAATATTTTCAAGAACAGGTAGTTCCTTTCAATCACTTTTTCCCAGGTTAATACAGAGGTTTTCTGGAATAGAATTTCCTGGAGCTGCCACACCAGCACATGATGCAGTTGCAAGGATTTGTTGCAATTTAGGTATCTTAGGATGGGGCTTCATCTGGAAGTCCATCTTTAGCTTTCAATTTTCAGTCCCGCAAAAGGAATAGTATTGATTACTTTAAAGGAATTCAGTGGAAAGAACACAAAATGTAGGCACAGGATAGGGAATGACAGGGGAGAATGACTGTAGAATCATTATGTATTTCTGAAGTGAGTGGGTTGGTGGGGGAGGAGGACAAAATGTCTGTACATAGCGTGAATAATTGCTTGAGATAAACTGAACAGGGAATATTTAGATGGAATATCGTGAAAAGCTTCCTGAGAGAGGTGGTTAGCTGTCTACAGAATGGCCGATCACTTAGCTCCCCAAGTTTCCTTGGTTTGTGTTTTAAACATTTCAAATGCTGCAAAATACTGACAAGGAGAGAAGTTTGCTGTCATATTGCATCTCTTCTGCCTCTAGTTTTTAGTCTGTTTCTGTTAGTTCCACTATCTTATTAAACAAACTTCTACTTAAAAAAGCAAAACAAATTCCAATGTATGAATAAATAACCTTTGCTCAGCTGTCTTCTTACTGGAAAGGCCTTTGGATATGCCCAGTCCAAAGAGGAGAAAGGGCTACAGGATGGTGGGCTGTCATATCCAAATCTCCAGGCTTGGAGTTGTGAACTGTTGTGCTCAAAGCTGAATTATCTTTTTTCCTTAACCACAATGGTTTTGGTTTATGTTCAGTCAGTGAAGGTCACAGCAGCGTGTCAGTTAGAACTAGTGAGGGAGGTTTTCATTTTTAATGGAGGATTGTTTCCATGACCTGGAAAGTTAGGGAGAAAAGCATAAAGGAAAAACAAAGGAGCTTCTGCCACATCTGCATGTGCAGCCTGCAAAAGAGTGATGATCTTCATTTGATAATTGCCCATCCATGTAGTAGATAGTGGTGTATCTACTACGCCACTACAAAGGTAGTGGTGTATCTACAAAGATAGTAGTGACAGAAATTACACAGCTGTCAGGAGAAGACTCCATTGCAGTTGTCTTTATAAGACACTTCTGGAACTGGCTGAACTTCTGCTGGCCTTGCACTTGCAGCCTTGTATGTCTTTGATGCTGCTTTGGTATTCACAATGTGTAGTTAGTATGTTTTCCTCTTTGCTCATCCAACCCTTTCATCTCTTCTGTTTTGATGGAAATTGAAACTAGCCTGGACTCTTTCAGCAGCTTTCCGGAGATGATGTCTTCCACCTTCTGAAATAATCCATCTTCTCCCAATATACATTTTGGTGACATGTTTTTAGGACTCCTTAACATGCTTTGTGGTGTAGTAAAATCCAACTCTCAAGGCAAGGTATTTTGCATTTTCGGGCGGTGTTAACAGTGACTTGTCCAAACTGGATACATTTTGCTGAGTTACGTGAAAGCTGCAATGAAATTCTTTTAAAGACAGTTTGTCCAACTTGGGGATAAAGTGGGATCTAGCTGTATTTACATCTTAAGTGTCTCATGAAAAGGAGAGGTGAATTGACTATCTACGGTCTAAGAAGTGTTACATCATGGGGATACTGGAAATTTGAGGACATTTGCTGAACATTGGTCCTAATTGCTAGCTATTTACATGGAAAATTAATGGATGGAGCATGTTATATAAACCAAAAGAAGTAATAAATACTGTGAACATTGCTTGGTTCAGATGGATGCAGCCAGACTAATCAAAACTATATTTAAACTGTGTTAGCTCTAAGTGTTTAGACAAGATCCAACAAATTGTTTCTTGGCTGCTGTAGAGAAGGCTTATATCCAGCTTCAAAGGCTTTTACACAGGGTCAGAGTTTCCTTATGTTCCCCTTCTATAAAACTCATGAGAAAAAAGCTGTGTCCTTCTCTGCTTTCCCGCTCTGTTGATATGAGTGTTATTACTTGCACTAACGTCCTGAATGCATTGTTCGCTAGTTGTCTTATGCATCCCCTTTCATAAAAATTAAGGGGCTCCCACCCTCAGCCACACTGGTCCAGAGAAAAATGTTTTAGGTTATTGTACAACTTTTACTCAAATTTTAATTTTGTAATCTGTTAGCACTGTCCCTGCTTCCTTTGTGCTTTTATTTGTTTATTTTTTTAAATCTGTCAAAATTACATTTTCTTGCGTTGGTGTAGGAGATGTTATTTAACATGCCATCTATTACACAATTTAGGTATGTGGCTAGTGCTCAGTTGCTCCAAATACTGTATGAGAAGCATCTTGCCAGCAAGCACTGGGAGAGGAGAAACTTCAGACCACACCACCAGGCATACACAATGGCTTCTTTGTGCCTGTAGTTAAAATGTTCCAACTAATAAACCTAACTAGTACTTTCATTTATAAAGGATGCGCTGCCAAAGCCCTTGACACTGAAAACTGTAATTTTTTTCAGTAAATATATATGAACAATAATAAAAAAAAATTGCAACCTAATTAGTAAAATGTGACCCTTGCAGAAAAAAAAAATCAGACCATGTTCCTTGTTTACTAACCTGCTGCCCACAGAATGTTGCTTGGAGTCATTCTCTACAGAGACTCACGCTTCTCTGGAAAAAGCTTGCAGTCTGTCATGGTAGGCGTCTTAATTTTGAGAGAAATGAGCATATTGTCTGTATATGCAGGGAACAGCTTTCTTGGGAATCAGTCAAACTCCGCACTGCACCAAATCCAATCGTTGTCCCCTGCAGATTTAAAGTACACATCTTCTACATTGCCTAAAATCAATGTAACGTATGCAAACAGTGCTTTTTAATCAACAAGTGATTTCCCACTGTGATAGGGAGAGGGAGGGAATATACAGGGATGCTGGATGCCACTAAACACCATGGAAGTGATTCAGATGTGATGGATTCTGGGAAACTCCATGAAATAAAATAGTCCTTGGTTGTAGGTTCAGTTAGAGAAAAAAATAAAAACAAAACAAAACAAAAAACACTAAACAAACTTAGAATACAGTCTAGACCCTGCAGATCATGTGGAAGGGAGAGCCGGGAGTAATATATTTTTAGCTCACATATTAATTTCTTTGAATGTCTCTGACATCATGTGTTGCCTGGATTAAAAACATTTGTGTTCAAAAGATCTTTTGTCTCCTATATCTAAAAAAACCCCAGGTATATGTTCACTGGAATTTCAATCACTGGTCATATGGTCACGGTTAAATATTCCTAATGTGGTAGTAATACACTTAGTAATTTCCCTTCTGTTGACAACCTTGGAAAAGCAGTTTTCTTGCTATTGCTGATTGGCATGAAGAAAATGCCTTTAAAAATACATAATAGTAGTCTGGAGTCAAGAAACATGATTTAATATCTAGTAAATTGTGGGTTTATGAAAAATTGTGTATAAGGTCCTGGATTTAGGGGGAAGGCAAACACTTTGCAAAAACAAAATGCAGAAGCATTGAGAACAGATTCTTTGTTTTACTTTAACACATTGTTATTACTGGCCTAGATAATCTCACCATCAGTATTTCCCCTCAAGTATAAGAAAATGTACTTCTCTGGTTTTGGTATAATTCCGGGTTCCGCAATGTTACTTCAGAAAAGGAATTTGCTACAAATGTCATGCTAAATGAACTTGAATCTTGTAACACTTTATTGTGTTTTGTATGTGCATGCACTTTCTCATATTGAAAAACATGTGCATCTCATTTTATATATATTGTTGATTTAAGTCTTTGATGATCTGAGACTAGATTCTGAAAACTAAAAATTTAATAACTTGTGGGACATTTTAAGGGTACTTGAAATGTTACATGTCTGGCTAGAATGCATACACGTCATATCTGAAGATGTATGGCCCATTATGAAGTTTTGAAGATGAATGGTGCTTTATGAAGTGTTTTCTGGTTTTCTTCTCCGTTTCCTCCACGGTGGTCAAGCTGTCAATAAATAGGCTCTAGGGGCTGAATTAATTGAGAGGAAATTGGGGCTGAATATTAGAGGGGCAGGAGAAGAGAATGAAATCAGATGATAAAGTAGCTTTCCAGGAACGTGATAAAATCCCTGCATGTCTCATTTTCAGTGTCTCTGGTTGCCGAATGGAGGTTGCCCTCTCCCCTCCATCCTTACTATGAGTATTCATTTTCCTGTCTTTCAGATAAAGTTGCTCTGATTCAGCCTGAGTTGGGCAGTGGGAGAGGAGAGAAACGTTTTGAGGAGAAAAATGCTCTCTCTGTTGATTTACCTGGTAGCCACAAGCGACCCACTGAAGGTGGCCAATCCCTCCCACCTGTGAGGGAAATCCTGTCAGGGGCACTGGGGTCCAGATTCCACTCTGTAGTTTAAAAAGTGGGAGTGGGGAGAGTGGGAGGGAGATTTTAGTTACAACCTGATACTTAAGCTTTTCTTGCTTATGAAAATCAGTGTGGACATAAGGGTGCGACTGCTGATCAAGATCGTCTGGAGAGCAAGCAAAGGAAGGTCTCCAACTGCTGTTATGGCAGCTACGGTGAAGGTGGTGTGGGGACACACAAAGACAACCTTGTGATGGAAAATCATTGGCATCTCTAGCACAACTTTTGTTATTACATGAAACGCCTGTTTAACACCCATCCTTTGCCAGTGCAGTCCTGCTCTATGTACCTTGAGCTTCTATTTTGCTTTGTCCTTCTTCCCAGAGGAAACTCAGGTCTCTCATAACCACTTAAAAGCTTTTCTGCAATACATTTACAGACTGATTTTCACTCCTCAGTGTTTCCTTGGGCTAATTTGGAGAGGTTGTGTCCATAGTACAAGAATCTGCTGTAGCTCAATAGACACAGATCACTGTTGAAGCAGTCTAGCACGCTTTGTGTGTGTGTGTGTTTTGTGTGTGTTTTCTGAACTTATGGTACTCAGTTGTGTTTTCACTGGTGACAGGCTCAGAGCAAATGACACATTACAACACCACCAGCTAATATCTGTTCCCAGGCAGCGGTTTATATAAATTTCTTCCCTTCAAACCTATGCTGATTTGATGATACTGGCAACAAGTCATGGGCAATTCTGGTGACATACTTGAATTGGAGTCAATGCTTTTTACAGAACTGCAGAAACTTTTTATCTGCAGCTTTCTTTTTACCTCATTTGACTTCTTTACTGTTTCTACTAACTTCTTCCTTCACGTCTTTTTAAAGAAAAACATTAGCTAGCTTTTTTTTCGGAAAAGTATATTTACTGGAGAATGTAGAATAGCACTGTATCAGTTGTGGAACAGAAAGTAGCTGTAACGTTGCTTGTCAGGTTGCAAAGTTTGTAGGCAAAGTCCTAGAAATATTTCAGTTCTGTGTCTTTTTGCCTTATGTGTGGCTCAGTTACATTTATAATGGTGTAATTATGGTAGCAGTGTTAGTATCGGATGTCCTGCAGCTGGGAAGAGGAAAAGTTAGTTACCAGAGTGAGATCTGTAACTACGCTCTGGGTTATGTGAATGTAGGTGGTTTCAGAAAATGAGTATGCAGCTCACATGTTTTGGGGATATATGCATTGCAGAAGACCTGTTCTTTGGAGGAGCTTTTTCTAAGAGGGTGTCTTTAAGACCTGTTCTTCGGAGGAGCTTTTTCTAAGAGGGTGTCTTTGACACCTGTTGTTCAAGTAGGTTATCCTGCCAAGCTGAGGGGTTTCAGTATGACAGCCCACTAGCAGAGTAGTTTTGCCTTTTTTGCTCTTAGTAATAGAACAAGTTAATTTGTATTTTATTTCATTTGTAACATGCAAAAACCAGGTAAACGCTTTTGCTTACTGTTGTTCAGGAAGACCAGTGTAATAAATGTTCAAGTTTCCTGCTTGTCCTGGCCTTATTTTGCAATCAACAGTTTTCAAAGCCGTAGTTAAAATGTTCTCCAATGTTGCCACCTTTGAACCAACTAGCGGCTCACATTCGCTTCGGTCTGTCCATGCCGTATGTGGACAAAAAGGGAACTGTCTGCATAAAGGCTTCAGTCTCTTGAGAAGAACATGGTGGATATAAGAAATGCTGGCCAACCTTTGAGCATCTTTTCTTCTTTCAACAGGAATGAAGCATCCAAGAATGGCTTGGAAAGTCAGTAGTAAATTTTATAAGACATCAGTGGGAGGAGAAGAGTTTAGAGAACTACAGATTCCTATCAGTTATTCTGAAATTGTTGTGTTATTAAATCCACTAACATGGGAATAAAAATTGCTGAATGCACTCAAATGATAAACATATGAACCAGGTCTTTCATGCAGTTGCTTCTGATAACAAGGAAAGGAGTGGATGCGTTAGGAGAATCTTGTTCCTTATGCCCCTAATTCTCTGTGTGCAATATTGTCAGAGGTTTATTTCAAGGCTAGAATAAGTTTCTTTTAACATTCAGCCATTAAAATATTTAAGCAGGTACAGCCCTGATGTAATCTTAACTAAACATGCCTTTCAAGCTTATTAATCCGGGACGTATAATCAGTTTTGTGTACTATTGTGATAAGCATTGTGTTTAATTTTGAAAGTTAAAGGCACAGAAACTAATAAAATTAGAATAGGAGCCTCTGAGAATGGTGCCTGAAGGAGAAATTAAATTCATTTCAACACAAACAGATATGAAATGAATTACAAATAGAACAGCGGTAATAATTTCACTATGACACAAAGTTTCATTAAAAAATTCAACAACCTTCATTGCATTCAGTGTCAGGGTTGTGGAGGCTGAATGAATATAGTGTCTTTTTAATGCATATTTTGGAGGTGATTGAAGACTGCTGTCTAATAGCACTCAGTGGTTCTTGCCAGCCGGTTAGCCAGTGCTATACAGGTGCCAGAATTTCTGTGAGCATACATTCCTCTGTCATGTGTGAAATTGGGAGTGCAGGGATAGTTAAGTAAGTAAGTTATTTCAGCTTGCAGCCGTAGGAAGAGAAACTAGAAGTAGATGGCATTGGCAATGAGACACACAGCCTTTCAGATCAAGGTCAGGGATTCAAATGTAAGGTGAAGTGTCAGGGAGTATTAGTTAGCACTGACAGATTTTGAGTGGCCTAGGGACATAAGTTTGATGTTAAGTCCAACCAGACAGAAAGCCACATCACACAAACCTACCTGTATAACCTGGACCTAGCTGGTGTTTCTGGTGCTTTTCTTTCCGATTTCCAATCTGTAGCTGGACACAGGGAAAAAAAAATCTGCTGTGAACATTTTCACATCAAAAAGTTTCCCATGCTATGGAGGACATGGAGGAATTTGTGCCTGTGAAAATGTCAGAGATGATACCAACCTGCAGCCATTCCTGAGGTGCTTGATAGGGGGGAGATGGAGACCATTATGCAAAGCACGGCTTGGCTTGATTCCAGAGTGCAGCCATGAGGACATCTCTCCCACTTTCATGATGAGTGCAATAATCACTCTGTATGTCCCTTGCAATGAATACTCAAATGTTTCACACAAGCTGGACCAGTTCCAAATGATTTTGGAAAGAGGCAGGACAAGGGACTTGTGTATCTCTTCCCTTTCTGCTACTGCAGTTGACTTGTTTTTCACCTGTCTCCAGGGTTTGTCCAGAGCTATGAGTTACCCATCTTCTGTCTGTTCTGTGCAAGGGAAACACTGGCTTATGCCTGGCATGGGCACGTATTAAAAGATGACAACAGGCAGTAGCCATACACTGTCCAGACAACTCATGCACCTGAACTGCTTTCCAGCCTTGTGGTATGCCAAACGTCTAGAAGTCCGTGTTGCCACTGTTTTTTCCTGCTTTGCCACAGCTGTACTTTGCGCCAGGTTTTCCGAAGTCCCCTGCACTCCAAATGCATTCCAGAGCCCTTGCATTACTGGTTCCAATAAACCGAATCTCTTTTGACTTTGAGCAGAAATTCCACCCTAGGAATCACCCTGACAATAGTTGTCTCATCTGGTCTTTTACAGAATTGTTTGAGTTTGATAAAGCAGCCTCTTCTCCATCTTGGTGAAAACTTGAGTCAAACACACTTTGAGTTTCACAATAGTATATAAACAAAGAAATCAAGGACAGATAAACATGACGGGTGAGCTATCACTTTGTATCAAAACTCCAGGTTTTTGAGATACACTAATGGGAACTGAGAAGGGAAATTTGTCAGTGTTACTTACAAGTACTTAGCTGTGTCTCTGTGAGTACGACTCTTCTGTTTCTGTGAGGCTGTGCACAGGTACTAGAAATTGTGGACTGAGTTTTTGTTTGTGTAAGGAGATACAGCTCCAGTAATTTCCACATAGGACAGGGACTTTAAGTCTCCACTTCTTAGTATTTTCCATGAATGCTGTCATAAATATAGGAATACATGTTAATCTTCACTATATCCCTACATAATAAACAGTTGTTTAGTCCCATTTTACTGATAAAGAGATCAATACAATATAATTAACTAATTTGAATTTAGAAATGAGAAATTAATGATTTTCTAAGTCCACATTTAAGCCTCAATAGAAATGCTGTTTCAATTATCAGAAACTAAAAGAAACCGAAGGGACTATAATTGGTGAAAGAAGAATGGTAATCTGAAAATGATGTTGAGACTTTGAAGATGTCTCATACACCGACCCTAAAAGAATTCTTTGCATATTGTAAGATAAAGACTTTTTTTCATGTTGCAAGCCAAATAATGTCCTGTTTCTGTGGGTTCTTGCATCAGTTCATAAAACTATTAGACAAAAATTGCAAATGATTCCATAAAACGGATTTCATACCAACTTTAATTTTTACCATGATTTTGACTGCCCTAAGTAGAAAAGAGGTCTTTTATCTTGTGCCAGTAAAATACTATAGTGAAGATTACAGTTGTACTTTAGCTGTCTGGATCTTGAAGGACATACTTGGGTTTGGCAGAATTGATTTCCAAATTGTGTTCTGCCTTTTGGGTCTCTTTAATGAAATTTTCAGAGCCAAAAGAAATGTGGATTATTTATAGAGTCAGAAGAAAATTTGAATTATTCATTCTGGAATCACTGTCATAATTACAAAGAGAGACCTCTGGAGATCATGTAGTCCAACCCTGTGCTCAAGGCCAGGTCAACTAGAGCAGGTTGCATAGCACTTGGGTGTTGAATATCTCCAAGGATGGAGACCCCACAGCCTCTCTGGGTAGCAGTTCCAGTGTTCTACAACCCTTGTAATAAAAAAAAAATTGTTCTTATTTCTAAATGAATGTCTTGTATTTCAGTTTGTGCCTGTTGCCTCTTGTTCTCTCAGTGGGCACTACTGAGAAGAGTTTGGCTCCGTCTTCTTTACATCCGCCATCAGGTATTTATACACATTGATGAGATCCCCTGAGCCTTTTCTTCTCCAGTCCCAGCTCTGTCAGATGTTTCAGTCTCTTCATCATCTCTGTGGCTCTTGGCTTGTTCCAGTATATTCGTGTCTCCCTTGTTCTGGGGAGCCCAGAGCTAGACACAGCACCCAGATGTCTCACCAGTGCTGAGTGGAGGGGAAGGATCACCTCCCTTGACCTGCTGGCAACACTCTGCCTGATGCAGCCTGCGGGGCTGTTGGCCTTGTTTATGGCACAGGCGCATTGCTGGGTCATGGTCAACTAGTTGTCCACGAGGACCCCAAGCTCCTTCTCTGCCAAGCTGATTTCTAGTCGGTCAGCCCCAGCCTGACCCTTGAAAATCAGCCAGCTCTCCTGGACCCTTTTTCTCCAGGACTCCTCCCATAGTCCTGGGAGGAGTCCTCCCTTTCTCCAGGACTATCTCCCATAGAATTCTTACAAGAAGGTCCTTGAACAGGCTAAACTCTACTTTCCTGGTGTCCAGGGCTGATGTCGTGCCATTTCCCTTGTTCCTTCCTCTCAGGATCCTGAACTCCACCATCTTATGTTCACTGCAGACCTTCACATTCCCAACCAGTTCTTCCTTCTTTGTAAGTATCAGGTCCAGCAGAGCATCTCCCTCATGGGTTCCTCGATCACCTCTGTGAGGAAGTTGTCATCAGCGTACTCCAGAGACCTCCTGGATTGTTTGTGCCCTGCTGTGTTGTCCCTCCAGCAGGTATCGGGGTGGTTAAAGTGCCCCATGAGGACGAGGGCCTGCAAACCTGGGGCTTCTTGTGTTTGTCTGAAGAAGGCCTCATGTGCTTCTTCCTCTTCAAGGGCTATCTGAAGCAGATGCACCTTAGTGTCACCCACATGGGTCCACCTGCTAGTCCTGACCCACAAGTTCCCAAATGGCTCATCATCTGGCCCCAGGCAGAGCTCCAGGCGATGCCACTGCTCTCTCACACAACGAGCAACTCCCCCTCATTACCCTCCCAGCTTGTCCTTCCTAAAGAGCCTGCATCCATCATTTGCAGCCCTCTGGTCACACAGGCCATCCCACCATGCCTCTGGGATCCCAAGGAGATGGCAGCCCTGCAGCTGCATGCAGACCTCTGTTTCTCCTGCCCGTTTCCCTTGCTGCACGTGCTGGTGTTTCAGTCATCACTTTGTAGTAACTTCCTACCCCACCCCAGTGGGTTGCTGCGCTTCTGGAAATGCGTGAAGTTAGCGCTGTGGTAAGAAGTTTATTCTTACCATGGTTTAACCCCAGTTGGCAACTAAGCACCACACAGCTGCTCGCTCACCCTCCCACCGCCCCGCGGTGGGATGGGGGAGAGAATCGGGGAAAAAAAGTAAAACCTGTGGGTTGAGATAAAGACAGTTTAATAGGACAGCAGAGGAGGAGAAAACAATCATCATCATCATCATCATCATCATCATCATCATGATAAAAGAATGTACAAAACAAATGATGCACAATGCAGTTGCTCAGCACCTGCTGACTGATGCCCATCCCATCCCCAAGCAGCGATTGCCGCTCCCTGGCCAACCCCCCAGTTTCTATGCTGAGCATGACGCCATATGGTACGGAATAGCCCTTTGGCCAGTTGGGGTCAGCTGTCCTGGCTGTGCCCCCTCCCAGCTTCTTGTGCCCCTGGCAGAGCAGGGGAAGCTGAAAAATCCTTGCGTGGTGTAAGCACTGCTTAGCAACAACTAAAACATCAGTGTGTTATCAACATTATTCTCATACTAAATCCAGCACACAGCACTATACCAGCTACTGGGAAAAAAATTAACTCTATCCCAGCTGAAACGAGGACAATTCTGCAGTTTAAGAGAGAAGCAATATATGTATGGGGAAGAGAAATTAAAATGTTATGTACACATTAAAAAATTAGTAAGGAATAATAAGAATCTTAAAAAAACCTGTGACAAATAAAAAGATAATCTTAGCAAAATTCTGAAAAAAATAGTGCAGATGCCAGGAATGTAGGATAAGCTGTAGAAATAAAAAAGGGTTACAGTAACCAAGGGGTTACTGTAGTTATGCAAGGGGTGTTCTTCTATGAAGGAGACATGGACGACAGCCCAGCTGAAGTGCCTCTACACCAATGCACGCAGCATGGGCAACAAGCAGGAGGAGCTGGAAGGCATTGTACATCAGGAAAACTATGATATGGTTGCCATCACAGAAACATGGTGGGATGACTCGCACAACTGGAGTGCGGTGATGGATGGCTATAAACTCTTCAGGAGGGATAGGCGAGGCAGGAGAGGTGGTGGGGTAGCCCTATACATCAGGGAGAGTCTGAATAGTTTAGAGCTCAATGATGGTGATGATAGGGTGGAGTGTCTATGGGTAAGAATCAGGGGGAAGGCCAACAAGGCAGATATTGTGGTGGGAGTCTGTTACAGACCACCCAACCAGGATGAGGAGACTGACGAACTATTCTATAAGTAGGTGGAAGAAGCCTCACGATCACTAGCCCTTGTTCTTGTGGGGGACTTCAACCTGCCGGATGTCTGCTGGAAATACAATGCAGCAGAGAGGAAACAGTCTAGGA
Organism: Mycteria americana; assembly: GCF_035582795.1. Classification (NCBI taxonomy): domain Eukaryota; kingdom Metazoa; phylum Chordata; class Aves; order Ciconiiformes; family Ciconiidae; genus Mycteria; species Mycteria americana. The sequence continues at coordinate 150,213,040 of NC_134366.1, forward strand.
GGTTCCTGGAGCGTGTGGCAGATAACTTCCTGACACAGCTGGTGAGGGAGCCAACTAGGGAAGGGGCCCCGCTGGAGCTGTTGTTCACGAACAGAGAAGTACTTGTGACCCATGTGATGGTTGGAGGCCGTCTTGGGCACAGTGATCACCAAATGATAGTTTTTGATACGTGGAGAAGCGGCGAGGGGGGTCAGCAAAACTGCCACCTTAGACTTCCGGAGGGCAGACTTTGGCCTGTTTAGGAGACTGGTCGAGAGAGTCCCCTGGGAGGCAGCCCTTACGGGCAAAGGGGTCCAGGAAGGCTGGACATTCTTTAAGGAGGAAGTCCTAAAGGCACAAGAGCGGGCTGTCCCCAGGTGCCGAAAGACGAGCCGGCGGGGAAGAAGACCGGCCTGGCTGACTAGAGAGCTCTGGCTCGAACTCAGGAGAAAAAGGAGAGTCTACAACCTCTGGAAGAAGGGGCGGGCAACTCAGGAGGACTACAAAGGTGTAGCAAGGCTGTGCAGGGAGAAAATTAGAAGGGCCAAAGCTGAGCTAGAGCTCAGTCTGGCTGCTGCTGTAAAAGACAACAAAAAACACTTCTTCAAATACATTAGCAGCAAAAGGAGAGCTAAGGAGAATCTCCAGCCCCTAGTAGATGGGGGAGGGATCACAGTGACCAAGGACGAGGAAAAGGCTGAGGTACTTAATGCCTTCTTTGCCTCAGTCTTTAATAGCAGGGCCGACTGTTCTATGGGTACCCAGCCCCTGGAGTTGGAAGATAGGGACGGGGACCAGACTGGAGCCCCCATAATCCAGGGGGAAATGGTGAGTGACCTGCTGCACCACTTAGACACTCACAAGTCTATGGGGCCTGATGAGATCCACCCGAGAGTACTGAAGGAACTGGCAGATGTGCTCACCAAGCCCCTTTCCATCATTTACCAGCAATCCTGGCTAACTGGGGAGGTTCCTGCTAACTGGAGATTAGCTAATGTGACACCCATCTTCAAGAAGGGCCGGAAGGAGGACCCGGGGAACTACAGGCCTGTCAGCCTGACCTGGGTGCTGGGGAAGCTGATGGAGCAGATCATCCTGAGTGCCATCACACGGCATGTAGAGGATAACCAAGGGATCAAGCCCAGCCAGCATGGGTTCAGGAAAGGCAGGTCCTGCTTGACCACCCTGATCTCCTTCTACGACAAGGTGACCCGCCTAGTGGATGAGGGAAAGGCTGTGGATGTTGTCTACCTGGACTTCAGTAAAGCCTTTGACACGGTTTCCCACAGCATTCTCCTGGAGAAACTGGCTGCTCATGGCTTGGACGGGTGTACTCTTCGCTGGGTAAAGAACTGGCTGGATGGCCGGGCCCAAAGAGTGGTGGTGAGTGGAGTTTACTCTGGTTGGCGGCCGGTCACAAGCGGTGTTCCCCAGGGCTCTGTGTTGGGGCCAGTTCTGTTTAACATCTTTATCAATGATCTGGACGAAGGGATCGAGTGCACCCTCAATAAGTTTGCAGATGACACCAAGTTGTGCGGGAGTGTTGATCTGCTTGAGGGGAGGAAGGCTCTGCAGAGGGACCTGAACAGGCTGAATCCATGGGCCGAGGTCAATTGTATGAGGTTTAACAAGGCTAAGTGCAAGGTCCTGCACTTGGGCCACAGCAACCCCATGCAACGCTACAGGCTTGGGGAAGAGTGGCTGGAAAGCTGCCTGGTGGAGAAGGACCTGGGGGTGTTGGTTGACAGCTGCCTGAATATGAGCCAGCAGTGTGCCCAGGCGGCCAAGAAAGCCAATGGCATCCTGGCTTGTATCAAAAATAGTGTGGCCAGCAGGAGTAGGGAAGTGACCGTGCCCCTGTACTCAGCACTGGTGAGGCCACACCTCGAATCCTGTGTTTAGTTTTGGGCCCCCCACTACAAGAGAGACATTGAGGTGCTGGAGTGTGTCCAGAGAAGGGCAACGAAGCTGGTGAAGGGTCTGGAGCAGAAGTCTTCTGAGGAGCGGCTGAGGGAACTGGTATTGTTTAGCCTGGAGAAAAGGAGGCTGAGGGGAGACGTTCTTGCTCTCTACAACTACCTGAAAGGAGGTTGTAGAGAGGTGGGGGTCGGTCTCTTCTCCCAGGTAACAAGTGATAGGACAAGAGGAAATGGTCTCAAGTTGCGCCAGGGGAGGTTTAGACTGGATATTAGGAAATTTTTCTTCACCGAGAGGGTTATCAAGCATTGGAACAGGCTGCCCAGGGAAGTGGTGGAGTCGCCATCCCTGGAGGTATTTAAAGGACGTTTGGATGAGGTGCTTAGGGACATGGTGTAGTGGTGGTCTTGGTAGTGTTAGGTTTATGGTTGGACTCGATGATCTTAAAGGTCTTTTCCAACCTATACGATTCTGTGATTCTGTGATTCTGTAACCATATGAAAGACTAGTGGAGTGTTTTAGCATGCTTCACAGTGAAATCCTTTATGTAGCAGAGGAAGAAATGGCAAGAACCTGGCCTACACGTGGATTTGTGGAGCAAGAGGACAGCATCAGAAGAGCCTCTGTCATAGACTGGAGTGGCAGCTGTGAGCACAGGCCTGTCAATCTGTGACCATGAAAATACTTAGGGCTGGAGAGTGGGAAGTTTTTGCCATCACAGCAGAAAGGTGTAGAGCCACCCCCTGCTATAGAGGAGCGAGGACAAGAGACATCACCAGTTCTCGTAGATCATTGTGACTATAGAAGTGGGATGATGAGACAGTTTCGGGAGAACTGATTATGTGATGAGCACTCCTTTCAGTATGTATAATGGTAAGGGACAATGGTGTGGTAAAAGGCAGGAATTTCATTTCCATTGTGTCCAGCTGGCGGTGATGAATCAAGTAGAAGCTTCTGGAGATGTAAAATTACAAGGCAGGCTTGTGAGCTGACAGCATTCAAAATCCAGTTTGGCTTTTGAATGATGCAGAGAGGGCTCAATAGGGAATGCTTTAAAAAATCTTACCTAGGTTATAATAGGTATTAGGAAAAATATTTTCCTAAGGGCAAACATTGAAACAGTTTGTCCAGAGAGGTTGTGGCATCTGCATCTCTAGAAATTTTCAGAACTCGACTGCATGAGACTGAGCAATCAGATCTAAGTTGACCCTACTGTGAGTGGGGTGTGGAACTTGATGAGCACCCAGAGACCCCTTCCAACCTCAAGCATTCTCCGATGCTCAGTGTCTGGCACTGGGACATAAATGTTATGTTCTGAATCCTCCTCTCTTATAGTCCTCTGATATTATAACCATCTAAGGGTTGTTTTGCCTTGCTTCTGTTAGCAGTCTTCTTGGGGTATTTGTAAAATTAAATCCATTTTCTTGAGGACAGTTCAGAGGTGGCTGCTCAGGATGGCTTTCAGGACATTTTGGGTCATCAGAGTGCTCTAAGGCAGTGCTAGCAGGGCATGGGGTCTGATTGAGGGGTCCTCTAGAGTTCTGGAGAGGAAAAAATAGTTTTGTAAATTTTTGGAGAAAAATCTACCATTTCTACAGTTTTGGAAAGTGATGGTTGCCAGTAGTGCATAGTATCACAGTGTACAATTAGGACAGTTTTTGTAAATGCTTCAGTGAAAGAAGTAGCACTAGGCATTAATGTTTATTTTAGCTGAGATTAATTTTAATATCTGGTAAAATAAATTTCTAAGATAAAACATTTGTGAATGTTGCTAGATCTGTAGGAATGTGGTAGAAGCCATACAGAATGTGGTAGAAGTGCCATATATATCCCTAAAGTGAAAAATCTATAAATACAAAGACTCTCTAAATTATAAAATAATCTGTTTCTTCATACACAAATCATCTACTACATGTGTAAGCGAAGTCTTCCTTTGGTCAGTGTAGAAAAAGTATTGTTTCTTTCTGCATATCAGGTCAGACACTGTTTCAGCTTTTGTATAGGGGCATTTGCAGAGATTCTTTGCTGATCTTTGAACTAGAAAAATAGAAGCTACATTCTCATCTTTATGCAAGGGTAAGTGATATTTTGGTGATACCTGGTTTTGTTTAGATGTAGTTATTGTTATGATTTTTCCTCTTAAAACCTCTAGAAGGTGGGCTGAAATGTAGAAATTAAAATATTTTTGAAATACAGTATTTTAAAGAGTGGTATTACTTCTGAAATGTTACAGCTCAGGAAATAGGCAATGAAAGATTCTCAGGAGCTTAAATATGGAAATGCTGTCTTGAAATCCAACATTTAATAAGAAAATGGTAGTAATTTCAATACTTGGTTGTCTTTTGAATGCTTATATAGTTTCTATGTCTCATTACCTTTACTACAATTCCCTTATCAGTAATAACTTATTTTCAGACTAATTTTCTCCTTCACTGTCCTATATACCATAAATTATATCAGCCCATGCTATTTAACTGTGCAATGGTTTTGAGATTCACTTCAAACAGGGAGGTTTGGTTGCAATACTTTCCGAGAACATTTTATTTTCAATCACTTTTACAAAGTAGAGATTCAGCTTTAAAGAGTTTACTGTATATTGTGACACAGAGGCTCTTTGAAGGTTAATCAGCTTTTTAGCAATAATAGGGTTGGATTCTTGTGTGACTGAGTCACTTCTGTTTCATGTGCAGATCTATCATTTAATCGGAAGCCTGGAAGTTAAGACTTACTACGCTGCATATTAAGTAGAAAAGACAGTTTTTGTTTTAATCATTTTTTTCTTTCTGAACTTCACTATATCTTTAGGACTGTAAATTAGTTGAGACAGCTAGACTGATTATTTGAGAACCATTCCTAATGTGCGTGAAATCTAATAAAAGTAAAGTCATATTATTTGGACACCAAAGCTAAAAACTAATTTGAAGAAATATTCTTATATATACAAAATAAAATCTTCTAAATGTGGTAATGTTCCTGATTTACATTTAGGGCATGATTTAATCCAATTGCAGTTTAACTGGAGGCAGTTAGTGTTTTCTTAAAGGCAAGTGCAGAAACTCACAAATCTTTTTTCACATATTTGTAGCCCAAAACAAATATTTGGGAAATGGTCAGGGTAGACTTTTATGAAGAGTTTTTACCAAGTAAGTGTTTTTTACAACTGAGTATCTCTGATATAGCTCCGTGCTTGAATTTAGCTGTTGAAGTTGATGGAATTACACCCAATAGAGTAGTACTGTGTTTAAACATAACTGGACAAAGTATTTTTTTCTGGTAGTAATGAACCGCACATTTTTAAATACAAGAGAGTTTATATTCCAATACATATATATATATATATATATAAAAATATGTATATATCTAACCTTGCAGGTAAGTCTAATTCTAATCCTATGCCATATAGTGCTGTGTTGCTGATGGGCACTCAACTTCGTCAGTTTTGTCTTCCCCGAATGTTGAGACGCTGAGCTTGAAACAATGGTAGTATAGATACAAAATGCAGCATGCCTGCAAGAACTATTTAAATGGTTATCTTTATTATGCAGTGCTTGAGAAGTTTTCTTCGAGTCTCGTATCCTGCTGTTGGAAGAGCTGGGTTGGATTCCAGAAAGAAAGATGATGTGTGATGCATTTGCTGCAGTCTGTGTGCTGCTACAGCACATAGGATTACAAGTTCTGATTGTTTAGATTTCGGAAGGCCTTTGATGGAAAAGCCAAGGGACTGATTTATAAAATCTTATGGCATGATACAAATAAATAACTATTGTAAATATTTTAAAACTTGAGGGATTTTGGTTTGTATACAGGAATGTGGTTCTGCCTGGACACGGAGTATCAAGTAGGAAGAATAGATAACTCTTTAATTTGTCATTTGTGTGGGTGAAGGGAGAAAGGTTTGAGGTGGAGTAGGGAAGAGAATGGGTCAGGGCAAAAAACCTAATTACACACCAAAATTTTATGCCATTAAGATGACAGAACTTTTTCCTAAAAATGAGAAAGAGAATACAGTCTGCAGACTAAGAATTACTTTAAAAGAGGGAGGTGACTGTGGGGAGTAGTGCCAGCTTTGCTATTTGGTTAAGCAGTAGAAAAGCATATTGCTTCGTGTTGCCATTTTCCAGAACATATTTGCAAGCATTACTGCGGATGATGCTAAAATGTCCTCAAACTGCCATGCCAGATTTACTACTCTCAATTTACAAATCTGTATATATGAAGACTTTGTTTAATCATAGTTTTGAAGGCAAGTTAAGCATGATGGGCTTAAATTTAGTCCTGCCAGCTGTTTTATTTGCCCACTAGTTAGGTACATGATACGCTGTCTTTCTCTTTTCCCTTGTTCTCATGCTGTTAACACAGTGAAATGAAGAAAATCTTTAGATCCTTATAAACTGAAGCCATCTGGCAGTTCATAGGTGTCTTGCTATCCAAATGGGTAGATTACTCAAAATGTACTGCCTATGCTGAGGAGCACAGGCCTGAATTTGGTGCTGGGTTCCTCTGTCTGAGAAGCTGGGATTAAGAGTTTTTCAGTCATGGTTTAGTTAGCATCAGAAATTTTGCTTGGGAGTGGGGAAAATAGGAAATTGTGAAGTGAGAGAGTGTTTGTGTGAGTAAAAAGAGTAATGAGTATCTGGGGAAGGAGAGCATTTATAGGCAATTTTTTGATTGGATTGAATAGGGGATCCTCATTTTTATCTAACTTCTGTTTTCCTCTAATTTTGGTCCAAACACAAATCAACTGTATGTGGAGTTCATATGTGTAAGTTATATTGTACAAATATCCCATGCACTGGGAGGGGATTCATGCAGAAAAAATATCCAGTCAAATAATGTTAAGACCTTATTGTGGTACCTAGAGCTTAAGATGGACCTATTTAGAAGCAAACTGGAGGAAAAAGGACCACAAAAATTCGAATAGAAATGCTTTTCATGAGTTTCCAGGTAACTGGGAACTGGGCTGGAACACCGTAGACCTGTGTTGCCTGAGCAAATGACTAACTCGTGGCAGTATTTGGCTGCAAATGTGGACGAGCGGTTGAAAAGAACTCGAGTTACAGTCTAGAACACTTCACTGTTTTAGCTTGAAGTTTTGGCAGACAGACACTTGGAGTTTGAATGTGTCTTAGCTAAAGATGCTTGATCCGGTTCTAATATCCTGTTTAGTTCTTGGTCATCCCATTCTCTGTGTATGTGATCCTTGTTTAAGTTTTCTGTCCTCTCTATGCAAGTTAAGGTGCTCCTTATCTTCCCTGTCTGCTGGAGGAGGATGTAAGGAAAAATGCTTTTCAGTGGTTTGGATAATGAAAGTTATTACTAAGCTTTTCTAAGAGAATGTGTTGATAGCCAGATTTGATTAATAAAGGTCCTACTTTGTGGACCCTAACCTCCAACCCTAACCTCCAAGGATGAAGTCTTCTTGAAGGTGAATGATGAATGATGACTGATGATGAAGATGAATGATGACTGATGATGAAGACGAATGATGACTTCATTACTCTTCCATTACCATCTACCTCAGTGACATGGAATAACTTTGCATGCTGGTTTTCACAACTTGATACAAATGTTATTCTAGATTAAATTCTGTGATTGAAAATGTTGCTTACAGTTCTTTCCTAATGTTTATTATTTATGATCTCTAATGTTGCATAGAAAGAAGCCTTTGCCTTGTACCTCAACAGGAGCAAGTGAGATTAGGGAGACTACCTAAAAGTGGAATAGACTTTTCTTAAAATTCCCTCTAACCAAGCAGAAGGCAGTTCACCTACATTTTATGAAGTTACTGCGTGACAAATGCAATACATGTGACTATGTAGGGAATGGGAGATTATTTTTTAGTGGCAAAAACCATCCTGCTTAGAAAAGGATAACTCCATGACATATGTAAATGTATGTGAATAGGTGGTTCCACTTCCTAATCTTCTTGGGTTTAAAATATAAAATATATAAATATATATTTATATAAATATATAAAATATAATATAATGTAAATTTCAAAATATTTCAATATGCTTGATTGAAATGCTGGGCATGACTTAAAGGCATCCAATAGAGGTCATAATGCTGGTGCAGAAGGAAATGGAATCTTCTATTTGAAATGTTTCCTGCAGTTTCACTTCTGTTGTGTTGTCTCAGGACTGTGTCTAGAATAGCTTTCTTAGCTGTGTCACTGCAGGAAAGCCAAATCTTAAGTTGTCATATTGCATGCAAGCTGTTTTATCCTAAATTTATTTTTGGTCAATTTGGCAAATGTATTGCTCTATTTGTACTGTCCTATACAGTTGCTTGTGGTTTCTCTGTATATTTAAAACAAATAACTTATACTTACGTATACTTACTTACATTGCTTTGCAATGCTTACATTCTGTTGGCATGTGCTGACATTCCTATAGGGATGTTTTGTGCAAATGTGATTAGGCTATGTGTAGATTGGGAGCTGAGAACCACATAACAGATTTGAAAGCAATGTGGAAAATGCAATAATCGTACATCCTTGATAGCTTTAACTGCCTTCGTTATTAGCCCACCTGTACAGAGAATTATAATACTATTATTTTATAATATTATTTTAAATAATATAGTGGTTTAGAATGAATTTCAGAAATATTTCCATTCATTGCCCAGACACATTGTATCTACTTAAAGACCAAGACAAACATAGTGGTTTTGTTATTTTATGACTGTGTCTTATTTTAAGAATATCTATGTCTAGATATCAGCAGGATCACTGAAACTTTCATTTTAGCAGCTGCTACAAAAGCATGATAGTTTAAAAAAGCCAACTGTTTTGAAAAAACTTTCACATAGAACTACATTGGTTGTATTTATGTAATTGCTCTTGGCATCAGCTTAAGTAAATTTAAGTAAAGGTTCATCCATAAAATTATCTGACTTTCTCAATCCACTTGAACCTTGATCTGTTTTGGTGTAATGTTCTGGGGCTGGTAAAGATGCTTTATGATTGGAGTCTGTAACCCCAAGTGGGATTACACCACCACCTTCTGATTCAGAATTTCCTGCTGTTGCAATATGTGTTGTTTCATCGAAATGAGGAGTAATTCCCTCTCAGACGCTCATGTTGAGATTGCTGCCAGGGAACAGCATTAGTGAGGTATTCTTTCACTGCTAAAGACAAGGCGTCGCTTCTGCTGTAAACTTGGTTCTCTCTGAATGAGTTTAGAAACTTGTTCTAAATAATTCACTTCAGCTTGAAGCTCTGTTTCCCAGGAGAGTGAATAGTTATCTTCTTAAAACCAATTTTTGCTTTAAGAACAAACAAACCACATGGCAATTTTGAAGTTGTGGAATAGACATCCTGTATACCGCAGACAGTTGTGCTTTCACTCAGAGCCTTTTCTGTTCTTTTTTTATAATTATTACTCTTTGCAAGTTCCTTATTGAGTGGACAGTAATGAGTCTGCATCAGTCGGCTGCGAAGCGTGGTAGTGTTTGAGCTCTGTCCTCCCTAGGCAGGTTGCAGTGGGGCTGCATGTGCATGAATGAACTCAAAGCAGAGCTCATTCATGCATTGCCCTCACCACCTGCAAGCATGTGCGTGTGTGTGCTTAGTCCTCCCTTATAAGAAAACAAAAAGAGCAAGGAGTACCGCAGTGAGCACTTCTTTTCCGTTCTCATTTCAGAAAGGTTTCTACCTCCAAAGCTGGCATGGCTTTCTTAGATTATCTGATTGCAAGCTATGTTGTTATTGTAGCAGAGGGCTGCTGCAGATTAAGTACTTCTACTGCAGGGCAGCATGCCTGGAAAACGTGCTATTTGCAGACTTTCACGCCGGGCCTGGGAGAATCATGACATTAAATTGCAGGAATACCTCCTGAGTAAATCTAAGGCTTTTACAGAAGGGTCTGCCATCCAAATTTAAGTGTTTTTGAAGGAGGGGAGGTTTTGGAATAAAGGCTGCAGCATGTCTGTCTACTACCAAGAAAATCAGTCTGTGCTGGAAAGCAAGCACGTGTTGAGTTAAGGCTGGATAAACAGAAAAGAGAGTTGAAACATCTAAGAAGGAAGGAGTAAGCTGCTCTTCAGATTTTGATCACAAGCTTTTCCAGCTTCTAAGGCATGACACTTCTGTTTTTTGTAATACACACATTAATAAACATTTCATAGTGTATTTTCTAAATTTAAAGAGGTTTGGTGCATTCTGGTTGGACATATGGCAATACAATGGGTATGACTAGTAATTTATCATGGCCCTTGTTTAATGCAAAGGGGCCTTTTAGTTGTGTTACCTGAGTTCATATTTGGTTGCATGAAAAAACACGGTTGTTTGATGAGCACTTGATGCTTTTTGTCTTACCATGATCTGTTACCATGATCTGTCCATTATTTTTAATAACCAGTGAAAACATACTAAGATTTCTCTCATGTGAAAGGGAAAATAGAGATCTTCGTGCCCGGGCCCCACGTTAGTTCCTTGCAATGTTAGCTCCATGCTTGACAGCATAGGCTCTCACCCTCCAGGGGTGATAATAGGAAAAACTCATTATGTTCCCATTTTTAGTGCTAGAGTAGTTGTCCTGTGATGAATGAAAGCTGAGATGATATGCCAGGAGATCCTCATCCCTTAAGGAGAAGAAGGTGGCAGGAGGAATGAGTATTTTTCACCTTTTTCTAGATCCCACAACTCTGAGACCTGTTTGACATTAGCCCATAAGAGAACAGGAAGCATCCTTTCATTTATGGCCAGTTCTGGGCAGGACACAGGCAGATGCTCCAGGGTCTCCTTCAGTTTTTCCTCAGTGCTGAGCTGTCATGGGTTGGATGCTTCCACCCTATCCCAAGGGCACTCTTTACTGGTACCAGTTCTTCAAATATTCCTGGGGCACTGCAGTGGCTCCCTGCTCTTGTTTTTGTCCTATTGCATCATTTTACCACACTGCCTGCTCAGCTCAGAATTCTCGTCCTTCCTTGACCTCTCCATTGCAATCATAGATCCATCAATCCTTCAGCTTCAGGTCCAGGTAGGGAACTGTCTCACTTCTGGTATTGGTCTGACGCTGCTTGCCGACATTTGAAGAGTTCAGGTCTGAAAGTGGGTGTTTCTGGAGATACGTATACTACTGTACTGTAGCCACAAAACTTTCTTTGCAGAAAACCCATCTGGGACTTGCTACCATGTCGTTTTTAATTTAAAATATCCTTATGACTAATGGAACGATAAAATACCTTGTCATTGTTGTAGCACATAGGGGATCCAGTAATAAATTAGAGGTCCTCTGTGACAAGTACCATAGATATATAATAAAACAACCACCTCTGTCTGGGAGCACTTCAGTCTAAGTTCATATTTCTTCCTTATGCACCAAAAAATAGGGTTAATCAAATTTCATGCCTAAGGGCTTAAACAGCTGGAATATGAAAGAAATTGTCACCATTCTGCAATGTAGTAGTCCTGTATCTCTGGCAAGTATGCACTTTGTTAATGTACAAGACAAAACCTTTCATTTAAACATTTCGCACAGCATATCTAGTTTGATTTAGGCAGTGGTTTGAAGCAGTAGGATGCATTTGGTCATCCCAGATTTATATTCAGTGACTGGAGAACGATGTTTTAGTTTTATTTGAAATGTTTCCTTCCTCTCGTTCTAAACTAAAAAGCCAAATTTATTACAAAATCATTAAAATGCTAAAATGCTGAACTGACTTTTCTGATTCAGTGTTTTCATGTAGATATGTTTTCTCATAATTGGTTTTCCAGATTGTATTGGTCAGTGGACATCTGGACAGCTGGGACGTTGGGCAGGGAGCTATGGATGATGGTGGTGGAGCATTTATATCATGGGAAGCATTATCACTCATTAAGGATCTGGGTAAATATTTAATTTTAAAATAGTTTTAATGCATTACATTTCCAGGACATTTTGTATGTTGTCTAAACTGGATTTTCTATTTTATCCAGTCCTCAGAGCACAAATATTCATACTTAGTATAAATATTTTGCAAGTTTGTCTGTTAAAGTCCTTCTTTCATCACAGGGGTCATCCAAAAGCAACACATCAGTCAATGATCTAGAAAGTTCTTTGAGCCTGCATGGTCACCATCATGATAGAATGAAAGTTCAGTGTAAGGTATAATATCAAGGTACCTTAGAAGGAAGTCACTCCTTTTCATTTTGTCTTAATGAGTTCCTCCCTATTAATGAAGAAGAAGCTTCATGAAGTCACAGACAGCCTTCTGATATTGTTCTCTGCCTTTTAAGCAAACATTGTCATTCGACACGTTCCTAAATCTTTCACTGTCCTACATGTTGCTTTTACAGCGGCTACTCAGTTAATTTAATTCCCAACCCCTTACGTGACTCTTGATAACTTCTCAAGACAATGTCATCTAAGTCTCTCTCAAGAGCATGTAACTAGGACTGGATCCAGACAATGATCCTGCCCCTGGTCTTTTCCTTCTCATTACATGTAAAGATATTCAGCAAAAATTATTCTAAACTTCACAGAAGTTCATAGTTCCAATGTATATATTCTGGTGGTTTTGTTTTTTCCTTGAATGTTCTTCCTAAATAAATTTATATCCTGCCTGGACTTGTTCCACCAAATATTGATAGGTAAATCTATACCATCAAACTGGTGCGTTCTCAGCTTTGCACTTGAGGGCTGATTTCCTCATTATGCTGCTTTTATGTTGCTGTGTGCTTGCACTTTGCTTTGGACTGTGACAGCTGATTTCCTTGGCAAAGGTAATCCAGGTCAGAGGAAGCACACACTTGAGTCTCATCACTACAAGGATACAGTTCTGTCAAATTTGGCTTAACCATGGTGACCTGTCAAATGTGGTGGGCATATGCAACATTGTGCCAAAGCAACGTTTGGCACTGAGGCCTTGCACACTGTAGTGTCCTGCTACAATAGGTTTGTGGGATGCAGAGCAACGTTCTGTTTCCAGGGATCACTTCTTTGAATCATTCTTGGTAATCATCAGCAGGGTGACAAGGTGACTGGGTTCTGGAATTTGGTCTGCAGGTCAGCTGGACTCTTCTGAAGTTGACATTCTAGTACACAGGCTGTCAACCCTGGACTTGCTGGTCTCCCTCCTCCAGAATATCTGCTCAGCAGAAGTATGAGTTGAACTAAACTCCCATGCCGTCAATGCTAAATGTAGATAAAGAAGGAGAGAAAGAGGAGAAGAAGGTTCTAGCCTGGATATGTCTGTTCCAGTAGTGCTATGGATAAAATACCAGTGTGGACTTGCTCAGCCTACTGCCTCCTGGTTTGCATAGCCCCCCTGTGTGGGATCTGAAAGGCCAATTTCTTCTATTCATGGGCTTCATCTGACTTGTGGGTAGAAGTGGGCTGCAGACAGCGTGTTATTGTAGAAGGGCAAGGTTTACATATGCCTACATAGGGTGTTTTTGGTGGGAGAGGTGGTCAACAAGGTAAGATGAGATTGGGCCAGTGTATGTGCAAGAGGGAGCTGTGGTTGCACAGTCATCCGCCTATGTTCTCCAGACATCCAGCCTCTCGAAGTTTGGTCTGGTGTCCTGCTGTTCCCAGTCTGCCATGGCGTAGTCTGATTTCTGGTCTCCAAACTGCAAATTCCAGTCTTACTGCTTGATCTGTAGTTTTTTGCTGGTTTTACTACCATATGGGCTTTTGTCACTATGCCCCTCAAAACTAGTTCAAAACAGACTTCTTAGATTGTGAAGTTGATACCCAAGGATGCTATTCCCCCTTCATCAGATGGAATCTATTTTTCCTCATTATTCCCTTTTTCCAGAACTGTAACCTGTGGTCAAGAGGAATGCACCACATATTCATTAAAAACTAAAATCAGCTGCTGGTCCTGCTCTTAGCTCTGGCAGAGTTTAATAAACTAGCTTTCCCTGCTTCCGATCAGAAGGATTTGCGCACTTGAACAATCCCAGTGTTTCTTCAAGAGCTCTTTGTAGACAAGCTCTGTTATGTGATTAGCCACTCTCATACTGCAGTGGTGAACATCAGACATCCCTGTGAATTCCTATTCCTTTATTTTGCATTATTTGAACCTCTTATCTCTCATTTTCCCAGCCTCAGAATGATTGGAATATCAATCTGTTACTGAAAACAAAGTGCATCTGTTTTAATTTTTGGTCTTTTAAAAGTAAACTAAAGAGGATTCTTCTACAGAAGAATTCAGGCCTACTTCTTTTTGTGTTTTTTAATCTTTCTTTTATGATTCTTGGAAAATTGTCTATACTCCCTCCACCTTCAGGAAAAAAAAATTATGCTTCTGTGTTTGCTGACTCTATCCCATTCAGAATAAACTGGTTTGCGTCTCGTAAGGGCAAGTTCATGGTGGCATTGTATAATTCTTATTCACTGGGTTTTCCTTCACGCATGGCTGAAATGCATCATTCTCTGCTTGTTCAAATATTTGATTTCCTCTGGTAGTAGCTTGTGTGTTTGCTGTACGACCTGTGGCGAAATGCTGTTTTCTCAGCTGGGAAAAGCCAGAGCTTTTGCTGATGCCCTCTGTTCTGGCCAGCTGTTGTGTTCAGCTCTTCTTGTTATACCAGTGTTCTGCAGGAACGTTAGGCTGGGAGAAGACTTCTGGGCCATCACATCCAGCCTGTAGATAACCATGGGGGATAAGGCCTTTCATAAACTGTCTTCCATAGTAGATTGGTTAGTGCAGATTTTATATCTTATGCTGCACATAAAATCTGACCAAAAGGACAGCAAAATAACAGATGTGCAGATTGTGTGAGAAATTAATTAATGAGTTTTATTTAAAATCAGTTCCATAGATTGTGTTTTGAATGAGCATTATATTTTGAACTGTGGAGTCTTGGTTTAATATCTTTTTGGACCCTGATAAATTTAGTCTCAGACTAGTCCACCAAATACATTTGACATGGGCATAAGCCAACTCAGCTGGCTTGTCTGTATGTACATGTAGAATTTTTTTACTGTGTACTGGGAGTCTTAAAGCCATGGTGCATTATGTAGCCATAAAAACTGTGGCTGCATTTACCAGAGTATAACTGATCTTACAGCTATGGTGACATGATCTTAAAGCTGAAGGGAGCGTTCTGAAATATGAGTTCTAGAATATGAAGTCTGTATCATGTAGTGAGAAATACTGCCACTACTTCTGCTATGGTCCATTGGTTCCATGAAAACAAGATATTACTATGCTATTTAAGCAGTTTTTTCAGTGGTGATCTAATAGCACTTCACCATGATATCACTGTGACCCTTGGACGTGGCTGGTGGACACAAGTTATGCCTGTTAATTAGGGTTTTGATAATTCCATGTAGTACTTGAAGAATGATTATAGTTTAAATACCATTCTGTACTTTCAACTCCCCAAACTGTTTAATAGTTATTGGCTTAGGACCAAATACATGAAATTCATTGAAAAATCATCAAAATTATAGTTTAAGATGGTTATATTTTATTTTAAGCAGTGCAGTTTGTTTTCTTGCCTCAAGTAAAGTTTTTTAACAGTTTTTGCTTTTATTTCTAAGTAACTCAGTTACTTAACGTGTTAGCCTTTATATTTCCTGAATCTTCAGTGTTAGCTTTTGGTTTTTTTAATTGAGCTGGCAGTTTCTGTACCATATTGATCTTTTTTTCTTTCTGGTGTTTTTGTAGCTTTTCAGACACTGTAATAGTTACGTGTTCCCTACAAGGACACGTAACAGTACCACAATCTGAAGTAGTTTTACACAGTCTTCAAACTTTTGGTAGGATTTTTTTTCCCATTTCACTTTTTGACTTCACATGAATGGTGTTTCTTTTTGAGAGAAAGGGAACTACATGAAGGCCAGACTGAACTGAAATAATTTTGTATTATATTACCAGAGAGTGGAATAGCAAGATTTAATTCATGTAAAATCCCATGGATACATTTCATAAGAGTAGTACCTTAAAAACATAGGGCCAGACTGTGAACTACTGTAGTTTTTGAATACTGTTTAGAGCTATAACGATTCAGTTAGACCTGGAAAGTAGAAGAGCTAAAAAGTGGAAAGTTTCAACTTTGAATACTTTGCTTCTAATAGCTGTAATGTCTCTCTGCCCATCTCCACCCAGGGATGACGGGAAGGGGGCACCTGCTGCAGGTGCTGTTCCCTCTCCTCCTTCTCCAAGGAGGAAGCACAGACAGCAAATTCAGAGCAGACGCCGACTTTTAGATGGTTACATTTCAGCAAGGTGAATCTCGCTCCAAGTGGCTTTTCTACAGCCACCCTGTGCGGAAAACTGAACCCTCTCTCTTCTCTGCTGTGTGGCTGCAGCTTCACTCTTGAAACATCCCTTTCAACAACATACAGTTAAGTGTCTGCACCAGCCTGAGCACCTCTTGGTACCAGCACTGGTTGTAGACATCTCCTGACCGGAGTAAACAGAAATGTTTCCATTAGCGCACTCGTATCAAGTTCTCTGTATCAGCTATACTCTCACGGCTGCTTGCTTTGCTGGTAGCTAATCTCAGAAAAATTCACCAACTAGTGGCCATCTTGACTAATGTTATCCAAAGGGGTCTTTTCTCCCAGTTAACGCTGGTTTAATGAAGCACAAAGGAAAGAAAAACAGCATTTTTTTTTTCCTGGAACTCTTGAAGCTTATATATGCCACTGATCAGCAAGATCTGTGGCAAGCTGCTTCATGGCTTATGTGATTAAAAAATGAAGAACTGGAAGTGTTTCCACAGAAGTTGTTTATATGAAGAAAGATGAAAGTTTCAGCCGGTTATTGCTCTTTATTCCTTTTTCTGGGAATAAAGATGTCTTCAGAGGCACTGAGGCAGTTCGTGAGCTGGTCTGAACTGGTAAACTCCCTTTCCTTCAGTGGAGCCAGGGCTGTTGCGATTAGCTGAGGATTTCTAATGCTTAAGAAATTACTGTTCATAACTGCAGGCAGGGTGTCCGAGGCAGAAAGCTTGTGCAATGTGCAGTTTGCCTGCAGCTGTGTCTGGCAGCTGCCACCCTCCCCAGTCCTCTGCCGTTTTTAAACTTTTAGTTAATTGTAACTAAATTTGATTGAGGCATAGAAATATTTAGAATATGAAGTTCCAATACGTTCTTTGCAAGTGGGTGATTGAGGAGAGGTGCATTTATGTCCCGACTGAGGAAGAGGCAGGAAGAAACTCCGCTTTTATCCTTTCCCTGTGATGATGAACACCTGGTTAATCAGCACATGTGTAGCTTTGGTGTAAGCACCAGAGCCTCTTTCTTTGTAATCTGTCTGCAAACTCTGTGTGATAGGTAGCAAATATTGCTACGGTGGTAGTGAGAGTGTTGTTTGGGGTAATTTAGACATGATGGGAAGGCACGGGGGGGGTTTAGGGAGGAAGGGCTGAGGGGTTCCTGTCTTTAAGCTGAGGGAATCCATGGGGTATTCCATGAGCTGTGATGTGGTGCGAGGGCATTTGGAAGCTGTAGGAGAGACAGCATTCAAGCAAATTGGGGCTTTCTAGTTTTGGAGAACAACAGCTGTGTTGCTAACTACAGTCTAGAAACCTCAAACCCAGTTTGTTTTCAGGTTGCATTTATAATTCTCCAATTTTACATTTGTTAGTTTGCGTGCAAAAAAGGTGTCTCTGGAGATGGCCAACACCATTTACTTCAGCATTTTCATGTTAGTCTGGTTAATGCTCTGGTGTAATTTGAAACACAGTTTCTCTTGTCCCTGTGTCACATCAGGTTTACAAAAGAAGCTGCCTTTCCATGCAAGACAAAAGACTAGTTAAGCAGCTACTCATAAAAAATCACCATAAAATTACCCCCGAATTTATTTTGGTGCTGTGTTTTGCCTTTAGTTGGCTATAGAGGTTGGACAGACAGCCTGCGGGACTCGATCCTGCTCTGGCTGTTGGTTGCCAGTTTCTGTGAAGGAGGTATTTGTGTTCCTCTCACACCATTTCAAGCCTCCTGCTGCCGCCATGCCGGTCTTGCTCAGGACTAATACTTGTGTACGATGTATTTGAGCAAGAAGCAGGTAGTATGTATCCGATGATTTCAGAGCTTTAGCCAGTGCTGCCTCTTTGCTCCTAATCCAGCTGTGTTGCTGCATCGCTTGGCCGAGGGGCATTTGCCAGCAGAGGCCACAGGTGCTCTGCCCTGCTCCCGCCCCGGGGAGCACCCTGCCAAAGCCACCTCGCTCTCCAGTGCTAGAAACGTGGGACTTCTATCCTTAAAAGGAGCTTGAGGGAACTGAATAACGACAATAACAGAGAAAGGTCTTTAGAAAATGGTCGTATGGCAGTGTCAGCTTTCCAAGCATAATATTTTATGCCTCCTAACTGCAGTAAAGAGCCCACTGGAGTTAGAGATGCAGTCGATTTTGATGGATGAATTTCACTGCTTTCTTCTGAAAAACTTCAGACATGATAACCATTGTGTCTCTTTTTAATAAAAACAGCTGGAGCCAATTTTTTTTCCTGTTGAGAAGAGAAGCTGACAGGGTCTGCTACTTGACACTACAGTCTAGTTTATTTTCACGGTCTCATCTCTGCTAGCACAGGAGGAATCAAATAGTCAACAGGTCCTTTGTTCACATCCCAGGTTTCTTTCAGCAACATTTACCCAAAAGCTCTCTCTCCTTGTTCAGAAATGTGTTTTCTACCTTTCCCTGGCTGTGTTTGGGTCTTGCTTGCTCCATTGCTAGTCAACTCTTGGTGCCTTGCCAAGCCCAGAGGTGCACACGTGTCCACCAGCTACTGCCCAGTCTGTGTGTTTACAGGGCGCATCTTCGGAAGAAACCCAATGGCTGTGCTGTGAATTTGCCAAATCACAAACTTATCCTCTTTCCCTTCAGTTGCTTGAACTGCAGCAGTGTAAGGCGTTGCCAGTTATTGCTATCTGAACTCCTGCCTGTGTTGAAGCAGTCGGTACAGACGTCAGGAAAGGCTGCACTCCAAAGACCACTATAGTGATGGATTGTGATTCAGCGTAAATGTTTCCCCGCTTTTGCTGTTGTCTCGTGCACTGAGCTCATGTTCAGTCATGTCTGCGTGCCACATGAGACCAGGAAGTCTCCTGCTCAGACTGTGCCTCCAAGTGCTTCTGGGAATCCTGGTTCTTCCATGTAAAAAAATATTTGCTATGGGGAGCTGCCAGAGCCAGCGAATACCAGGCGTCAAGTAGATGAACAGGGCACAGTTTCCTCTTCCGCACCCAGGGCAGGATGCCTGATGCCATTGCTGCTAGAGCAGCCTGATGAAGGAAGGATGATTGTTGACAAAGCTAATCCCAGCCATCACACCTTTTGCATGGCTTTCCTACATTCCTAGACGATGATCTACATGCACATGAGAAAGGGAGAAATGTATGGTGATAGGTGCTATGCGTACTTCCCTCTCTTTGCCAGCGTTATGGGGAAATGGAGTTTCATGAGTCAACTTTCCTATAGATGTAGACATGGATCTGGTACAACCAAATCTCTATTTCATAGGATAAAGGCACAGAAAACTACAGAAATGTTTTAAAACAATGCACATAAGAATTTCAAGGTACTACCTGAATTACATTTTATGTAACTCATAAGGAGTTGATTAGACAGTTTTTTCCCCTTAAAACTTATTTGAAATTGAAATTGTAACTCTCCTCTGAATTATACCCGTGACTAATGTGACTGGAAAACCGT
Source organism: Mycteria americana (assembly GCF_035582795.1). Classification (NCBI taxonomy): domain Eukaryota; kingdom Metazoa; phylum Chordata; class Aves; order Ciconiiformes; family Ciconiidae; genus Mycteria; species Mycteria americana. The sequence goes on from NC_134366.1 coordinate 150,232,531, forward strand.
AAGACGGATTTTTATGCAGTTCACCGTAGTCTTTGTATGAAGTTACATTTCTCGAGTCCAAATTCACTGGCTAATATATAAGGACTGAAGATATGTTTTATTAAAAAAATGATCACTGGAGTCATTCCTTTTCTGCTAGTTTAATTGAAGTCATATAACTGCAATTTTAACCTACTTGCCAAAAATGTTAAATGTTTTTCTGAATTTCCTATAGCTGTGGTGGTGTAGTTGTTTGCTGTCTAGGAGGTATGTTGTGAAACATGATTAAATGACTGCTTTTACTGGTTTTGGGTTTTTTTTATTAAATATGCCTGATCTTAACTCCTTGTTCTTACATTCTTTCCACTTCCCCAAAGTTGCATATTTTATCTGACCTTCACCTTTTGCAAAACTATTAAATCTACTTGGTATGAAATATCTGCATATGCTGTTACACTACAACTGCATTTATTCCTTCATTTCAACATTTGGTTGAATGCATATTTGGCAAATACTTAAATCTTCAGTTTCCATACTGGGTTGGCATAGCAGAGGAGTGACTGCAGGCCTACGAAGTTGTTAATCTGGCAGTAAATTTAGGCATGCAGCCCTCCATAACAATGTTGCCCTATGTCCTGTGGACTGCTGCTTCTCCGCAAGCTTTAATTTACCCAGGAAATTCAAGATAAATTGTGTGCTTCATTTATCTATAAAAATCTTAAAAACCTGGCAACAGAGGCTATTGTGATTTTTGTTTTCAAATTTGTAACGTGGCTGACATGGTGAAATGCTGAAATACGTCCCAGGTGGAGTCAGGGGCATCTTGTCCTTACTGCCAGTTTTTTTAAGGTATGTCTTTTCAATATGGGGCCACAAGTGTGGCTGGTGCATTTTCTGACTCATCAGCTCTGAGGACAGTCTAACAGATTTGGGTTTTTTCTAATCCAGAGAGCAGGGCATCAGAGGCAGAAGGCAGAGCCGCCACTAAATAAGGTCAAACCATGGTCAATGCTTATAATCCCAGAGTGAGGGAGCGGGGCCTTGCATTGCCTTTCCCCCTCCACAATTTGATGAGATGTCCAAATACCTTCAAGGAAGAAGGTTTTCCTAAAGCGGAATAAGGTGCATTTTAAAGATGGACAGTATCCTCTCCTTTTGAGGCACTTGGAGAACATGGCAACAGGATCAGAGGAGGGCAGGGGGTGGAGGAGTGCTCTGCTTGCTGGAGGCTTTGCTGTTTTACCCGTAAACAGGCAAGTAGCATGTTTTGGGGTTTTTTTGTAGATGTGACTTGTATTGACTTTATGACACTACACTAACCAGTTCTTTGTTTAAAACCCCATGTGCAGAAGAGCACGTTTGTCAGCGCTTCTCACCTGAGCTGTCCCTGAGCTGTGCTGGCAGGTGGCAAGGAGGTGGCAAGGACATGGCCCCCAAAGAAACCCTCGCTCTGGCAGCGTTGCTGCCTGGCTTGAGTGCAGCCCATCGCACCGGGCTCTGGGCTGCGCTTCCCTCTTCTCCCCCCATCTCCCCAGTCAAAAGGCTTAATCCATGTTATTTTTAGTTACTAGACTTGCAAATCATTCACAGCTTTCCCCTCCAGTCTTGTATATCCAGCTCTTTCCTTGACATTTCCTCTCGGATATTCCATCGCTTTCTTAAAATAAATCTGCCTAAAACTTCTCACGTTTCCCACCTCCACTCTTCTATAAATCCGCCCTTCCTATTCTGTCGTCAACTCATCAGCCTCCCTAAAAACAGAAAAATAAAATTGCTTGGATTAATCCCAGCGTCTCGCTGCACTGCCATCAAGGCCACTGGCCCGCCACTGGAGCTCTGCAAGCCCCAGTCCTTCCCCAGCCCGGCTCACCTTAGGCCTTGCTGTCTCCCTGCGCCTCTTTGCAGGGGCCTGTCCAAAAAGCTGCTCCTGCTCTGCGGCTGTCGCAGAGTCGTGTCCTCTTACCCCCAAAGCACAGCTCTGAGCATGCTGCCAGCCTCAGGTGCGATTAAGCTGCAGTGCCCAGCTTGGCTTCTGCCTCCACTTTCATTTCCCACTCTCCAGCCCCTGACCTGCCCATTTTCTGTCTTCTTCCTGTGATGCCACATCTCTTCTCCAGGAAATATAATTTCTCTTATTTCTCTTTACCTTCAAGACTCAGAGGTTTACTCGCTTCCCAGCGCTATCCTGTGCAAGTACCTTGTCCTCAGTGCTGCAAACAGAACCCGTATCAACAGAGAAAAATCATGCAGATTGCATTGCATTAGACTAGTTTAAGAAGAAAACAAAGGCAATTTCCCAAGCAAAAAGCTGTTTCCCATGTCTCATTTGAGTTTCACTAGAGAATTAGAAATATATCATAGTCAGAGTTTAAGTAATACTAAAAGGTTTTTTAAAAGGTGTGCTTTGCCATACTTTTTGAAGCTTATAACTTTAATATCCTTAGATTTTCTCTGTTAAATCATTATTTTTCACTCAAATAAAAAAACATTTCTTTTTAAATGTCTAACTAGACAGACACTTTTCTGCACAAATAGTGAGATTAGTTGTCTGAATCACAGAGGATTGTCTTTCTAATAACAGAATGAAAGCCAAAATCCTGCTGGTTTAGAATGGAGATGACTTCTTCATCTTCAGAGGAAAAAGTCTGGACATCCTCGATTAATTGCATTATTGCTGTCATCCTACTGTAAATTGCAGTTTATTGCTATAAGTGTGTATTCTTTGAAATTAGCCAGAGAAACAGGATGCTAAAGGGGAAGAGCTTTTTCTCTAAAACAGAGCTTGCCTATGCCACAGAATACAGAAATCAGGTAGTATTCTGTAAAATACTTGGGAATCTTGAAATCTTCCTGTCTTCCACTTCAAAAGCTATCAGAACCCTGTCAGAAAAGCAATATAATTGGGTAGCAAATGTTAGGAATTTATGCATACTCACTTTATGGGGACCTTAGTTTATTGGGACCTCTAGCAGAGGCCAAAACTGCAGAGTAAGCGTGGGCTCTTACTCTGGAAATACTGTGGAAGACTGCAACACCAAAACTTGTACAGTCTACTACAAAGAAAGAAGAAGGGCTTAAAAAGTTATTGTGGTTTGGTGAAAGTGACCTTATTTGATAGTTCGCTTGAGGTCTACTCCAGAATAGGGAATATTATGACTAAAAATATTACTGATATAAAAAATAGGCAGTGTAATGAGAATGCAATGAGAGCTAAAATATGTAACTTGCCGTGAAGCCCAGCAGTTTAATTAAACCAAGAAATAAAGCACTTGCTGAGATTCTGGAAATTTCAGAAAATCTCCTGTTTCCCAGTCTGTTAATGAGTGGAACAGTTTCCACTTTAGCAGATCAAATCTAAAAGAGAATGAAAAAAATCCTCTGAATATTTGGCCAGATTAAAAAAAATTAACAGAACATGGCTAGTTTGGAGGAGATTTTAATGATGCATAAAGGGACTGCTAGTGCGTTATATGCAAAAAAGAGTAATTAAGAATGACTATTGATACAGCTAATTTGACCCTAAAATACACACCAGAAATTGCTGCTTTTTTTTTTTGCAGAAGGCTGCTAGTAAGGTTGCAAGAGACTTGGGAAATTTCCATGAAAACTGTGCAACAAAGAGCACAGCAGGAGAGAGGATGGGGAAAGCAGGAGACATAGCATGGAGGAAACTCGAAGACTGAGACACAGTTTTCTAAGACACTGCTTTCAGACAAACCCAGCTGATACTGCAGTAAATTAAAAAGGATGAAGACAAGCTAGTAGTAAAGAAAAATGTAAGTGCGTGCCTCATTAGAAAGGATAGTAGTCATGTATTTAAGTTTGTCAATGCTGTGTGTGTTCCAACTTCAAACTCTAAACCTGCAGCTTGTCATCAAAGGAATCCTTTAAAACCAAAATGCCATCACGTAAATGAGCCATGGGTGACAGGTGTATTAGGTGTGTATCAGGGCCCTCTGCAAATTGTTCATGGAATAATTTCTAAGATAAATTTGTGGCACAGAGTATCAAGGGAGAGCATTAATGTTTTGTAGTATGCCTGGGAGAAAATAAATGGTGTGCAGCTAAAATGTTCAGCTCCAAAAAGCAGTGGATGGGACATGGACAATAATCTGCTGCAGTTAAAAGCACAGTTTGAATTTGGTAAGGTCATTGTCTTGCTTGAGTAATTTCAGCTGGTATGAAGCACATTACACAAGTGGAATTTTGCTATTTTAACATAGCTGAAGGAAGGGAAGTGTTCCGCATTATTGATATTACATCAAGGGCTTAACCAGAGAGCTTATTAAATATACCGTTTCATTCTTGTTTACAGAAAACTATGCTGATACTTGAAATGGAAGTAGATTGTACCACTGTGTTTGATGATGAATTCTTGTCTTCTTTAGGAAAATGTGGAGTACTAGTTTTATTTTTATTTTATGCTGTGGCAGAGGTTTTAGAAATTCCAGGCATTTTATGAGAAGTACTTGCATGATAGAAATATCCCAACTAATGTCACACAGTAAATCCCCTATGTCTAATCAACTGCAAACCTGAAAAAGGTAGGGAGTGCATTAGGAATTTAATGATTGTCAGCAGTGTCATCATGTATCTTACTACTTTTTGTATAAATACCCTTTTAAAGAAATTCCAGGCCATAGGGACATAATGCAGAAAAATGGGTCGCTCATGATGTTAAATGCAGCAGTGGACAACACTTGAGGATGATATATCTGTATATACCTCTCCCTAGTAGCTCCTGAAGCAAATACGTCAGTGGCTCAAGCAGTATTAGAGAGTAAGGGATCCGGTAGTGCAATTTCTTCTACTTCTTCTACTTTAACAAAGCTCAGTTCAAGGCTTTGCTGGGCCATTTATGCAGGGTCTTGGGAGGGTAAAGCTGGCAAAGCTCTAAGAAACCTCATGTTCTTCACAGTTTCAGAGCACATGGTGGAGGGGCTACAGTCATCTTCCATTTTATTGGATACAGGTGAGCTTCAGCCCCATCTTTGTACTGCTAAGGAGCTTCTGTTTTCAGCTAATGCAACTTCTTATGAATGTTCTTAAAAATCAGGAGGGGTGGGAAATAAATGCAGCTTTCAGACTGAAGAAATAGAAATATACTTTAGAAATTAAAACCAAGAAGATAATATTTTACCACTGAATACACTATAAATGCAAGTTAAAATACTTTACCTGTTAATCTACTCACATCAATTTGCAGTTTGCTTATATGCCTCATGTAAGCTGAGCAGCTATTTGATTTGCTTGTGGGTGATCCCGGTGCCTTGGCTTGCAGGGGAAAAAATCCTTTTTCACAAAGGTGGAATGCTTTTTATATTTTCAAGAGCTGATCAGTCTTGTAACAACATGATGGCTTCTCTTGAAGAAGTCTGATTAGCCATCATACACTGTCTTCTTAGAAAATACTATATCTTTGTACTTAATCCTCTCCACCAGTAAGGATTTATGGTTATAAAGTGGGAAAATATTTACTGAAGGAAATTCAGTATTTACACTGCTGATCGCTATTTTGATTTTAAAAAAAGGCACAATTCAAGTTGTCCCTCCTGGCTTATGTGCTATCTTGAGGGTGAAGCACATTTTTTTTTTACATTACATGTGACAGATGAGCATAATTTGTCGTGCTTGTACCAAACCATACATTTCAGTTTTGCTATGTGGGAATGTCTCAATTCTATCAAGCATGAGCAAGATACGTAGGACCCAAAATTCAGGTCTTGTATAGCATCCTGGTAAGTGTCTTATCACAAGGAGATCATCCACATGTGTAAGAACCTGTGTGGATTTAATAAACACTGTCACATCTAGAAAATATCCTGAAATAGATAATTTAAAATTAATGTAAAATGTGTGTATATACATATATGTGTGTGTTTGTAACACCTCCATGTTATTTGCTGACAGTTGTCTTTTACACAAGTTATGAAAGAAAAGCTTTTGGCAAAAGATTTCATTATAGCTGAGGCTGAAGTCAAACTGATTAGTTAATACCACTTAGTTACAAATCTTTTTTTCTCAAGCATTTGGTATTTTTGCTAATGTAGGCTTGCTGCTGACATCTGCAAGTGTGAGCACTCTATGATAATTTAAAAGAAACAAAGAGTCAATAAGAGCTGCAGCTTAGTATGACTGAAGTGTTCAGAGCAATCATAAACTATGTTACCTGGAGAAAGCAAAAGGGCTAGCAGCCACCCAGCACAGAGGGAATATAATACACCCAGTGTCCCGATGTACTTGCTACACACGTTTCCTTAGTTGTAGATTGACCACATCAATGTTTTTACTTCATCCTTTAACTTAGTAGCCCAGGTGCTGTATAGTATTTCTTATGCTTGGGATAAACCATAAGAATGTAGAGGCTGATCAGTAAAATGCACCTTTGTGGAAAACTGTGACTGTGTTTCCCTGTTAAGGGTAAGGTAGAGGGGGAAGAAAAGCTACTTCATTTTTCTAAAACATTAGAGATTTGTAAATTAATCTGTAGCTGGAGGAGGATCTATAGTTGTTTTGGTTTTGATTTTAGTTATGCGAGCTTAGAAAGAACAGTTTATTTGAGTACCATCTATCACCTTCGGAATGTATCCACCTGTAAACCCCTACTATTCTTTTTATTGGGATGCTGCAGTAGGATGGAAACTGTGGGATTTTGGTGTTTTTGAGAGATGCTGAGCTCTGCAACTTTCATTTGAGTTAGTTACATAATCTCAGATCCAAGTGAGCCAGGGAGAACATGGTAGGATCCCTGCAATGATCCATCAATGAATGTGGTTATAACCTGCTGCACTTTGCCAAAATGGTGGTCTCTTTAAATGTTCTGGGTAACTTCAAATTTTTTTTCTTCTGATGTCCTTTTTGTTAGACTATGTAATATGTCATTTATATAGATAAAAAGAAAAGAGGCTTTATTTTATTCGTGAAACAGTTTTCCTTCATTTTAATATTTGCTACCTACCCCTCTACACGGTACACCCATCACAGAACATAGTTTTCTAGTCCAAGTGCTATTTTATCATGCCTTTTCAACACATATTTAGACTGTGATCTGCAAGACTTCTGATTTTGTGGAGATTATACTTTGCTTAGGAACCAGTAGTTTTTAAGAAGCAAGCCAAAACAGTTAAACTTCCTTTAAAAAAAATTGTAAATTAAGTACAGTACTTCATATTTTTTAATAAAAATGTGCATTGAGAATATTCTTAGCAATTTTACTTATGAATATTGGATTTGTTTGATGTTCTTTGGTCAGAATAGCTGCGTTTTTAATAACAGGTAGATAAATACTTCTCGCTTTCAGATTAAGATAATGAGGAAATTAAATTTTCCTCTGTAGACTATGCTTTGTATTTAAAATAACTGCCTCCATAGCTTATATATATATTTATTTTTTTTTAACTTGCCGATTTAATTTCAGTAGAACACACAAGTGAATCTGCTGACAGAAATCTGTGAGATTGAAGGAGCTGATACACCACCTCTGAGACTGGAAAGACCAAAGCTCAGCAGGGCTTTTTTCTTTCCCCAGCTTTAATGGACAGATGCAATGACGGGCTAGGAGGGGCCCATAAGTCTCTCAAACTTATTCCCCACAAGTGAGCTGAGACCTTCTCAAGCTCCTGCAGAGCAGGAGAGGTCGGCCAGGGTTACAGCCCATTGGAGCCGAACGTGACGTCCCTGATCACTGACCCAAGCCCCCCTTTGGACAGCAGTAGCAGACCAAAGCATCTTGATTTTTGCCTGGGAGGAGGCAGGAGATGCTGCTCCCCTGTCTCAAGCATCTCCTACCAAAGCTGCTTTCACAGCCTTGGCGTGGTGGGCTGGAGACTGGGGTTCAGTGCTTTTGTATTTTGTGATACAACAAACACACCTTTATTCACTGCTTAAACTGCAGTGCCATTGGGACCATGCTACAGGACTGCCTGCTCTATGCTTTATACCCAGCACCTTTTCTTCTTTAGAGCCACCTCTTCTAACCAAGCTGCTGACACATTTGTGGTTATTTTGGGTCTAAAATCTTTCCAACTTCAACCCGATCGCTATTTTATTATCTTAATTTTACTTTATTGGCCATCTGGCTGATTTGAAAAGCAAAGGAGGCTAATCCTGTACTGTCATGATTTAGGAGAAAAGCAGGGAATCCACTGGGATGCGTGCAGGGGGGTTGTCTTTAAAATAATGAGGTTTGACGACCTTTCTGTTTACAGTCAGCAGATCAACATTTAGAAAATACACCTTTAAACCACTTGTTTGCACTTCCTTCATTACGAAATATTGAAAAATCCAAGGTGTCTTCTTCAGATTTTGAGTACTCCTTGTATACTCTGCCTTCAGTTATGAGGATTGCTGGCATGTAGTTTCGAGAAAGATATCTTCAGTTGATTTGCATTGTGTCAAGAGAAAAAAAATGAAGATCAGGTCTATTTGTAAACTTCATCCGTTTCAGCTAGGAAATGAAATCAGTTTTGACAGTGATACCGATATTATTTCTCCTCAGCACAGAAGTGTGTGTGGTAATTTGTACTTTATCACTTGTGATAGTCTCCTCACTGGTTTTCTTTTCTTTTTCTATTTTTAATAGTTTTGGGGGCTTTCTTTTTACTCAAACGTAATTAGCTTTACACTGTACAGAGAACAGTATTTATTCTTCGTCTGTTTGCTCTTCCGTGCTCTCAGGTTTGATGTCTCAAATGTATTCGTTTTTGAATAGAATCAATCAAATAAATAAAGGGCAACAACTTCTATCTGTTCAGATCTGCCATGGTAGAGACGGTTTCAAAATTTATCTGAGAACCTATCTTTCTTACTGAGCTACCATAGCAAAATACAATGGCCTTGTGTTTGCCTTGTTTTAAAAAGCCGTGCATACACTCAGCAGTTGATTGTATTTCAGATTCTGAAGTACAGATTGTTGCTTTTCATTTTCCTGATAAAAAGCAAAATAATATTGCAGACCCTCAGTTCTTGAAATGGATGAACATTTCTCATAAAAATCCAGCAGCTCATTTTCAATTAATTGTAATAGATTAACCATGACAAAGCAATGGTAATTCTCATGAAAATTTGATTTCGATCTGCTGAAAGTGGACGTGCGTTACTTATGGCAGACCACCACAATGACAGCAGCATATGTCTCAGAAATGTATCAAGGTAGTTATTTTATGTTATGGTTTTCAGACACCTACAGTATGTCCCCGAAATGTGCTTCTCTTGTGCTGCTGCAGGTGGTAGCAGCACCACAACAGCCCACTCCTTCCTTGCGTGGGCTCTCTCCCCGCACCCCAGTCCTTCCCCCCAAACAAACAGAAAGTGCTCTCAGCAACGGAACCCACACTTGAAATAGGTTGCGTTTGGTGAAGGTAGAGATGACTGAATGGAAACCCAGGCTTTTCATCCATTGGGGGGTGGAGACCAATGCAAAAAATGCTCAAATATATGGATATTAAGTACTAAAACCAATATTTAAAATTATGTTTTAGGACTTCGCCCAAAAAGGACTCTGCGCTTGGTGCTATGGACAGCAGAAGAGCAAGGAGGAATAGGTGCTGAGCAATACTATCAGTTGCACAAGGTAAATGATGTCTTCAGGTGATCTGCTTGACAGCACTTTTCTCCCTAGTCTCGTGACTTGCATATTACTTTTGTCAAAATGTTCAGCTTAATATCTAATCGAAAATAGTGATTCCAGTTCTGCTTGAAAGTATATTTTCTGGTTTTAATCATAAATGTAAACTTCCTTTTTACATTTAACAGAAAGTGATGCGATCATACATACACATGTTCTGCTTGACCTAAGATATTCTGTAACAAAACTGTTCTGAAACAGATATTTCGTGATGATATCTGCCATAGCTTTCAAATAATGCTAACTTTCTGAGAATGAATGATGAATGGTCCACATATGTTGGCAATATAAATAAATTTTGTTTGCCTTACGTATTTCTGCTTCGTTGCATTTTCCCATGATATTTTACAATGTAAAACGTAAAATAATACACAGAAGAATCTTTGCTATCTTATCTTAATAGTGTATAATCTAAAATACTCTTTGCCAGTTATTAGTTTTATGTGATCTAGAACATTTTAAATGGTTGATTTCTGATGATGTAAGGAACACACAAACTCTGTGACTGGTTATCAGGGTAAAAACACTGTGTATTGTCACATCTGTCTCTCCTGCCAACAACTGCCTTTTCAAAGTACATCGTGACATAAAGGGCAGTTGCATAAAATTATTTTGTAGATAAGTCTATGTGTGGGGTATTTTTCCCAGAAAAATTATGCTGTACCTGTGTAATTAAGCTAAAGTAGTTATCTTTTATTCTTTTCCCTAATTTAATAGTATTACTCTCAGCAATGGTTAATATATCCAAGGCAGAGACAAGATGAATGCAAATGTGTTTAGGAATTCACCTGCTATACAATAGTATGAAAGCAGACTTACAAGCAATTCCTAAGAGTATGTTTTTAATGGTAAGCAACCTATCAGAACAAATAAATGGAAATTTCACTTTGAATCAAATTCATTGTGATGAACAAAACTAAATCAATTTGCATCTGCAATAGAGTTGTCAGAGATAGCATTACAGGGGTTATGGTTTTCTGGCTAATTGATGAACAGTCAATTATTCCCACTAACTTGTTTAAAATTACTAAGAAGTGTATTTAACTACCCATATATAATGTAGTTCCTCCTTATATCTCCAAATTATGGGGATAGCTCAGCTCTCTCATTTGGAAGAGGTACCTAAGAGCTTGCTTTCTCAGCTTCAGGGAGGTGACAGGTTGCAGTTAGGATGTATTAAGGGCTCTGGATTTACCACTGGTACTCTGGCGTTCAGCAGGATTAAACTAGATGAAATGTTCTGGAATATGTAGCACAGGAAAGACATGCTTCTCATGTACGGAAGTGCATTTTGGAGGAGCTGGAGGGATGCTCTGTTCGTAGTGCACACCACTCATGAGAAATGTATCGTCACCTCTGTGTCGCGGATGGAGTGAGCGTGCACTTCACTCGTTAGAGAAAAGTAAAAAATACAGTTTATTGATACAGAATAGGGAGTTAACAAAGTTCAATGCGACAGTGGTTTAACAAGATTCGATGGCGAGGTGCACTTGATTATTTACTGCATAGAGGACAGGGTCAGACAAAACTGTCAGGGAGACCCTCCCGTTGAGTCATGAGGTTCGGAAAGGATCCCCTTGCTTTCTAAACTCCTTCTCAGAGAGGAGTCTAGGTGCGGCTAGATCCAGTCCTAGTCCCAGACTTGGTCAACGGTTTATGTCTAAAGGATTATATGTATATATGCGCAATCAATCCTTTATATCACTTAGCTAAGATTTCAAAGTTTAGCATGCTATTAGTCACTTACCGAGGATCTGTTGCGGCAAGGAATCTCTCAGCCTCGAGGAGTAACCTTGAGAGGTGTCCCTGCTCAAGGGGAGATCCTGGCGTGCAGCCCGCTGCCGTGCAGGAGAGCTCAAAGGGCCCTGGGCTGTCCACTATTTAAGGAGTAAGATGATTGACTTATGGTCATATTTGCATATCAGCAAGAGGTTTAGATCCCTGCTTCAGGCAGCCCTTGGCTACTTTGTTGCTATTCGTCCTCAAGGTCCAGCATAAGCTGGATGCAGCTATTGGGATGACTCCCACTGATGGTTACTGCTTGTGCAGGGAGCGGGGGGGGGGGGGGGGGGGGGGGGGGGGGGGGGGGGGGAAGCACACCGCCACGCTCTGTAGGTTTCCATGTCAGCAAATAAGCTCCATCCTATGGTGGTGTTGTCAGCTACACATGAAATTCTCATGCATGTCTCATCTTTTGCCAAAATGTCTGCATTTCACTGTTGTCTCTAGGATTTATATTCGGATGTAATATCAAAAAGCAGGCTTAAGGATCAAATAGGGAAATATAAAGCAGGCTGGGTGTTATTTGAAAGATATTTGGTTACTTTGCTTTTAAAAAAAAGAGACAAAGACGCATCCCAATTTTTACTCTGCTGATGCGATTCCATCTGGATGTTGTGCTCTGCGAAGAAAGCCCAGTCTAACTTCACAAGAGTTTGTAATTTACATGGAGAATTTAAGCAGAAATGACATCCGTCTGCTGTTTGTTGTTCTTGTTTCCCCCCTGCCATGTGATCTGGCATAATTATAAATTGATACAACTATAGGACATCGCATTACTCATAATAACAAAATAAAGCAGATTAATACTGTACATTATATTTAACATGAAAAATAACTTAACCTTTTAATGATTTACTTGTGCAAATTTCTGGCAATTAGGATAGTATGGCATAAACATTGCTTGCTGATGGTAATAAGTACAAGTTCACTGAGTGGTATTTAAAGATGCCTTGTTAAATGAAAGATGGCCCGTATGACTCATCTACATGACTTTAGTTCGCTACAAACAAGTAGAAATATGAATGCAGTAATTCAGTACAGACATGGATTTCCTTGACATTGTAAATTAGCTCCTCATGTCAGTGCAAATGTGGCAGGGGGGAAGAAATGAAGACAATATAGTACTGGACAAGTACAAATACTCTTACTTTCGTAGCTTATTTATTTTTTCTTTCAATTTAATTTCAGGTCTTCCTCATCTGTCATTGTAGGTTGCCACTGCTAGAAAGTGGATAAGTTACTGCAGAAATAACTGAGATAGCAGCAGCATAGTGGTTTTACTATGGTGTCAATAATTAACTCAGATCCCTGCATAATAGCATTATTTATATCACTCAAGTATTTCTGTAGAGCCCAGTATTATAGTTTCTGATTATTAAAACTAGTGATAGGGTATATTGGGTGTTAAAACTTGTAACAGAATGTAAGACCTGCCATACGGGGTTGACCAAAAGCTCAGTCTAGCGTCGTCCCCTGTTTCTGATAGCATCCAGTAAATAGATGCTTAGGAAAAGCATGTTTGCCCAACTGCAGTCAGAATAAGCTCAGACACATAGATTAGTCATGCAACCATGCTTTCATTTTATCACATATTTTCTGGAGAGCATCTCATGATCCTCATCCATTGTTTCCTTTGTATGATTTTTCTAAGACATTTCCAAGAGTTGAAAGCCAAGTATCGTCCAGCAGTTTCAGTGCCTCTATTAGTGTATGGGTACCTGCTGCCCACCAGTACATTGCAGAGCACCTGCTCAGTTTTGACCATGGGGTAAAAGCCTTCCAGGGGAATCACCAGCATCTTTGCTCCCAAAGGAGATACCTGCTGAAGTGCTCACTACTTTTAACTGTTAGCCAATAATTAGATTTAATCCCAGACTGAAAAAAAGCCTGATCTTCCTTTACAGTAAAGACCCTTTATCTTGATGAAGGGTAATGAAATTAAAGGATCTAAGTGTAAATCAGGCTCCAGATCTTGGGGTTCGACACTACATCTGTTGATGTACTGGGCATCTAAGTCTTTGCCCAGTGCTTAGTGTTGTGTGACCCAGTTGCTGAGTAGGGTTCTTGTGTACAGACAATACAGTAAATAACTTTAAAAATGTGAAACATTGCATCTGCTGCTTTCCTTTCCAAGTTGAGTGGAAGAAGCAGGAGGAACCCAGTTTAGTAATTCTGTAGGACCTCATGTTGAAGCTATTCAGTACAGATTCTCCTACAACCTTTAACAACGGTACCTGAGTTGGGTTTTTAAGCAGGGGTTTTAAGTTTTTGTATGTTTACTCTTATGCTGTCTTCATGAGGGGAGAAAGAAGTAGATGTAATGAAGTGTCTGTCCTCCTTTCGTTGCTTCAGACTAGTTTCTGTGAAAGATTTGTGTACTGTGAAGACAAGGTTACAGTTATTTACCCAGCTGAATTAAGGGACTATGAATGGCTGATAGTATTTATTTTGGAATAGAAGTATTGCATACAATCTCCTGGGAAAGCAAATACATTTTGTAATTAGAAGACTAAGAGATCCTAGGCCACATTCGGATTTACTTTAGTAACTCTGTTGTGATCATTGGAGGCATTAATGTGTTATGAATTTAATTCAAACCGCATTAGAGAAAGCATTATTAAAATATTTCTGCATGCTTTTATTCCTATCTTAATGATGTTTACAGTACTTACCTAAATTTCTGGTGCAAATGCCATACACTGTTTTAACTTCTTAGGAAAGGTTTAACTGTATGAAAAATACCGATCACCAGTGTTTACTAGGGTTTCCTTTTTGTGTTTATTACCAAGAAGATTTGATATTTTGCCCAAACTAGGTCTGCCTGAAAACAGAACTTTCTGAAATGCTGGTATCTTGTTGCTAATTTAAGTACTCTTTGTTGATGCTCAAATGAGGTTTCTACTGTGATTTGCTAATAAGTTACTTTCTCTAAGAAGAAAATATCAAAAAAATTGCTTGTCACTTTCAGGTGAAATGATTCCTCCCCAGAAAATATTGGCTCCTCAAAACCAGAGTTTTCAGAAAACTCCTGTGTTTCAACATCCTGTTTATTTCCCAAGGTACCAAGTACTCTGGTGAAACGCGAGACATGGATTTGTGTGTGATTTGAACCAAACACATCAAGGTCTTTAATGTGGGTTCTTTTATCCCAGTGAAATATGTTGACCATTTGCCTATTGACTGTTCTCAGGAAATATTGTCTGTAATCAAAAGTTCTGTAAAATTACTGCTTGTTGTTTTGACTGCTGCTGTCCTGCTGATCCCTTTCATTGAGAAATGAAAGAAATGCATAAAAAGAGAAATGTTCAGTTAACAGAATGACAAAAAGAAAATAATTACACTGTATTCTCCAGAATCACAGTTAACAACCAGAAGTACCCTTGATTGTGTTAAGCACAGTAAAGCTAGCATACTTATACAATTATATTTTACACCATTTCTAGGTCAATAGGAATTCATAATTCTTAATATTGAGGTGTCACAGTCCTAGTGAAAGCTGCAGAGGAAACCAGATTTTACTAAAACACAAAAAGGGGGTGATTCCTTACCCTGTCTGAAGCAGGGAAGACCGAGAATCAGCCATAGCAGTGTGTCTCCTGGCTGCCTAGTCTTCATTCCCTGCTGGCAAATTTCATACACATCTAGTGTTAGGAGAACTTTTGTCTTTGTGCCTTTCCTCCCTTTTCTTTCCCTCATGCAAGTAGCAGAGCTGGCCTCTGAAACGTTGTGAACTGGTGGAGACATCTTCTGAGGTTAGCTGCTCTGCTTTCGTACTCCAGACAGATGCACCCCACCACAGGTCCTTGGTGCTTTGGGATGTTCTGCTGTAAGAAAGCTGGGCTCCTTTTGTCCAAACTCGCCGCAGCTGTGCAAGATACAGAAAATTGTTGCCTCTTGTTGACTCATCGTGATGAGCTTCCTCCTCAGTGATCTTTTCATTTTAACATTGCACCTCTTATCCAGATGAGAACCTAAAAGCATTCTGCATAAAACTAGGAAATATTAATGATGTGTGTGCTGTGGTAATTTCTAAGGTGTTGCCAATTTATTGTTATCAGTCTGTTACTGAAAGTTAAAAAGTACTCACTTGCTTATTGAAAGCAGTAAAAGTTGTCTTAAGTTGAAAGATGTAAACCACAATTTTTAATTTCAGCAGTGTTGCCTATTTTCAAACAAAAACCTAAAACCTTTCAAAAAGGGACAGCGGTGGGACAGAGTCATTCAGAGTCATAGACAGTGTTTTGATACCCTTGTATTTGAGCAGTAAAAGGGCTTAAGTTATGGATGGTTTTCCAGGAAGAGCACTTTTCTTTGATATGCCTCTTTGTCAAAGAAAAAACCTCCCAAGACAAGGCTGCAGGTAAGCTGATGCATACCTTACATAGCCTGCTGCTGTCTTCAGAGCTGTCTGCTTTTTCTTGTCTATCATCCCGGAGAACTTACAATACTGAATGGTCATCTCTGTGAGTGCTGGCAAGTGGCTGCAGAGGAAACAGTAGCGGTATTGTACAAGGCAAGACATGCTAGTAGTATGTTTTTACTGAGTGAAATGCTAATAAGTACATGACCAAATCCTGCTCCAGGGCTGTTGAAGTTACTGGGACTTTTGTCACTGGCTTCTCGGAGGTCAGAACTCTGTAACTCTGATAGAGAGCAAGCCATAAAATCTGTGGACTTTTTTATGGACTGCTTACCTGCAAAATGTTGCAGAAAATTATTTCATCTTTTAACAAAGGTATGAGCCGTATTTATACCTTGTCATCTATCAAAAATTGTGCTAATCTTCAGCTTTACAGCAGCTTTCTCCCATATAATGATGGGGTAATTTACAAAAATTTATAACTCCCAGTCTTCCTGATTTTCCCTGTCTTCCTTCAAAAAGAGTGTGAGCAGTATGATCATGCTTGTGGCTGGTGATAATTATGCCTTGATGCTGGCGCATCTCTGCTTCCTAACAGCTGTTCTGGTGTTTTTTCTCTAGTTTCCATTTAGGCTGGTTTGGTTCATTAAATAATCTTGATCCCAAACAGCAACTCAAAATTACACTACACCATGTTTATATATTATTAAATACTTAGAGTATATTACTTATTTTTTTTCTTTTCCAGCTGTCACATTCACTTAGGTGCTTCCGGTGTTTTCTCTTGTCTTTCCTGTAGTCTTAGTTGCCAGCCTAACAAAGCTGGGTGTTGATTTAAGCACACTTTTAGTACCGCAAGTGGGATGACCGTCATTTCACCCTAAGTTCTGCAACACGTTTGTTGCCATGCTATACTTGGATCCCAACTGCTCCGAGTCAAATACTGGAATACAAGAATACAAGTGTTGGTGTTTCCTAAAGTTAAGTGTAAATCAATAACAGAAAGCTGAAAATGCACTGTCGGATTAACTGATGTCCCTTATTACTGGAACAAATTAACCATTAGTCAAGGACAGTGCTTTGCCACTACAGACTTCAGTATTTTCCCTGTAAAGTGGTGATTTTTCTCAGTGGAATGAAAAAGAAAACCAGTAAATGAGCTATTGGACAAGTAATAACACTCTATTTTAAATAGCCCCAAATTACTGAAGGCTTTTAGGACAGCTGTTCCCTCCTTTGTCCTTTCAGGTATCTCGCTGCTTTAGCTGGGTAAGAGGAATTGCCATCAGTTACTTGGTAGATTAGTCATGAGATGTTAGAGTCTAGTTTAACATTTGGTGAGAATTAACAATTGGGATTTTGACTGAATAAGTACCTACCTGTATGCTTGGGATTGCTGGTGTTTACTCTAGATGGGATATGTTTCCTACTGATAGAATATGAGTCGTGTATGACGAGTTTGTTTTCTTAATTGAAAAGATTTGACTGTAATTTCATGTTTTCAAGTGTTTGCCTTAGAGATGAGAAGGACTTGTATTTTTAGCTTTGCTTAACAAAGATAAAAATAGATTGCTTATAACAAATAAACAAATAAAAGGAATTAAAATTAAAAAATTAAAAATAAGAGAAGTATTGGCAAGGATCGTGCCTATTTGCATATTCAATGAAAATAGCAAGCTTTAGAAAGCCAATTTTCCCATGCAATATTTATTGTAAAGTTTCATTTAAAAGTTCAGTCAAAGAGCTAAACATGATAAGATAAAGAGAGGTGACCTCTTCTGTGACTGAGTCATAGGAAGACAAAGGATAAAAGTCTGTTTTGATGTTCAAAGAAATAGGCAGCAGGTTACACCAACAAGATTTAATTTTCTGGTATGTGCTAAGAGAAGTGACACAGTATCAAGATGCAGCAAATGGGATTACTTTCTGAAAAAAATGCGTACTGAGTTCCAAATGCTTATTTAAATGATACATTCAGTATGGGGGAAAAATGAAGGAAACAGCTGAGCCTGCAGTTATTTTATAAAATCTTACTGGTTTGTTGTGCTGTTCCTTTGAATTAGTCAAGGGAGCAATGTACGGTCTCACCCCGCTTTGCTAAGCGGCAGTTATTCCTGCACCATAGAGGGCAAAGGACAATAGAGTGTCTTCCCTATAGCATATTTTCCAGTGTGTATTTCTTTCTGTGTAAGTAGAAATGCCAATATACATGTACAAAAATGGGTATCATGAAACCAGTCTAACACCCTTTTTTTTAAGATTGCAACTTTCAAACTCAACAGTGAACAGTTTTATAATTAATCTTATCTTCTAGTGGACAAAATAGAGAAAAAGCTTTCTTAAGGACACATGGTACTTCAAGTAGTTGTGACCTGTTTCTTTTTTGTCCCCCAAGGAGTCTAGTTTCTCTCCCCAGGGTGTCCTGTTTTCGTGCCACTCCAGCACGTTCTCAGAACTGAACAGCTTTCTTACAGAGCAAGAATATGGTGTAATGTATTCTGGGTGGCTTGTTTTCTCAGTTTCATATTAAAAACACATGCAAACATTTATATGAGAAAACACAACTGAAGACTGCAGTAACGCTGCTATAGTAGCAGTTTATGAAGTTTTGGAACTTAGGAATTCTGTTCTTTGGAGTGGTAGGTGATATTTCTTCTTGGTATCCGCGCTGTTCCCACGCTCCCTCTTCTCCTCACCTTACTGCACTGAATAGTCCCTTCCACTTGCCTTCTTGCTCCTACTCATAGCAGCTTCTCTAAAAATGATCAGAAGTCCTGCTTCGAAGACTCAGCCAAAGAGGCTGATTCTGAATGATTTCTATCATGGTATTTATGCAGGGCTCACTATAACTAAGTAAGCTTTTGTTGGCAATTCACCTGCACACTGAAATGGGTATTCTCTTCCCTAAGTCTTGCTCCTTGGGCTTGTGATATAAAGAAGATTTACATTTTGAGAAATTCTTTCTGTTGTACCTGTGACTTTGGAGCGTTATTGGTCCCTTTTACCATGCACTGTGCTTTTCTTGGCTTGCTTTTCTCCCACTATGTTCAGAGGGTCCATGAATCATGATTTCATGTTGACGCTCATGACTTGTAATACTGCCTTTGATGATAGGCCTAGACACCACATGTATCCTAATTCTTTACATTTAATCTTTTATAAACTGAAGATTTTTTTCATTGTATAAAAATAGCGATTGCCAATTTGGAGACAACATTGGGTCTTTCCACCTCGCTTTCCAGTAGTTGGATGGGTGGACAGGTAGGTTGGTTATTTTAAGGTATTATAACATTTACAGTTACTTCATCATATGCAAAGATTTTTTATTAAATTTTTTAACTGCTGGATATATTTCTAAGTTAGAAGTGAATATCTCTGCTATGTTAGGATTTGTTTCACTCAAAAGAGAAAAGTTTTGGGAAAGTAGAGTGTAAAACACAGTTCTTGGCACATTCTATAAAGAAATTCTGAAATCTTACGTGAGTATCACTTTCACAGCCACCTGTAGTTCATATTTGGTTTTATATCCAGAAAAATGTGAAAGAATTCTTTACTGAATTGTAGGCTTATGTAAGCTGTTAATGACATGGATCTGTTATGCACCGCTATCACATATCTCCTGTAATGATTTTCTTGTAATAACCCATGACAGCCATAAAATTCGGGAATGAGATCCGGGCATAGGAGTAAAACCTGCAGTAAGTTTTCTTAGTCACATTCAAGATAGTCTGAAGTACAGCTTTTTTCTGCCTGACCTGGCCATAAACTGTTTTTATTTTGCAAAAAAAGTTAGGTGCCTCTCAAAAAGAGCGAGACCTTCTTTCACGTAAAGTCCCTAAGTACTTTATTCCAATTAAACCTTTGCGACTGAACATTCTGAATGTATGGGAAACAAATAAATGGCTCTGGATGCTAATTTTTGTTCTTTTAGCTAAAAAGAATCTTCCAAGTGCACACTACCAGCAAATGTTATTATGCTGTTTATATACAAAATCTTAAAATTTCATGTTTCCTGTAAGGACTTACCCCGGAAGCACAAACTTCCCTTAAACCAGACATTATTCCTTCAGGTCAGGAGGAACCTTGGCAATTCAGTCCTCCAACTGCAGTCAGAGTTGACTACATGGCATATTGAAAATAATGTGTTTCTGAAGAGGCAGCAGCTGTTTTTTTTCAATGGGATGTTCTTCACAGTCTAAGCAAGCTTTGAATGCATCTAATTGTAAAGCCAACCAGACTGCGTACCCTCCCCCCTGCAACAGAATTTCCGAGTTTCAGGTCTGAGAAGAAAGTGAGAGCTGCAAGTGAAAACTGAAATACGGTGGTAATGGCTTACCTTTCTAGGTGGCACTTCAGAAGTCTTAAAGCAAGTATTTGGGGACAGCAGGCCAGTCATGTTGTGGCTCCTACAGAATATTGATGCCTCAGAACTGAACTTGAACTGTTTCAGTGTTTTCATACAGAAAGATTAGATCCCTTCATTTATGCTTATAAATGAATATACATGATCACAGGAAACACTTCTCTGCTTCTTAAACAAATTTGTTATGGTATGCTCATACTGACGTGCAGAATCTAGTATATGGTGCCAGTTAAAATAGCAATCACAAAACAGTATCTTCTTTCCTTACATGTTTAGGAAAATATCTCCAACTTCGATATTGTCATGGAGTCTGATGAGGGCACCTTCAAGCCATCTGGACTGGGTTTTACTGGCAATGCTAAAGCTCGGGACATCGTGAAAGAGATCATGACTCTGCTGCAGCCCATCAATGTTACAGAAGTTTACGATGGCGCAGATGGAACGGACATCGATTACTGGATGAGAGACGGGGTGCCCGGTGAGTGTGCTTTACAGGTGACACTGCTCCTCCTGTGCAGTGGCACATCGGATGGGTGCTCCGGTGTTCTGAAAATAGTAAGAAATGCTTGCTCTCAAGGAGTAAAATTTACTGTAGGTAAAATGCGGAAATGTTAAAAGGTAACCAACAGAAATAGGACATAAAGTGCATTTGAGC
Source organism: Mycteria americana (assembly GCF_035582795.1). Classification (NCBI taxonomy): domain Eukaryota; kingdom Metazoa; phylum Chordata; class Aves; order Ciconiiformes; family Ciconiidae; genus Mycteria; species Mycteria americana. Next base: position 150,253,295 of record NC_134366.1, read on the forward strand.
TGCAGTTTAATAATGATATAGATTATATGTAGCATAACATGCTAAAATCTTCTTTTTGGCTTTAAGGATTTGTAATAATTAATCCCAGACTGGTGGTTTATAAATAGTAAACTAAGGCAGAGGGGAATTCTCCAATGCAGAACAAATAATTTTTTTATTGTTATTATCATTTCGACTTTGAAATACGGGGCTTTTAATCCCTGTTTTATATGCTGAAGAAACAATGTTTTTGAGACATGACATTTAAAAGGTTATGGGGCGTTAAGGTGTGCTAAAGGGGTAAAATTCTGCGATGTTTGAACTGGTTTAGGGGTTTGCTTGGAGTATTGTATCTGGCTCCCAGTGAGGAGCAGCTTGTTGGCAAAGAGGCTTGCAAGCTGTGAGAGAGATCCGCCACTGGCAGCCCCCCTGTGCTGGAGACCCCACACTAGCACAGGGGCTTGCAGAGCACAAGAGTCCCAGTTAGAGGCCAGCCTGGGTAAAGCCTTAGTGAATTTCCATTTTAGTTTCCACACTTGAATAATAGTAGAAAGAAAAAAGTTTCATAACACTGATATTTAAAAAATTATGATCAGTTTTAAAATTTTAACGTTCTTTGTTCTTTTTTCCAGTGTTTTATGACTGAAGTAGGCTGGCACTTTTCTCATGCTAGTTTTACTAGTAGCTACGATATGCTTAGAATCTCTTAATATTTGATTAACTGCCTTGTTTTTCACTTGATCTTGTGGTAGACGCAGTGGGTGATGGGATATATGCTTCTTATTTATGGTCAGAACCCTTTGCTTCTCACTCACCTGGGGTGCACAAAGATACCATAAAGTTGACTGCCTCGAAAAATGTATGGATATCTTAATTTTCAAAGGAAAATATCTATGCTGGGCAAGAAGTATGGGTGAAGGGATGTTGTTAAACAGCTAGGGATTCATCTTCAGCTGGTGTGCTGCTTTCCAGGTGAGGTGCAAGCTGTTCAGTGCAGTGCCACAGAGCTGTGACACTGGTGTGCACGCAGGTTCTTAGGCTCTCTAAGCCTCTGTGAGATGCCTCTGCACCTTACATGAGCATTAGGACCATGTGCTGAGTTGAGCTGAGAGGCTGTAAGCACTGCTGAGAGGCTATAGCCATGCATCGTCCTCCACAGCCTGTAAGTGCCCGTGCAAAGACGTCTGGTCCAGAATTTCAGACCAACATGTCTGTGCTGTAGTTGGAATATGAGAACTTACCATACAGCCTGTGTTTAGAAAATGCAGGTGTATTGGAATGATTTCCTAGATAAGGTGTTGGGGCCAGAACGTGGAGGACATTACAGTCAGTCATCGGGGACTTCCATTGTGCTTCCCATCTGAGGGTGACAGATTATGGAAGGAGAGAGAAGAATTTAGCATTCGAATGCCTTGTTTTCAGTTGATAATTGTGGGTGGTGCTTGTGATGACAGTGTATGTTGAGCTCTTGTACATGACTTTTCATCAGCTGAGGTGCACCTGGAGCATGAACAGCTACAGCTTGCCATGGTCCTCTTCATTAGTCACCTGGGCTACATGTGTAACGTACACTCAGCAGGAGCAGGGCAGAAAGGGGAGCCCTCTCCCATGGTCATCTGTACTCCTCAGAAAGCATAAATTATGAAAAATATCATAAACTATAAGCTCAACCTTAGGAAAATAGAAATACACCAGAATTGAGACCTCAGTTTTTAAATAAATCTGATTTGCTTTCCTATTAAAAATTTGGCACATTAATTGATGATGGATTTTTTTGCTGTCTGAAGCTTTGATTCATTTAACTTCCTGTTAAGCAAATAACAAAGTGTTCTTGCAGCAAAGGAACAGTGATTCTTTTCTTCCCCATCGAGCCCTGGTGGGAAGGAATTAGCTCCACTAAAAGAATTTTGGCGGCTTTAGATTGTATTTCATACTGTACCAGGGAGAAGGCTAAGACATCTTGTAATCTTCATGCCTTGTCTGCAGTATTCTCACTGCTCGAATGAGCCCTTATGGTATATAATAACATTGGAACAAATTGAACACACTGTAACAGCTTTTATAATTTTGTCCAATTTAAACAAGCAGTCAAGTGTTGGCACTTCATCAATTTTATTTAAATATTTTCTTGAAAATACACTTGGTGGCTTTGTTTCTGCAACAGTGAGAGAAAATATGGTGTACTTCTTGAACAATAAGAATGGTTTCTGACATAATTTCTCTAGAATTTTTCTCCTTTTCGGTGTTTCTGGGATTCGCCTTTTTAGATGCTATTAAAATTCTGCTCCTCCTGCTCCTTTTGGTCTGAAAGGTCCACAGAGGGCAACAGTATGTGTGTTTTTCAGAGCTGTTCGTAGCTGCTGCTGAGACAGGCGAAGTGACTCTGGCTCCTTAAGCTCTGCTATTTCCAGCATGTTTAATTTAATGGGCATGCAATGAAATGTTATTTGTAATGTTACTTAAACATATTTGCAAGAAAACAGCAGTGACTATTCTGAGATTTTAGGATGAGAGAGGCCAGGAAAGTTCAGAGTGCTTTGCAAACCGTAGACTGAAGCTTAACTAATACCTCTAAAGCACAAGCAAGGTGATCTGCACGAAACACAGCAGTTTAATGCTTTGTGACTGTGGAGTATTAGAAATATTTCCGTCAGTGGCCTTTACATTGGATTATTTTGAGAACAGTTCAGCCCAGCGATGAGGAATGTCTGTAGCTGTGTTTTTCTACTGATAGCCAGTTTTCAGCTACTGAAAATATTTGTGTAACGTTTGTTTTGCTTTTTCATGAAGTATAAATCAAATGAAATGGGGTTTTTGAGGTGTCGTATTTTATGCCGTGGTTTTACAGTCTGAGGTGACCATCGGTCCTGAGACTGCTCCTTTATTAATTATGCAATTATCTTTCTCAGCTTTCTTTTTAAGACTTCAATTACGTATTTGTTTTTAGTTAGGGATACATCTAAACTGTGGTACATAAAGCTGTTCCTTTGCAACACTGAGTCCTAATCAAGTTTGACCAGAATGTGCAAATACAGGTGGGGAGATGAGATGGTTGGGTTTATTTGTTTGGTTTCTTTGCATGCTTTTTCACAACAGGCTTCTTCAGTGTCTGAAAGGGTTAAAAAACCATAAAGCAAGCCCTGCTAGACCAGTGCTCAGGTATTTTTGTTGAAAAAGCAAGGTATCTGATGATCACACGGATGCTTCAAACATGATTTAGACCAGTTCCTGAGGTCCTAAGCACCAGGGCTGAGTCAGCCTTCCCTGTAAACCTTCAGAAACTGAGAAAGGGGAATGAAGTGATTCTATTTGTATGATGGTATCCAGTGAACTCAGTTCAGCTTTAGGTGTTAGGGGAGAGGAAAAGGGGTTCTCTCCTATTTTTGCAGAGGGAAGGCTGGTGTGACACAGTATTTCCAGGAGAGCTGTTTCAAGGATGCTCCTTTCTGCCGGCCTCGTCAGGGAGGTTTGCTGCTGCTGCAGTGCACTTGTCTGTTAGGAACTAAGCTGTATTTGAGATTGAGCTGACCCAGGACATCAAATAACTCCCAAAAGGCGTGTGGCAACTCCTCTGTTTAAAATTCAACCAGTGACCTAAATGTGAAACTCCTTTTTACAGTGTCACTCTGAACCTTGATGGTTGTTCCTGCCTCTCTGTCTCCACAGTGACAGTGTCTTGCTTCTTTGTTACATTACACAAGAAGAGGAATTATTCTTCCAGAAACGAATAAACCAGTAGTTCACCTAACTTTAGTGTTTCTTCAGAAATCAAAAATTCATTGCTAACCCATCTATTAGTAATTTTCTTGGAGGTGGCAAACAAATACTATCATATATCATTTCTCTCCTTTTTATATTTTCATAGTGCTTCTTTATTACCTTCATCTAAAATAAGATGTATTTTGGCCCTTAGACACGGGACTTTGACATGCACCGTTTCCTTTCTTATTACGTAAGAGGTCAAATCCTTCAGTTCCACTCCTTTTTCCGGAGCATGCTGCCCACCCGTCCCTCCGTCCCCATCATCCCTTGTAGCACCGAACTCCAGTGAGAGCCTGCTGGCGTGCTTGAGCCAAATCTGCTCTTCTGCTTGGTGTCAGCCAGTGGTGTGTTTGAGAAAGTAGTGTAATGGGAAAACTCCCTGACTTGAGTTTGTCAGCTGGGCATGAAGAATTGGGTAAACTCTCTATTTCCCAAATTATAAGTAGGTAAACTCTGTTCAGTCTAGGCTGTATCACTGTTTGGAAGTGGTACTCCCCTGTGATGCATGAAGCATTGCCCCTCAGTGTACCTGCTTCCTACTCTCTGCAGACTTGAGCAGACTCTTTGGATCCCGTTTCTCAGCTTCTTTTTATAGCCAAAAGAATAAAAACTGTAAGGAAAAAGAGGAAAAATCAGATTCAGAAGTCTAGGACTTCATAGGCCAATGCTGAAAAGCCTCTGGCTTGGTCATGCACAGGTAAGGGACGTTTCACTTGACAAAGACCTTCCTATAAGATGAGGGAAAGAGAAAAAGGTTTCCTTAAAAATAGACATTAAACTTACTTCCTCACTTTAATATGTAGCATTTGTGTGACTCGTGATCTGAGATGTTTAGCGTAGGGTATCACATGGAGAGCTCCAGTTATTTGACCGAGTGACTAACGCAAGTGAAATGTCTCCTGCTTGCTCATGGGGCAAAAAGTTGGACAAAGCTCCTAAACACTACTTACAAAACTAGCTTTACACGTAGTATTACAAGTACTGAGATAATTTTAGTTACTCAGCAGTTGCTACATTTTTGTACTTGCTGAGTTCCCACTGCTCTGGGCATGTGTTGAAGCACACCACCAACACCAGCCACTATGGGCCTGGTTTATTTTTGCTTGGAAATGAGGGGTAAGGTGCTTATGGTCTACACCTATATCTTGCCTGAATCTTGATCTCAATGAGTCTGAGATATATCAGCACTGTTGTGTGATAATTAGCAACATTGTATTGCTTTTTCTAGGTCATTCATTTCCTTTTAAATATCTTGTTTTATCATTGTGAAAGGAAATATGGTGAATGAGTGTGTTCCACTGCAGAAGTCAAATTTTCTGCAACTTGGGAGGTATTAAATTAAACCAGTATGCTAAGAGAACAATTATAATTGCTTGGCACTTAAAGAACCAACTATAAGTGCTACAGCTATTAGAACCATTTAAAATCTTGATTGCAGAAAGAACTGTGTGTATTAATCTGTAAAATAATTCATCTATGCTCTAATTTATCATTGTTCCATAAAAATGGGCTTTTGAAATTGGAAATTACTCTAGAGTAATTAAATAAATTTAATATGCTACAACTTTTTATGAAGGTGGATACCTTAAAAGGCTCATAGTTTAACATAATATCTCAGTTATATTAGCCTTTCATATGACCTTTTCCGCTTTTAATAAAGTTAATAAAGTCTTTGAGACTAATTATTTAATGAAAGGACTAGTCTGTAAATTATGGTATGTTTTCTTATTAGTTGTTATTATTCTTATTATTTGACTACCAGACAACCTTGACTGTACTTTACATACAATTCTTTCCACCTTTGTTCTGCTTGGGCTAGAGTCTTGTTTTGGCATATTGGAGTATGGGACTACTTCTAATAATTAACAGGAAGCATCAGAATGGCAAATTTGTTTGTTTCATGTAGACTTGACACAGACCATGCAAATACTCAGCTGGGGTAGTACCGTTTGGGAGAGGGATGGAGTTGGGTGATTAGGCACAGTGCCTGAATGCAAATTTTACTGGTACTTTTAAGAGGGCTTCTGTCATATATTTCTCACTAGAGCATGTACATTTCTAATGTGAGGGCACAAGGCGGTCCTGTCAAGTCAAAAATAATGTGTCATCTTTGGGGCAAAACAATTCATGATTGTAGCAAATACTTGAAAACTGCTCATTCACACTTATTTTGACAAAAATGAAGACTACTTCTGAATGAACTTGCTGAAGTCTACCTTAACTATCAACTCCCACTGTTCAGTAATATGTTTTAAGAGTAATTTATTAGAGACTGATAAAAATACTAAGAAGAGAAAGGTTGACACAATCCAGGGTGAATGCTGCAATTAGTAGCAGGTAATACTAAGTGGTTTTACTTCACTCAATATTAGTGACATTTTAGTGAGAGCAACATCACAAAAGAAGTGCAGGAAGACTTGAAAGTCTAGAAATCGTACCTTACAGTGAGAAACGGAAGACATTAAATCTCTCTCCATTTATGCAAAACTACGTTAAGGGATGACTCAACTACAGCATACATATTAGGCTGGGAAACGATTTTTCTAATTACAACACCTTTTTCCCTTATTTTAAAAAATAGTCCATTAGCATTTCAGTCTATCTGAGTGTAAACAAATTCCAAGTGGAAGGAAGCAAACACCTTCCTCCAACAAGGTTAGTGAGCTACAGAAGCTCCTTGCAGACTTGGTGAATTCTCCATCATTTCGAAAGTGTAAAAGAAGACTTGGGTGTCCTTCAAAAAGTAAAGGGTAAATTCAAGCAGGAAGAATGGGCTTGATGCAGTAGTTACAAGGTGAGGTTCTTTGCCATGTGTTATGCAGAAGGTGTGATTAGACGGTAATGGGTCTTGCTGGCCTTAAAAAATATGTGAATCTGCCAGTAAATCTTACAACCATTTTCCATAATGAAATGCCTTCTTCCCCATTTAATCCTCACCTGTTTCAAACAGACTAGCTTTTTGAACATCAAAAGCTCTTGTCTTTGATTTGCACAACATTTAGATAATCCTAATTACAATTAAAAAAATAGAACTATTGTTAACTTGCCAATCCCAGAGGAAATTTGCACTATGAAACCAAAAATATTCAAGCTGAACAGCTTGAATTTCTTATTTTATTTCTAGTTATTCTCTTTTCTTCAGTATCTGTGATGCGTTTTATTTGACAAAGTTTTCTTGGCGGTCACAAGCTAAGAATTAGAGCAGATGGGTTAAGCTGATATTACATAGCACTTAAATTTATCTTTTAAAAAACTGAGGCAAGGCAGCTTTAAAATAATCTTATATGAATATTACAATAGTGTAGTTTGAAACACTGACATTCTGATTGGCTTTTAGAATCCTAGAAGAAGGAAAATTGTTCCAGTGCATTCAACACTGAACAGATACTAAATGAGCTCATTAATCTAGTAATAAGAACTTAAATTAAGGTGTTTCAAATAAAATCGTAAATTCTAATGGCTCTTTCACTTTTTGGCTAGTGGACTTCTTTCTCTTAAAGATACTTTGTCACTGTTCCTTCTGTGAATATTAGTCAGGTTGAATTTTTTCCTTACTTTTAGATGCTTAATCTTCAAAACATTACATGAGGTGGATTGGCGTAAAAGACCCTGTTATTAAATAGGTTCCTTCTGTGAGCACACAAAATTCCTAAACGTTTCAAAGATGGTCAATAAATTTGCTCCTGCCACTCACCTTGCTAGTAGGAGAATATGCTCTGTCTCAGAAAAGAAACACTGAAAATACGTAACTGAGAATCTCATTTGGATTTGGGGTGTGGTTGTTTTTATTCTGGCTGTGCCTCTGAGAGGCATATTAATTCTCTATTGTTTGCTGCGTAGGAAAGCTGAATTCTGTTTCTGTGGGTGGGAATATTCTTTTCATATGGAAGCATTTGCCATTTGTTGATCCTAAAAAAACAAGTGTCCTACATTAACACACAGAGCTTAGTGTTAACATGTTAAATAAGCAGTTTGGAAGTAGAAGTTAGTTAAGCCTTATTCCTAGAACTGTCCCTGACTTCACTGAAGCTCATGTAAATAATGAAGTAAATAGAAAAAAAAGGGGGGTTAATTTGTGTTCTGTAAGGAAGTTGGAGGTGGAAAGTGTTTGCCAATGGAAAAGTGTGAAAGTTAAATGTGATTCTCTCCACATTTTTTTTTTTTTAACCATTTTGGAATTTGACTGTATGAAAAATAAGACACATTCATAGTGTGGAAATGTTGGGATATTTCTCACCAAATGTGTAATGATCCAGAATGGCTGTTAGGAACAACAGCAGAAATATCTCTGGATTCATGGATTTCACTCCTGGAAAACAAACTGTAATGGCATCAATATTAAAAACGGAATAAAAAATAAACCGTTCAGTAGCATTCCAGGAAGACCGTGTGTAAGCTGCTCTTGATGGGAGGGACACAGGTTAAATGGATTAAGATCTGGCTTGCAGCTCTCCAAGTAGTTTCCTATATGAAGTCATATGATGAGTGTTTCTAATAGGATTCTTCAGGGCTTGGTACATCCTCAACTATTCAGAGTTTCCATTGGTGGTTTGGAATCAAGTTTAAAATTACAGCAAAACACAGCTGATGTAATTGCTGTTGGAATGATAAAGCACGATGAGAACAAGCTGATCATCCAGCCAGGGTGATTATGTTAGTGTGAGTCCACTCTGTCCACTTTGTTCACACATTTCTTGTGCTGGAGGCCCAAAAGAAGATGCAATATTTAGAAAAAATCACTTCCCTGGACCTGGTGGCTACCCTACTGCTAATGTAGCCCCATACGTTACCTTCACTGCCACGAGGTCTCACTGATGCCGCTGGTCCAGGAGGACCTGCAGGTCCTGTTCTGCAGAGCTGCTACCCTGCTAGTGCTCCCCCAGCCCGTACTGCTGCAGTGGGTTGTCCTGTTCCAGTACAGGACTTTGGTTTTGTCTTTGCTCAATTTTCTGAGGTCCTTGTCAGGCCACTCCTGGATTTTGAGCTCTCTGAACAGCAGCTCTGCCTTCCAGCATACACAACTGCACCTTCCACAAATTTAATGAAGATGAGGTCCATCGCTGTCCCCTGTGTAATTGCTGAAGATGCAAAGGGTACTGGCCTGGCATTGACCCCTGAGGGTCACACCACTCATAACCAGCCACTAGTTAGACCTCAAACTGTTGATGGCTACCCTTTGAGCCCAGCAGTCTGGTCAGTTTTCCACCCACTTTTATTCCACTCCTCCAGTCCATAATTTTCCTGGGGACTGAGGTTAGTTTGTCTGGCTTATAGCTCTCCGGATCCTGCTGCTTTTTATTTTACAACGGGCATAACATTTGCCTTTTTTCAGTCATTGGGCCTTCCCCTGATTGCCACAACTTTCCTGAGATGATAGAAAGCAACCTCTCAGTGGCATTGGCCAGCTCCCTCATGCAGCTCATCCAGTACCATTAATTTGTATTTGCCCCATTTACTTAAACAATCCCTAATTTCATCTTCCTATACCATGAGTAGTACCTGTTCCCCCTCCTCCCCAACTCTGCTGCCAGGCAGAGACCTGAGAGTTCCTTTGAAGTTTAAACCACAGCGATTACTATCTTACTATTCTTTCATTACTCATTATAGCTAATATAGCGAACAATATAGCACTTCCACGGCATTTTTTCCCAAGCAATCTAAAAGTTTTCCATGGAAAGGAGGCTGTAAAAACATCTTGACTGACTGTGCAGGGCACATTGGAGGTTTGAACCAAGTATGTTTTTGATCCAGGATCAGAAAGCTTTTTAGTGAAAGAGCTTCAGATATTACTCAGAAAACTCGTCCCTTCCTTAAGCAGCAAACTCATCATGCTTGCATTTGCAGGTGACATTTTACGTGTAAATGTCTGAGGCTTCTGAAGAATGCTTTTGATAGTAGACCGAGCTGAACAAATACAAAGCTCAGAAATCATTTATAGAGACATCTTCCTCAAAGGAGCAAGTTCAAAATTATTTCAGTGGCACTCTCTCCAGGAAATCGTTAACATTTATAAACCTCAGAATGGGAACCCTTTTAACTGTTTGTCTTCAAAACTGATTCTACAGATTTGGTCCACAATGCTACTGAATTTCTGAAGAGCAGAATTTATTGAGCACCTTTTTGCTTCCCCAGATACCTCTCTTTCCAATGAGACTATGTGTGTTTTCTTGTAATGATTCCAGCCAATTCAGCCAGAAAAACACTTAGTGTGAAAGAAACAGAATATACATTTGTATTTTGTAGTGGTACATCCTCAAGAAAGGGTCGTGGGGGGCATAGGAATGCAAGAGAGAAGGTACGGGGTTACTGTTCTGGCTCCAACATGAGCTGCCATCATCACCGAACAATTTTATGCTTCCTCAGTTTCCCTAATGATAGCAGTTACGTGAGGGGTGCTGAGGAGCTACTTTTTGTCTGTAAGGTGCAATAAAGAGGAAGGAGTCTTCAGTATCTTCCTAATTAAGCTGATCCGTCTTCTGCTGGAATCATCAGACCTTGCATTTATTTAGCACAAGAGCAGCTTTACCTGATCAGATGTTACAGATGCGTGTAAAGAAAATAGCGGTGTTATGTGGAAAGAGCTTCCTACAAATGTATTTTAGGGACACATAAACAAATCTGTCTGCAAGGACAAAGCATGCACCTCAGCGCGAGCAGCGGTTTATTCAAGTTCTCCATCGAAAGAGCCAGAAAACCTAATTAAGAATTATTATCCATCAGGGCCAGTCTGTCCACAGCTCTCGGCTGTTTGCAGTGCCCGTGACAGCACTGTCTCAATCACCATGTAGGGCTTGGAAATCCACCAAAGAAAATGGGCACTTTTCCTGTTGCTTAGCTGGCTAAACTGGATTTTAAAACAGTTCAGTTCTATTAACTATATTAAACCCGAGTAATGACCTCAGGTTTAATATAGACAGCAGAATTTTTGTAGTTGCTGCTGTTTTTAAAGAAAGCTGAAGTAAAGAAATAGCTGAAAGCAGGGATTTTCGGAGTCTGGTCTCCAGACTCCTGAGGGACTGTGGATTACTCCTAAAAATGTACAACTTCGTCTGCTTCTAAGAAGAGAGTAAGTTTGTTGTCAGTGGGCTTGATTATCCATCTGTTGTCGGTTGGGATCATCCATGTGTTAGAAAATGTTTATGGATTTTAAAATTGGAAGCAGTTGAAAACCATTAATGTGGCTTTGTGAAGGGGAAAGAAGTTGAGCAGCTTGGTTTCTCAAAGGGTAGATTCTCCATCCCTACGAGCAGAGACATGAGAGTTTAGAGTATTGGCATTTTTACAGCTATCCCCAATTCCCTCGGGGATGTGTACTGTACAAACACCTCACCTGCTGGAAGCTACTGGAAGCAATTTACAAAAGTAAATTAGAGATACAAGACAGAAAAACTAAAATTATCTGAGGATAGAGGTTATTGTGAAGAATCCTAAAGTGAAGTGGTTTTACCTAAACAAGGATTGTCTGGATTGCCTGCCTGCTTCCCCCCCTCTCCGAATCCAAACCCACAGCAACAACCAGAGCACAGTGGAAGGTGCTGGGAGCAGGCTGAGAAACGTCAATGCTCAGTTGCCCGTCTCTGAGCAGACAGATGTGGAGAAGCGAAAACTAAACTTAGCACTGGTGAAGTCACAGAAGTGATTTTCAAAATTTTTTTATTCCTTATATTCCCTAAATGGGAAACTTCTAGAGGTAGGACTTCTAGCAGCATTTTCCACACATGCATGCATTGCAGTTCATGTGAAGTATTTAGGAGCAGGGCATTCTTCTGATGTAATGTTCTTATTTCTAGGCTGTCCGTAAAATGCAGTGAGGTTACTCCAGAAGTTTGATGTTCAGTTCAATGCTGCATGCAAGGTCCGCTTGGCATAGTGATCCTGAATTTCCCTCTGCCTTGCAGGCCAAACTTGGCTGTAGTCATGGGTCCAGTCAAGCGCCAGAGAAAGAAGATCTGTAGTCTGTTAAGGAGCTATTTCATGAGAAATGTGTACAAACAGACGAGATTTCAAAGAACCACAGAGCTGGCAAGGTCTCTAGAGAGCCTCTAAACATCCTCCTTTCCAACACGGTCTCGCCAGTGCCTATGTCATTTCTTTCACATTTGTTTATGATGCTCGTGAAGACTTACTATAATGGAAACATTATAGACCAGCCGATCTGTCCCAGTGCTATTCTTAGTGCTTAGGGAGGTTTTTCTAGTACCTAACCTAAGTCTTTCCTGCTGCAATTTAAGTGCATTAGCTCTCTTTTCTTTCCCTTATAAGCCCAGAGCCATGGTTATTTCTTTCCTCTTGCAGCAGGCTTTTATGTGAAGTTGATTTTTTCCTTTCTTGGTGTAGTAGTTTATACTTGCCCCCACTGATCAACATCCTGGGGTTTTTTAAGTGTCTCCAGTTTGTGAAGATTGCTTAACAAATTCTCATCTTGCCCTCAGTGTCCCTGCTGTACATCCCTGGTTGGTGTCATCTCTTAGCGTAGGAAGACTCTACTCCAGCATTTTGGTCTATAATGAAAATATCAAATAGCCTCAGACCCCTGTGGTGCCCCACATCCTTCCATTTTTCACTCCCTAAGTACACTGTCCATCCAGTTTGGACCAACCTTATAATAGACATCATTTTCTTTGTCTCTTCTGGTGTCCTCGGTGATTAACATAACTTTGAGCATTTATATATGTTTTATAGCATCAGAAAGTTAGTTGAAAGGGAGCCATCATGTATACTGAGGACACAGACTGAGGTGCCGGATCATACTATATTCTGGTAGCATCTGGAGATCCCAGTGCTTTTGTGACTGGCATGAAAAGCATTGATCCTAGGTGTGTGTTTTGGGGTTTCTTCATAATTAGAATGCATTGCAGAAGTAGTTGCTGTTAGGTAGATTAGCTCTTTAAGCCTTTAAGGAAAGAAAGATATTGAGAAATGTTGATTTGCATAAACAAGATCTATTTTGATGAAATTGTAATGGAAAATAACAGAATGGTGAGTTCGACTAAGAATAAACATTTAGTTAAAATTTAGAACAATTATAGAAACTATTTTTTTAAGGGTTTTATTTCACATATGTATTAAGTCAAGAAAATGTGCATGATTGGAGTATTTGGTTTTACTGTTGTACTTCACTTTGTGAGAAAAGTTTGGGGTGCCTTTTATTTTCTTTGAGTTGGGAAAAGAGAAAAGCAGAATTGTGTCATTTGCTGCAAAATGAAAAGCCCAGCTTTTCCCAGCTCTGCCTTTTGTTGTCTGCCTGTCTTAAAGATTCCATGAAACTGCAGTTCTTCGCATCGTGTATTACTGCAACAAGATAATATGGGTTACAAATTATTAGTTTAATCAAAGCAAACCAGTCCTTATACTGTACAAGCTACTCTCTGGAAATTGATGCAGACCAACCCAGGCTAGTTCCAGCTTTTATCAGATTGTCCAGTCATGTCTTTAGGTGAAAGCCACCACCAAAACTATCATCATCTCTGGAAAAAAATGAAAAGTGCATAAGAGGTGTATATGAACAGCACAGAAAAGGTGAATAGTTATACTCTATAATATTATATTATAGGCAGTGCCCTATTACATTATAGCGAGTAACAATACACCTTTTATAATATACCTGGAGGATCAGAGCATCAACACTAACCAGAGAACAGACTTAAGACAAAAGGACACACTTCTCTGGACAACACATAACTGAATGGAGGAAATCAGCACCACAAGGTGTTTTGGCGACCAGGGTCAAACATAAATTTAAAAAGGAAGGACTACTGCATGGGAGAAAGGTCCAGCAAAGGCTGTGCAACACAGTGATATGAATGCAAGTTCCTATTCAGAAGGTCTGTAAAACTGTTGATGGCTGGACACATATGCTGAAGGAAGAGACTCTGTTTCTCCCATTCTTTCTCAGAACATTGGCTGCTACCAGAGGCAGGGTAGCAGGCTGGCTGAACCTTTGGGTTTTTTCCCAGTTCAGCTGTTTTTATTTCTAAGTAGCGCTAGTCTGCATATAGTCTAAATATTGCTAAATAATCCAGGTAGCCAGGCTCACAGAACTCTTTACTGTCAGTGACCTTTTAGGTGCAGGAATGTTCTGCATGTTATTTGAAGTGTTAGATGTAAATTATGATGCAGTCTTTCCTTTGAGCCTTTGTTTCCGTATGATATAAATCTGAGGCCCTCGTCCTGCAGCTGGGTGCCTGCGGCTTCCTGCTGCAGCACTTGGCCCGAGCTGAAAGGCAGTGTAAGGCAGATGGGAAAGGAAAGGGGAGAGGGAAGATGCCGTGGCTGGGGTAGTGCTGTGTGGAGTCTTAGGCTTTCAGCTTTCCAGGCTAGCTACTGTCAAATGTGAAAGCATCTTTTAGTTGGTTTCCAGATTTAGGCCAGAGATAAGCAGGAAATATTAATGATACCAGTGATCGTTATTGACTTCTTGCACATTATTTCTGTTCTGTGCTTTAAAAACGCTAACCAAATCTGCAAGCTGATGAGATGTTGCAGCAGCAGTCCTTTGCTTCCAAATTGCAGAGACTCTGAAATAAGCTGAATGGGTTTGAAATTAAAAAAAGAGTTGTTAGTGTCTTTTCATTTGTATTTCAGAGCAGAATTAAGGTGCCGTGTATGCATAGCATGTACAGATGTCACCAAAAGAAGTCTTTAGAAAAATACTGAAGGCTGGGCAGTTGCTGGTGTTTGTAGCACTCAGGCTTTAACTGGTGCATCTCGCAGACTGACTTGGGTCCTTGCATTAATAGCAGCCCCTGGAGAAACAGGCAGCAGTCCTGTAGGCTGCAGTATGTACCTACACAGTCTATACCAGTTTCAAGCAAGCCATAGCACAGTCTCATTTTGTCGTCTCCGTTCACAGCCTGTATGCAAAAAGCTGCAGAAATAGATGACCACTAATGGCTAAAATCCCTAGTATTGGCAGAGCCCAAGTTAATTCTTGGGGTGTTTTTTTTCCCCATGCTGGGCAGGTTCCTAAGCTGTTTGCACAGAAATGTCACTGCCAGCCTTGAAAATTGTTACTAGCTCTCCAGCTGCCGTTACTCCGGAGCTCGTAGCTTCCAGCAGCATGAAGGAGATCAGGTCTGACAGGGCAGCTCTGGCTCTCTCGCTGTGCTGGAGTGCGAGAAGCACAGGATGAACGTGTCAGGGCTTCGACACTCCGCTGCAGCAGCTTGTTTTCTTGGCCTGAACAATTTTAGCCCTTCTGACTTCTAGCTAAGAAACAAATTTCATTGTGCAGCTAAAACTAATCGGCAAGTTTTAGACATCTTGATCTTGAAAACATCCCAAATTATACACGTCTTTAATTTTAAATCCCTAAGATGTGCTAAATGGGAAGCATTGAGGAAAGTTAATTAGTCTGCCTGCCTCTTCCTTTAGTTCCTAATTACTCTGGGTACTTTTCTTGTCCACCAAAACCTGCTGGCTAGATTTTAGGGCAGATGTTAATGTGCAGTTACAATTAAAAGCACATGCACTGGATGCTGTTGAAGCCTCCAAGTGCTCTGCATTTATGTCTTTTATTTCAGGATGCTTCAGGGAAAGAAGGGATCATCACACAGTCAAAAATGTCATTTGCTTGCTTTCTTCTTTTCCATGCAGCTCCTCTGTTTTGGTCAGACAGGTAGCTGCCAGGAAATCTATTAATGGTAAAACGATTTCAAGACATGGTGCAGTGTTTTTGAGAACATTATCTTGGAGTCTGTAAAAACTTTTTCACTCGGTATACTCAACCTAGCAACAATTTCATTTTGCTATCCCTTGGCCCAAGTAATGACTTCAAGTTTCTGATTAGAGAGCAAGTGGGAAGGGACTGTGCATGGTCCTTGGGGCCTGAGCTAAGAGAGCACTAACAAACACTCCTGTAATAATTTAACAGGCGTGAGAACTCCTGCCTGCCGAGCCAGCTCTCCTGCCTCTGTGGAAACGGGCAGGATGGCTCCTTTGCCCGTGTCTTGTGTCAGTCCTCCCCAGCCGGCCGTGTCTTGGCTTCACCTCCCCAAGCTGTGCAAATCATGGCTTGGGCCCCTCTCTCAGCCCTCCTTATGGCTTACCTGGGCAAAAACATCTGCCTCCCTGTTTTAGGTGTAGAGCAGCCTTTCTGCGGTAAAAAAATATGACAGTATTGAATACATGTCGCCGTCGTGGATAGCGTTATTACATGCCTTTTGCTGCTTTTCTCTCATCATTCTCTTCTCCTTCTTGATTTGCAGTGCATTTTAAATTCATTGAGACAGGAAAAGGTGTGATTGCTCTTTCACTGTTTCAAGAAGAGGATATTTGGCTGCTCCATTTGCTAAAATAGATGGCTGTAAAGGCACTCTGGGTGCCTCTTCTAATTCCAGATAAGCCTTGGGCTCTCGATATGCAGTGCAAGACAGAATCTAATTATTGAAGTAATTATTATTGCCTCGTCTGCTACACTGTGTTTTTCCAAACCCAGAGACACCTTTGGAGTCACAGCTGTGGACCCTGCTGGCAGCGGTGGGACGTGATGGCAGTCTGTCAGCCAGGGAATGATTTAACTGTACTTACCTGGAATGAGTTACTTATTTAAAATCTCACTTGTCTATTTTTTGACCCTGAAAAGAATATGTGACGGCAGAAAGTTTTCCCTTCTTCACTCAATGCATTGTGATTTCAATGGCTGCATTTCTGAAAAGGTGGTGCTTTTTTTTCACCTCTTCTGAGGAACCTGATAGTAGATAAGTCTGAGGTTGGGCTACCCAGGACTAATAAGACCTGCTGGGTTTTCTTCTGTGTCAGGCCTTGTAGGAGTGGGAAATGGAAACTATTCAACCAATAATCATGCGAGGCTATTTTGCACCGATGGATCTTAAAGAGAGAAAAATCAGCCTCTTTTTCTTTACTGTCAATTCCCTGTCAGTTTTAAAGAGAAGATGTAAAAGTAAAGTGAGGATGTAAAAGTAAACTAAGTATTGGCCAGAGTATAAAAATTTTTCATTCAGGTGTTATTTTTAGGTAAGACCTTTAGTTCCAGTTTGACTGAGTAGTCATTGCAGTCCTTTTAATTTTGCAGCATGCCATTCTATTTAGCAAATGTACATTTGGCTCCTGAAAGATTTTAAATTACATGTGAGTTGGTATATGTGTATGTGTATGTATATGTATATCTATATGTATGTGTTTGCTGTGTAAAAAAAGTCTTCAATTTATGTATTTGAAAGGAACCAATTGTCATATCTAATCTTTTCCAATGAAACCTTAGTATTTTTAACTTTTTGATAGACTGTAAGGTTCATCTATATTCTTAGACTTCTCTTAATGATGAACATAGAATAAGAAACATTTTAATTGATTTATGAAGTGTATATTAGTATAGTAATCAAAAGAAATGCAGATTGGTAAGGATAGAGATCTAAATCCATCTAATCTGGGTTTAATGCCCCAAGTGCTGGTCAAATTGGATTCTGGTTATGAAAACTTGCATTTGGGGAGCCTCCTATGAAAGGCAAGTGTACCAATGGAGAGATTAAGATTTTTTGAAGGAATGTATTAAATTCTAGCTTCTTTCTATTAAAATCGTTATAATCATTCAGTAATAATCTTGCATAGATCATATCACTTGTTCTAGGCTGCTAACAGTTGTCATCACTGGCTCTTTTTCCCCTTTGCATTAGGCTATAGGTGGTGGTTGCATGTAACACCATAAACAGCTTTACAAGAGAGTGTTTGCGCTTGATTTCAACTACATCCAAATAAGAATGGCTTTGATTTATACAGTTGTAAACACTGTCCTAAGTTTTAGCATGGTCACAATATATCAGAAGGAAGGTAGGGAGTGTTTAAACTAATAGAGGTTTGTTTACTCTGTATTGTGTAGAGTCTGGTCACTGTTACCAAATTATCTGCATTTGTTGCATCATATGTGAAGTGTCGTGCCATTTGGAGCTGCTGTGAAATTTCTGTCAAAGCTGCACTGAGCAACACAAGCATATAATTTAAAACAGGGCCTTGGACTTTTTTATTCCCATATGGTCAAAAATATGTATTGGTTCTTGATTTGTGCAATAATGTGATTGTGATGGAGATAGTCAGATGGCATCTGGAAGAGGATTTTCAAAGCTACGCTCACAGCTCGGCATTCAGGGCAGCTGGACACGGTGGTGCCTTGTTCTGCTTCTGTAAAGTTTCACCCAACTAGTCTTTGCTTTTTTTTTTTTTTTTTTTTTTTTTTAAAAATGGGGCCTTCACCCATATAGATTTAATTTGAATGAAAACAAAAAAATGCCTCTCAAATTAGTAAGAAAACAGCATGTTCTGTGCATGGTAATACAGAGAATGCAGTAAGCCTGTCTTTAAGGCAAATGCTATTTCCAGTTACTGGTATGAGTGAAGCTCTGTCGCTGAAAGCAAGCAGTTTAACCTTTCAACTTAAAATTAATTGTCAGCTTCTCTTAGTGTTCTTTCTAAGCTTCTATGATTTCTGTTTCACTCTTAATATATTTGCATTTTGACAAGTCACTCCTTGTGTTTGCACCATGGCAAAACAGCTATCACAGCAACTCTAATTTACAGGTTGGAAGAACCATGCTAGTTAGGGACATTGCTTTATTTACTCTGTCATCTTCTAGGATGAGTTCTGCTGTGTGAATTAGCCAGAGCCCACATACAGTTAGTAATACAGTGCAGAGTCAGAGCAGGTGTAAGGAATTTCTGTCCTTCCCTCCCTTTAATTTCTCCTTTTCTTTTCCGAATGGGGCCCCATCTAATTTCATGAAGCGTTAAAACAGAGAAAGATTCTGAGATTGCAGACAACAGTGTTGCAGCAGGTTTCTTCATTGTACCTTAATTCCTCTTTTTTTGTTAAAGTATGTTGTTTCTTTGCAGCTTTGCTGACAAAAATATGCAATTTATTGCTTAAGAACATTGAATCGTTAGAATTGCTTATTTTCCTTGCTGCTACTTTGTGTTCACAGCCTGTGGGACAACAGGATCTGTAGACCAGAATGGGAAGGATTACTACAGCTTTGTTTCAGAAATGGCTCAAAACTCCCAGATCGGAACAGCCTTGAACCTTGTGATAAGATCAGATCTGAACTTTGTTTCAAGTACCTCTCTGTTTTTCTATTAATAATGAACTAGCTAAATATACACTAATTTGTAGATCAAATGAAAGAGGTATTTCATCACCAATATCTGGAGCATCTATCATTTATTAGGAAATAACTTATGTTGGTTTAAAACTCAAGTATGCATTAATCAGAGTAACAACAGATATTTTGAAGGATATTTTGTTATCGTAGTCATAGTATTCTTTCAGCCTTCTCTAATGGTCCTACATCTAAAATCCACTGTGACCTTGAAGAGTTTGATAATCTCAATGGGGTATGACAGTAAAGAGACAGTAAAAAACATTGCTGATCCTGTTGGTGTGGTTGTATAAATGCACAGTTGCTGTTCATGTGATATAAAATATAACAAACTTGTATTTTGCTTAGGATGTGGTTTACTTACAGTAGGGTGACCATTTGTTTTTTCATAACTAGGTAAGCACCAGGATGGTCATTAACAGGCTTTGTTCACCATCTGGGCAGAAGAGAGCTCTGCTTAGTTGAGTCCTATGAATATTGGTATTTCTCGGAGTCAGCTACCTGCTGGGCAGGGCCCTACAGGAACTTTGTGATTAAACATCCAGTTGTGATCCTATCTGGGAGGGGAGGTTAGAGCCCGAAGGGAACTTCAAGGGAAAGCCACATGTTTCCTCTCCATCTCCAGCATCCTCTGGGAAAGCAGACCTAAAAGCTTGCATAAAATTGGATTGTGAAATAGCTTGGCTTAGGAAATAGCTTAGGAAATAGCTCCATTGATTTGTAAAATACATGGAAGCTTCTTGAACTGATTGAAATGTAAGTGAATGCAGTTACTGCAGACAGAAATGCTGCTCAAAATCCCAATATGTGGGTCATTCTCACAGTTCCCTCTCCCCACATCTGACCTTCAAACCGTCCAGGGGGTGCCCGTTTCCACCAAATTTCTGGGGTGGTTTGGAAGCTGTTGGCACAGGGTGGAGCAAGTGTCTACCGCTGGGTGTTAGCAGGAAGCTCTTTCGCTAGCAGAGGACGGTGAAGAAAGCACTTCAATACTTTGGGTTTCTAAGCAAGTTTATAACATCAGCTACGTGGTGCAGTCATACAAAGAGTATAGAGACATACAGAAATGCATTTGATTAGGAAAGATAGTTTACATGGGTCCAAGTCTTATCAAGTACTTCACTTGACCCTCGTGGGTGACATTTAAAGCTTAATGGCATTAAAATAAATCACATGCTCAAACTTTAACGGCTTTGCTGAGCTGAGGCATAAACAAACACATAAAAAAAAGAATTCTAAATTAGAGAAATTGTCAATTTTGCAATGACTCTCATACCTCTCACACGGTGTTTAAAAGAGAATGCAAAATATAAAGGATTTATAAATCCAACAACCAGTTTTAAACCTATCAACTTTGTTAATTAGTCTCTACATAATATATGTAGCCACATACCTCATTTTAAATAAAGCACAAATGAAATAAACTATATTAAAATATACAGAATATATACATACGTATACAGACATCTAATACAGGTATAAAACCTTTCTAAAATTGAAATGCCCTAAGTAGGGAATCCGCTAAATAGGGATCTGTGAATCACTGAACCAGGGTGGTCACAGAGCCAAGAGAAGGGCTGCAAAGACAGAAACAACAAAAGTAATGGAAGAGTCCATGTAGCCTTTGAAGAAAGAAGTCATGCCTCACCAATCTAGGAGGGCTTTTTCAGAGGCGTTTATAACCCTTTTTGTAGTTGGATCTGGTCAGCAAAGTTGAGTCTGGTCAGCAGTTTGAGTCTTCAAAAGCTCCTGGATCAAAGACCTTTAGAGAAATAAGCTACTGTGAGATAAGAGGTGTTTTCCTCTTGTAGAGTAATACCTGATTAAAAGAAGGTAGAAATAAATTGTCAGTCTTCATAATGGAGAAAGGCTTTATTAGGCTGCCTAGCCACCTTTTTTTGGGACTTTGGATGTTCATCAAATTCAATGTTAGCTGCAAAGGGAGTGAATAGCAAGTTGGCAAAGTTTGCTGATGACTACTTCAAATACTTAATTTCAAAGCTGATGCTGACTGTGAAAATGTGACAGTAATCTCATAGTAGAAAATGTCTAAGTAATACAACAGCCAGCAACATTTTGTTGTCAGTAAATGCAGAGTAACGCAGTATATGTGCTATGCATACATGACAACAGGATCCGGACGAGTTATTTTCAAGAAGAAAGATCTGGGAATCACTGGGGATAATTGTCTGAAATTGTCAACTCAGTAACCAGGAATGGTAAAAACACAGTGTTTTGTGCTACTGGGGAAAGAAGAGCGAAGGAACAGAAAGCATCCTTAGGTAATGTGTTGTGGTACGCCGCAGTCACATCATGAGTCTGTTCACATGCTGGCATTTGTGGGCAGTTTGGGCTTCTTGTCTCAGGAATGGTGAAAGAGAATTAGAAAAGGGAGAGGAAGAGTCACCAGCAGCCTGCATCCTCAGAGTTATTAAATAGTTTCCATATGAGGAGGATTCTTCACCTTGGAAAAAAGCTGCGGAGGTAGGGTGTGATAAAAATGTATTAAACCATCAATGGTATGGAGAACATGAACAAAGAAAGGCAGGGTGCTACTTCTGCAGCTGACAAAGCGAGAACTGTAGTGTGCCCACATGAAATACTCGGGCACACAGTGCATTTTCTCAGGAAGCTGTGGTGGGCAGAGGTGTAAATAGGTTCAAAAATGGGATTAGTGAGCCTGTGGAGGATCTCTCCATCAGAGGTAGCCAGCCTGTAAGTGTGGGGTTGTGTTTGGGTGGTGCTTGGCTGTTCAATACCCAGGTAGGAAGACTCACCCTTTTCTTTTCTTTTTAAAAAGAAAGCTTTGCTGATTTAAGACAGAGGGTGGATGAGTGGAGGAAGAGCTTCCAGTGCCTTTTACTGTTGAAGCTTCATCTGTTTGTTGGGCTTTTTCCAGTCAAGGGCTGTTTAGGATATTATTTTGGAGTCTAGTCAACCTGTGCTCTATGGAGTAGAACAACTTCCTTCCCTGAGACCTCATTTCACAGGATTTTATGCGAGTTTAGATTGAATCCCCAGCTGTCACCGGTCCTCTGCCGCAATAAGTGAAAGGTTAATGCGTTGCAAAAGTAACTGTGATAATCCTGAGCTGTAATTTAGTCTGTTTAGTAGATCCAGAGGATTAATTCTCAAATGCATTAAGCAAAACAAGAAATAATGCATACTTCATATTGTCTCCCTTACACTGTAGTCTCATTTAATTAGCCACTGAAACAACCGACTGAAAGCTTTCCCTCTGCCTTGTTTTTTGAATTATGAATTTTAAAGACTTTTGAGAGAATGACTCAGGAGGTGAAACAGCAGGGCTTCTGATGTTATTTATAAGCTCTGTACTGGAAACTATTTCAGTGTCTGCAGCCATGAAACTCAAGCAACTTAGCCTGTAATTTCATCATTTGAGACTAAAATGACAGGAGAACTAATGCTGTCAGCATCCAACTAAACAGCATTACCATTCTCCATTGCCTCTGCTTACTTGAAAAATGGATAATGAAATAACTGGCATTAAAGCCAGCTATCAACTACAGGTTATCCCACGAAAGAAGAGGTTAATATGTGCACCAAAGTGCATGCAATATTTATGGACATATGCGTACCCCCACACCCCCGTTTCATAGGAGCACAAAGCTGAGTTAGCACTCTGGTATGAGGAGGGGAATGCTTCTTGTCGTCAGTATTTTATGCTTTCCTGGTACGTAGCAGTTTTTAACTGCACAGAAGGTTGTGATGCCTCTTTTTTTCCTAATTCCAAGTACTCAGTGTAAAGGAAAGGGACATATATATTTCATCAGGTCTTGCTTTATTTCCAAGGCATCGTAGTTTCTTAGTACATTCCTGAATAGTGTCATTGGCATTAAGAAGTCCAAGGTTGGAATAAACTTGATAATGAAGTAAAGGAGTTTTTCTTTTTTCTTTTTTCTTTCTGGCAAAAGCAGGAAACAAAAGCAATCTTTAATAGATGGGAAAAAAAAAGGAATCTGTCTTTTGTAGCCAGGAAAATCACTGTGGAAATAAACATAAGTTTTCAGATCAGGTGTTTGCGTTGACATCTTTCTACAAAGCAGTACATTTGATAGTATGCAGATTTGTCTTGACAGGGAGATGAAGCTTGAACACATAGGTACTTGGAAGATGCAAGAGATGCACATATAAGTTACCTTGCAAAGCCTTTTTTTTAGTTTCGTAAACTCTTGGAAACATTGAGCAAAATACCCCTTGTTAAGGCATTTCCAACTTTGCTGTTAGGAGATGGTACAGCTTGCTCAGCAGGGCACTGGCCTAGGCTCAGATGTCTGGCATCTATTCCTTTCTCAGCTGCTGTGAGAAAATGAATGTGCCATTTCATCTCTGCGTGCCTCTCTCATCCTGCAGTCCCTCTTGTCTGTTTAGAGTGTATGTTCTTCTGAGCTGGAGTCTTTTTTATTTGGAGAGGTATATATACTGTGTAAAATAATGGAGTGGCAATTCTGTCAGCTTCTCTAGGGACTACTGTAAAATGAAACCTAAAAAAGTTATACATTATTGTAATTCATTAGCATATTAACTTCACTATATATGGCAATGTACATGTAGAGGTCAGTATTCCAAAGATCTAACTGTAATATTGAAGACCCAGCACATCCAAGAGAGGTTACACAAACAGTGGGGAATTTCCCGTCGTATTTGAAAGTTTCATGGAATAGTTGTTTTGCAAAGTTTACTTGAAAGCAAAGACAACTGGGAAACCATTGATAGGGCTGTACAGCAAACGTATACCGACTTCGAGACTCACATTTGGCTTCCTTTGGCAACTAAATGCTATTTGGGATATATAGAAAAGAAAAGAAAGAAAATGTAGGGAGGAATGTAGTGCAAAATGTTTTACACTGAAAAAATACTCAGGAGTTACTATCTACTTTCCCCCTTGAAGATATCTGTGTTTTATGGAAACTGCCTTTGTAATAATTCTGATAATCAATAACTAATTTTCCAGTCATTGTTTGCACAAATGACAATAATTTTAATGCTTAAATATCTGGCAGTAGAGTTTAATCTAATGATGACTTATCACAGCAGTGCCTATGAAGGCAGTAGTGCCTGACGGTGATTGACAAGAAGCAGTGGTCATGATTGACACACTCATCATTCATTTTGTGGTTCATTCATCCTTTTATCTCAATAGCAGCATTGCATCTTCTGAAGTTGGCAAGACAAAAATGTGGCAGACAGTTTATTAATGTGTGAAGAATTGGTGTTTAATGTGGACATGTTGTAAGGCAGGTAAATAGTCTGGTCATCAGCTAATTAATATTCACATTGTGCATTTCATGCTGAGATCAGAAGCTAGAAGGGATGGGCTGTTTTTCAGAATTCCTCAACGTGTGTTTGTGGATTTTCATCAAGATACCCTTGCACAGCTGATTACTGAAAATACATTGTCAGTATCAATTACCAAAGCAGCTGCTTTTACCTGCCTTATGCAGTGCATCAAATTGTGTATGAAATAGCTGGTTATGCAGAGACTCATGAAATGAGTTCAAGACATGAATGAGCTTGGCATGAAGAATTTGTTTATGGTGTGTCAGTTATAAGAGGTGTCTGAAAGAGCCAAGGAAATGGCACCATGGGTTAGAGAGTCCCACAGAAGGGTTGAGATTGGCAGGCACCTCTTGAGATCATCTCGTCCAACGCCCCTGCTCAAGCAGGGTCAGGTGCAGCAGGTTGCCCAGGACCATGCCCAGTCAGGTTTTGAGTATCTCCATGAACGGAGACTCCACAACCTCTCTGGCAACCTGTGCCAGTGTTTGACCACCCTCTCGGTGAAAAAGTGTTTTCTGGTGTTCAGATGGAATTCCATGTGTTTTGTTCCGTGATCATTGTTGTGTCCTGTCAGCTGGCACTGCAGAGGAGAGCCTGGCTCCCTCTTCTTCATTCCCTCCCATGTGGTATTTATACACGTGCATAAGACACCTCCTGAGCCTTCTCTTCTCCAGGCTGAACAGCCCCAGCTCTCTCAGCCTTTCTTCATATGAAAGATGCTCCAGTCCCTTAATCATCTTAGTGGTCCTGTGCTGGACTCCAGTAAGGAGCTCCAGATGGGTAGATGGAGAGATGCCATTTCTGGAGATGGTGCCCCCCGTGCAGTGGCACAGGAAGTAGCGTATCTTACTCCTGCTCCATGAGGTAGCCACCGTCTGGGGCTAGGAAACAAGGTCCTGATGGCATGTTCATGACAGTGCCTTGGGCACAAACAGGACAAACAGAGAGGGTGGCAGGGATGGCAATGGTAGCAGCAAAAGGTTGACAGACAACAGTTGTTACGTTTGGTTGCTGCTTCTGGTAACAGTGACTGTAATTCACATTAACAAAACAAAAAGCAGTGGACTGCTTTGGTGCAGTTTTATACCATTGCATTATTTTTCTCACTACTGCATGACAGTGAACCAATTCGTGAAGAAACACTTGCACTTGGTGGCAAAGCTTGGAAGATGGCAAGTCTTAAAGGAAGGTGCAGCACTTGGGGGAGGGAGAAGGGGTAAACAGTATTTATATTTGAATGGTGTGTAGCAGGCCTGCAATACCTAGGATCAATATGTTTCCTAGGAGCTGGATTTGATCACAGGACACCTGCCTGCTGTGCTAAGGGTACCCCTGTGATTAATGATTTTGTCAGCTCAGGTGACACCAGTATCACCCCAAGTCCCCCAGTGCCATTTGGGTTTTCAAGGCATTTGGTCACAAAAGAGCATATGCTGGTTGTGCATATTTTAAAAATTGTTACATTTACGGAGTTGATCTGTTTGGCAAGTGCTGCCCTGCTTTATAACCTGAGGACAAAATCGGTTTCATCTGCAGCCTGCTCAGCGTGCAAACTCACTAATAGGTCAAGTGTAAGGAAACAATCTCAGGAAGAGTCGAAAGCAGAAAAACAAAACAAAATAAAAACCCACGACCTCCACAACAAAGAAACCAGAAAGCCCAGCCTGACAAGTCAGTGAGTTACTGAGTGTTTGCCTCTGACCCTACTTATGCAACTATTTCCCACAAATGGCAAGTAAGGTGGTGCCTCGCTGTGACAAGGAGAACCCTGCTTTAAGTTCCCGAAACACACACATCGTGCTACTGAATAGCGGACTGCTTGGCCCCAGCAGCTGTTCCAGACATGAGATATATCTTCTCTGGCCCCTCCGTCAGACCCATGCCAAGGGATCCCACCAGGCACGTGAGGGATCGCAAGTGGCACTAAATAGCTGCCGTTAGGGTAACTGAACTGGACCACTGTACTAAAGAGGGTTTCCTGCCACTTTGTAATGGAATGATGAATTATCTCTATATTATCTTATTGAAGCTGTAAATGATTAATTATTTTCAGTTTTTAATTTCCAGTATTTTTGATGCATTGAAATAATAAGTACAGCATTTTTGGCAGAGGTTTTTAACATTCCCCGTTTCCATGCCACAACATCTACTACATCCAGCTAAAAGCAGTTTCTCACTGAATTCCTTATTGGCCAGCAGTGTTCTTCATGTGATTTGCATCACTGTAAATGTGAACAGACTGAAAAAGGACAATTAAAGAGGGTTGTTTGGCAAATGTCCCTTTTTTCTTTATGGGTGTTCTTGCTCTGCAAACAGAGGAAAGCAGCAAAGCACATAAAACGTGACAGTGGAGCACCCAGCCTGTCACTCGTTTTTGTGTTTGAGTATTGGTTCCACCAAGAAATCAGAATTAAATATGTGATACATGCCTACATAACACCTCCCATCTGAGGATTTTTAAGTACTTAGACCTTTCAGACTCTTGTAAGGCTGTATACTGTCCCCTTTCTAGGTGGCTAGCATGGAGACGAGTGAATAATTTGTAGCACGTCTACAAGACATGGCTACTCTTGTGTTTTACTTGACTGCTAGCTTATGTAGCTGGCAAAAATAAGCCTCTGTTTGTTACTGGCTGTTGTTCCTGAGAGAAATGTTACCTAATAACAACAAAAAAAACCCCCGTAGATCAATTTTAGGTGAAAGAACAAAATGGTTAGCAATTGGAGTTTTAAAACTTGTGTCTAGGTGAATTTTTCCAGTTTCTTTCAAGCTTCTGGAAGTGGCATGTTTGGCTTCCAGGCAAATTTTGTTTGAGAAGGGCTAATAATACAGTGACTATCAAGGATCCAGTTTGGTCAGCCAGCTGATGTACTTTGAAACCTCACTGTTTGAAGCGTTATGCAGAGTTCTTCTCTCCCTGCCCCTGCCTTCTGTAGGATGGCTGTTTGTGCTCACAGCATTACTTCTTGTGTTAGTTTTTTAGAAAAGGGGTTATAGGATCCCACAGACTTATTTAGGTAACCCAACATGACTGCAGTCCGCGGAGCCCCGCAGAACTTCCCTCTTCATGGTCATCTGCAGGAGTTGATCTCAGTCCTGGATGCATTTACTGGCGAAAGGGCACTATTCGGTGTCTTGCCGCAGCCTGGCGACCTCTGGAAGCCATAAATATCTCTGGGCAGCTAACACCAACATGGAGGAGTCTCAAGTTTGGAGCAGGAGACATGAAAATTGCTTGCAGTCATATCTGTGCCCCAGGGTGTTCCATGTCTAGAGGCTTGCATGGGGCCCTCAGCTGTAAACTGTTCTTGTGCTCAAAGCCAAGAACATGGATTTTCACTTTTGTTTCTAATTACGTAGGATAAAACTGCTTTCTTAGGGTCTTTTCCTTAGTCTCACAAGATGTTTACAGGTCACTGACTTCAGTGCTAGCCCAAGACATGAAAGAGACAGCACGGCCAGTTTAGGAACCCTTCAATATTCTCTCTACTCACACACTCTCATGTTTCTTGCGCAGTGATTGCTTGATGCCAAAGTCAGATCATTTTCTGATTTTTAAAATCAATTTAGAGAAACAAATCTGTTTCAGCATTTCAGGGAGTTAAACATTACAAAGCAAAGGATGTTTATCCTTGTTCCATTCACAGAGATAAAATTCTACTCTGTAAATCCATAGTTACTGTGAGTAGTGAAATGTCTATGACAAATTCCAGGCAACCAATTTTTGTCTTGAGTCTTATAAAAGTGCTCAAAAAATTGTAATGGGTTTGCCTCAGTGGCTTAACTTGTAATGTGTCTGTAGTGCAGAAATCCATCAGTTAAAGAATTTATCATAGTTCAACCCTTTTATGGTTGTATATATTTAAAAGAATTCAGAATCAATTTTTAAAAGTGAATATAAGTTGACATAAATTCAATGCTAAAATTATTGAAACATAACTCAGCACCTGTAACCTACCCAGTGACTTACTTCTATGGGATTGCATTGCTTCAAGTCAGTAGCAAACAAGTCTCTTAAGAGCAAGAAGAGCCTCTTAAAATAAAATCAATCACAGTACTGTATAACCATAGTCTACAGCATTTCATCTTTCTGCGTATCATCTCTCTTATGAAGGGATCTTCATTTGGATGGAATTATAAAATGCATTACCTCTCTTTTCCTTCTCTCTAAAATAGCAGTGAAAAAAGCAGTCGAAGTCAGTTCCTATTACAGCAATAGAAACATGCCTGTTAACCACAGTGAGAGCTGGACTCTGTCCTGAATGGCTATATGAGTGATCAAAAGATACGTATTATAGGAAGGTACAGTTATGCTGTGAGAAATTTTGCTTTCATTCTCTTCAAAAGCTTCAGGAATCTCAGGAAAACCAAGAAAAATCGTAACAGTAAGTCTTATGATTACACATGAGTTTATGAAAGCCCTCATCATCTGATACTGATTTCTGCTGCGTGTAAATAAATATATGAATAATTTATTTAATTCATCTTTATAATCAAACAATCCTGGTTTTTTTCTGCCTTACTTGGCATGGTAGGAGTAGCCTCAGTCTGTGTTTCCGCCTGGGGCCCATAGCTCTTACTCATGAGTTCACATCAGTGCTTGTTCTCTGGGTTGGATGACCAAGCAAGGAGGGGATCCTGTTGTGCTAGGTGGGAGCTGTGCGTTTCCTAGCCCCAATCAGCAGGCAGGCCAAGGGGAGCAACACAAAGGAATTGCAAGCAGTGAATCAGTGTGGTGGGGGAAAACGTCATATTTAGTTATTTTCAAAATTTGGGGTGGCGTTCTGTTATGATGAGAGGGTTGTTGAGATTAAAACAAAGCAGATGGAGGCTGATAAAACCAGAGAAGAAGAGGCAGAGGTAATAAACTGGGAGAGAAGAAATTGCAAGGGGATGGGGAGTCAGAGAAGATCCATGGGGACCAGGCAGAGAATGGCCAGAGTGAAAATACCCCACTGGTGTCTCTGCTGCAGCGCCCGGTGGGGCAGCAGCTTTTCCTGCTCCTCTTGGCTTTGGTCTGCCTTGGGACGTTGAGTGATGCCTCACTGGCATTATTTGTGCTCCCTGAGCCCACCTGGCTTGGGGAGGAGTAGTCCTTTCCCTGCCTGTGTGCCCTCAGAGGGAGTCAGTTGTTCCTGAATGGGAAGAACTGTGGTTTCACCTAACTTGCTTCTGCCCCGGCTGATGAGGACTCCTGACAGCGAGGGTAATGTAGTCCTGGGCTATCTGGGTTACCCCAGGTTATCTGGAAAACTGCTCTGAAACAGCACATCCTTGTGATGAACTTCTGCTGAAAAAGCAGAAGCAAATTCCAAAGCTTTCCCCAACACAAGTAACAGCAAGAAGAGGATCCGTAACTCAGTCGTAACTCGTCATGGGAGCAGTGGGATGAAGAAAGGAGGAAGCGCCGCCGTGTGTGGGGTTACTGTAGGGATTTTCCTGCTTGGACTTTGGTAGTCTTAGAATAAAATGGATGTATACTCTTGCTGAGGAAATGAGTCTCCCAGGGGAAGGTTGGCTTTTCCCTGGTGTGAATTTTTGCTGCCTCATGCTCACTCAAGTCAATTAACCTAAAACCTACAAACTGCACATGCCACAGCTCTGTGCAGTTATTATATGGAACTTTATACAGTTGCATGTGGATTTAATCATAAACAGCCCAGGAATGGATTCAAGTTTATATTCCTGTTTAAATATTTGTATTCCTATAATGGAATACTGCCCATTTTTCTCTGTAGGTGCCAGCTTGCTTGATGACCTCAGTAAATACTTCTGGTTTCATCATTCTCAAGGGGACACGATGACAGTTCAGGATCCAAACCAGATGAATCTCTGTGCTGCTGTTTGGACTGTTGTCTCCTATGTAATTGCTGACATGGAGGAGATGTTGCCAAGGTAATAAAACAGCAAGAAAGAAGATTTCTGTTCTTCAAGAAAGATTGTGAGTCCACTAATGCATGCGGTCTACAGCTGTGGGAATGCCGTTTTTCACCCTGATTTTGTGCATTATTATGTCTGTTTTCCTCAAAGCACATGCTCTTTTACACATTCCTGTTTCTTTTTGCTGTTTTGATATCTTCCATTTGTGATTTTCACTTAAAATTTCTTCTAAGTACTTTTTAAATTTCCGCTGAAGGTATGATACCTCTTTGACTATGATATAATAACCATTTGTATGCAAAGTAATCCTGTGCAAGCAGGAAAAATATACCAAATAAATTTGTTGCATCAGAATAATTCATGTACTGAGTTAGTGTACACATTTATGGGTTTGTTTTCTATCTTTCACTCTATGCATTAGAATGATGTACTATTAATAAAACAGCCATTTCTTTTTACTGTCTTAAGATAATACTGTATTTTCTATATGGTTTTCAGGTTATAGGACAAATTAATCTTGGCTGGTTTAATGGTAATATATGGTAAAATGGTCAAATCATGGTCAAAAGCCTAAAACAATAGGGCTTTTAATATAGTTCATTCAGCTCCCGCTGTTAGATCTTGCTAAAGATTGCTTCATGCAAGACTTGGATAAACCAGGACATAGAGGATAGGAAGCCAACCACAGGACTCCCAGGTCTCCTGTGTTTCTTCGGGCACCTCCCCGTGGAAAGCTGTGCGTGTCCTTTTCTTTCTATTGAAAGACTCGCCGTAGTGACATGCAGAGGATTTTGTATGGCAGTTTTTCTCTGAAATGCCATGATGTTTCAGAAGCAGCATCACAGCTGTGATTTGTGACCTTCACTACCTGCCAGCTGATATCTAAATGAAGTGTAAGAGCACATTTTGATTCAGGCTGCTGAAGCCATTCCCAGCCACCCCTCTCTTGTGGGGATGCCCTCCCCTGCTGGAAGCCAGGTGAGAGAATGCTGGTACATGTGTGCTTTGATGGGGGAATTAATCTGGGAATTTGATTCTTGTATACTTTGCTGGGTTTTGGTTTTGTTTTTTTTCCTGCTCAAAGATTATGAATATTCAGATGAGTTTCAGGGATATCTGTAGAGAAGATATAGCTGGTGCTGGGGAATATTTTAAGGCATATGATTTCTGCTCATTTCTTTGTGACATGATCCTTGTTTGTGCTTTTAAATTTTACAACAAGCAAACTTACTGATGTGAATAACTGCTGCAATATAATCAACACCAACCAACTAACGTAACAAACAACACAGAGTATTAAACCAAATGGCAGGCAGTCCCTGGTGCTGTTAATCAGTTCTGTAGCTGAGCAATAGCTGAGTGATGAGCCATTCATTTTTATAGAATTAATAACCGTGATATCTGTTTACCATGATAATAGCGGTTTTACATCAAATTTATTAAATATTTCAATTTTCCCTCCAAATAATTTCAGGAACATAAAAGCTGCCTGGAGGTACTCTGCTCTTTCTTTTTAAAGAAACAGTATTGAAATAAAGTTAGCAAAAATTTCCTCTGCTTTCAAGGCATGATGCCTATGCTTCTTCTTTCTGATTAGTTTGACAAGAGCATAGCTGGTGGTGCTCACCACTGACAGATCCTCAGCTGTCTCTAAATCCAGCCTTTTGACCTTCACAGAATATTACTGACCGATTCCTGAACTGTGTTCCACATCCTTTTTCCCTCATGTCACTTTGTACATCAGAGATTCAGAAGGGTTCTCCGTGAAGTTACATTAATTGTTACAAATCTTAGCCTCTTCTCACTTGGAAACGGGGTTTATTTGTGTTCTTCTCCATTGCCTCAAGTCAAACGGAGAATCTCTGGAGTCAAGAATACTCTCTGCAGAGGAGAAGGCGGCTGTGGTATGCATGTGGCGGCACAGCACATCCCAAGGTGTGCTTGTTGGCTCCTAGGCTACATAAGATTGGCCGTAAAAATTAAGACCTTGATGCCACTGAAGAAAATTTAACCTTCACGTCAGCTTCAGATACACAGTTCTAGAGAGAAGCTTGGCAGAGTGGATTCTGAAAAAATGTTCAAAAATCAAAATTGCTGTCTTCTTTTTATAGAAATAGTGAAATTAAAAATATTTTAGTTCTCAAATTGAAAAACAAAGATCTTTTTACATGTAAAACCAGTTTTCATTAAAATAAGACCTTGTCTTTTTGATTTAGCCCTTCTTTTTCTATCTGTAATAGTTCTCAGATGTAAAAGTTCAGCTGTTCACAGTGCCGTCCTTGATAACCTGCCTGTTTGGATGTACCTCTCTCAAAAATTTCCATAAACGAAGAGATACTAATACATTCCTTTCCTTTCCCAGTGGGAGTTTGTACCTTCTGTGCAATAGCTCATCTTTATCCCTGCTCACTGTAGCAATTACGCTGTTTCAGTTGGTGGCAATTAAACATATATCAGTTGGTCAATTTTCAATTCAAGAGCATTTCTGAAGTGATCCATGTATGCCAGCGTAACTTTGCTTTCCACTGGCATGCTGCCTTTGATCTTTGAGAATCTTTCTCAACTTTAGTTGAGAAAGTAATAGCCGAGGATATTTTAATATTACTATTATTGTCAGGGTCAGCTGCCATAAAAGCCTTAAGTATTTTGATGGCATTCTAAGATAAAGGCACCATGCGTACGTTTCTCTCCTATAAAATAAAACACTATCAGCTTTGGACTAGTTTGCTTTTTGCCTGCAAAGATCTGTGAGCTGAGAGTTGAAAAAACAGCAGTCGTATTTAAATATATGTCAAAAATTTAAATTTCAAATAAACTTTTTCCTCAAGGTAATACAAATCTCTTGCATCCGCTGAGAAGACGGGAGGCCCCTGGGTAGCCTTCCTTTCTGCTACAACTCAAAGCTTTCAGACACAGTTACAGAGGGACGAGGCCAATACATAATTCATTTACCTGACTAGACTATAGCACAAATGCTGATGAAAAGTCTCTTTACAATACTGCATAATGTAACATAAGTAATTTTGCCAGTAATAAAAGAATTGCAGGATAGGAAACTGAGTTGGTGCTTTTGTCCTTCATATGTCAAGACATCATTGGAGTTTCACTGTCTCTTTGAATGATTCGGTTCTATGTGATCCCACAAGATTTTTCCCTCCCTTAAAATAATTAAAAACAAAGAAAGAAAGCTATTTCCTGGAACAAGAGATGAAGCGGTGCTTCTGGTGCTGCTACACTGCAAACATCTCTGGCTGTATATTTACTTGGTATGCTTCCCCCATAACGATTTGAGACACTTCCATTTACCATGAGTAAATATCAAACTGATCTTGATATCTATATCTGTCTCATGAAATATACATACCATCTAAATGTGCCCAAATGATTAATTTACTGCTGTGTAATGATTAGCATAAAAATCTCATCACTGCACAGGATAGAAATGTTACCACTAATTGCTGGTTGAAGTGAACAATGTTTTCTGCATAGAAATTAATGATGCATGCATCGCAGCTCACTCTTGAATGGGAAAATTCAAGACTTTCTGGAAGAGAATCATCTTTTTTTTTTTTTTTCCTTTTCTGCTAAATGATATGACAACCTGATCATGTATAATGGGAAGGAATATTATTTTGTGCATGATCCATTGTATCTTTGCACTACACTTATGGAAATGTTTGAACTTACACCTTTTGTAATCTTCTGTCTACAGCAAATGCATGGAAGCACTGTCCACACGCATGCCTTAGTCTTCCATGGTCATTACTTCTGGAAGCTCCAGCCCTTTTGCACTAAGGTTTGGCCAGCTACGGAGCTGTGATTTGTAGTTACAATTGTTCCATAAACATATTGTGCTAGCACCTGGTTAAGGCCTTTAGGTGCCTCTCTTCTTAGTAATCCTCTTTGCCCTTGGAGGAGGGACCTCAGTGACAACTTTATATCCAGCTCTGTGTTTAGCTTGCAGTTTGATTTCACTTCAGGACAGATCAACCTCCTTTAGTTTATGGTAAGTTTCTGTTTTCTGGTTTTTTTTCAGTCTTTCACTCTGTCTTTCTCAGCATCTGTACTGTGATACGGATATTAGGAATGACTAACCAACTGAAAAAATCTGTGTGTTTTGTGCCTTGGGGCTCAGGAACTGCAAGATGCAATTTGAGATGATTCTGAATGAGATCCACCCGAGAGTGTTGAAGGAGCTGGCAGATGTGCTCACCAAGCCCCTTTCCATCATTTACCAGCAGTCCTGGCTAACTGGGGAAGTCCCTGCTGACTGGAGATTAGCTAATGTGACACCCATCTTCAAGAAGGGCCGGAAGGAGGACCCGGGGAACTACAGGCCTGTCAGCCTGACCTCGGTGCCGGGGAAGCTGATGGAGCAGATCATCCTGAGTGCTATCACACGGCATGTAGAGAATAACGAAGGGATCAAGCCCAGCCAGCATGGGTTCAGGAAAGGCACGTCCTGCTTGACCAACCTGATCTCCTTCTATGACAAGGTGACCCGCCTAGTGGATGAGGGAAAGGCTGTGGATGTTGTCTACCTGGACTTCAGTAAAGCCTTTGACACGGTTTCCCACAGCATTCTCCTGGAGAAACTGGCTGCTCATGGCTTGGACGGGTGTACTCTTCGCTGGGTAAAGAACTGGCTGAACGGCCGGGCCCAAAAAGTGGTGGTGAATGGAGTTTACTCCGGTTGGCGGCCGGTCACAAGCGGTGTTCCCCAGGGCTCGGTGTTAGGGCCAGTGCTGTTTAACATCTTTATCAATGATCTGGACGAAGGGATCGAGTGTACTCTCAGTAAGTTTGCAGACGACACCAAGTTGTGTGGGAGTGTTGATCTGCTGGAGGGTAGGAGGGCTCTACAGAGGGACCTGGACAGGCTGGATCGATGGGCTGGGGTGAATTGTATGAGGTTTAACAAGGCCAAGTGCAAGGTCCTGCACTTGGGCCACAGCAACCCCATGCAACGCTCCAGGCTTGGGGAAGAGTAGCTGGAAAGCTGCCTGGCAGAGAAGGACCTGGGGGTGTTTGTTGACAGCCGCCTGAATATGAGCCAGCAGTGTGCCCAGGCGGCCAAGAAAGCCAATGGCATCCTGGCTTGTATCAAAAATAGCGTGGCCAGCAGGACTAGGGAAGTGATCGTGCCCCTGTACTCGGCACTGGTGAGGCCGCACCTCGAATACTGTGTTCAGTTTTGGGCCCCCCACTACAAGAGGGATATTGAGGTACTGGAGCGTGTCCAGAGAAGGGCAACGAAGCTGGTGAAGGGTCTGGAGCAGAAGTCTTATGAGGAGCGGCTGAGGGAGCTGGGACTGTTTAGCCTGGAGAAAAGGAGGCTGAGGGGAGACCTCATCGCTCTCTACAACTGCCTGAAAGGAGGTTGTAGAGAGGTGGGGGTCGGTCTCTTCTCCCAGGTAACAAGCCATAGGACAAGAGGAAATGGCCTCAAGTTGTGGCGGGGGAGGTTTAGACTGGATATTAGGAAATTTTTCTTCACCGAGAGGGTTATCAAGCATTGGAACAGGCTGCCCAGGGAAGTGGTTGAGTCGCCATCCCTGGAGGTATTTAAAGGACGTTTGGATGAGGTACTTAGAGACATGGTGTAGTGGTGGTTTTTGGCAGTGTTAGGTTTATGGTTGGACTCGATGATCTTAAAGGTCTTTTCCAACCTATATGATTCTGTGATTCTGTGATTCTGTGAAGAGCAACATATAAGCACATGGGTGAGAGCTCCATCAGGGCCACCACTTGCCATTATCACTGGCCTATGTTACTGGCAGGCAGAGCTTTGTGATCAATGCAATGAGTTTTCATCACCAGTCATATCTATATAACTACATGAAAATCAGGCTTATGGAAACCAAAGAGGGAAGCTCTGGAGGACGAACCACAAAAATTAGGGCAAGGTAACACTGAGGCAGGGACTGCGGCTTCAAGTACCGATGTTGTACTCTGCTTTGCTGGGTGAGTTGGGAAACACTACCTAAAGCTACCTCAGTTTCACTGTTAAATGTTGGTAGTGGTGTTTGGTGCTTATGTTTGGTGTAGTCTGATTTAACAACACTGTGTTAAAGTACATGGTGCATGTAAAATATAAGTT
Organism: Mycteria americana; assembly: GCF_035582795.1. NCBI lineage: Eukaryota > Metazoa > Chordata > Aves > Ciconiiformes > Ciconiidae > Mycteria > Mycteria americana. The sequence goes on from NC_134366.1 coordinate 150,289,424, forward strand.
CATAGCAGAGGTGAAGTTCAACTGGAGGAGAGGAATAAGAAGTTAACGCCTTTTAGCTGCATGAGAATTCATCTGTAAAATGTGTCTTTTAGTAATTACTGTTTGCATTTACATTACTTGCATTATTCACATTTGCATTACTATTTGCATTTACTATTTGTCATGACAAACAAAAAGAAATATTCCTTCTCCAGATACTGCCATTTCAAAATATAATTTGGACATTAGGCATATCCATTTTAAACTAACGGTACTTTGCATCCAGGAATCAAGTGGGACAATTATGTATGCAAAATGGTCACACCCAATGCCATCTATATATATCATTTCACAGCTTTGGACTGTCACACACATGCTAAGTCTCTCACAAAATCAGTGGCCATACAGTGGGGCAGTATGGGAAAAGAGAATAGGTTAAATGGTTTTCTAAAAGCCATGCAGCCAGTCAGTCCTAAAGTTAAGTTTAGGATACAGAAGTTCCTACCTCAGCCAAACTGTGCTGCCCATAAATGAGTTGCTACTTTCTTTTTATACCACTGAGATAATTTTGAAGCTGAAGTGTAAAATTTTGTGCACAAGTGACATTTTTGAGCATATGCAATGCTCTGGACTGCAAATTCAAGAGAGAGAAATAAGAAAATATTTTTTGTGTTTTTTCTCAGTTAACTAAGTTAGTGATTTCTGGAAGGAAAACAAGTAGGCTTACACCATTTATATTAACCTTAAAACATATTAATACATACCTACACACATTTCCCTCTCTATGCATAATGCAGAAAAGCTTTCTTATCCTGAAGATGACTTTATTTCTGCTTTTTATCAAAGCATGTACTTTATAAGCAGAAGTTGCCAAAAAAGTTCTGGATTTACAGAGCGGCAACTATAGTCTTAGTAGGAATTGAGATAATAATGCTGCATGCATCTCGATAAAACTGACGTCCCGTGTGTGGACTGAATCTTTGGGAAAGTCTTCAAAACTGTGATTTCACTGAGGTTCTTTGTGATTCATATTATAATCTCTGGAATATTTTGACTTCACCTGTGTGAATGTGATTATTCAATATGTTACTTATCCTAAATTGTCTATATCTTTCGCTTTTTCCAGGGATATTATGTCAGTGATACAGCTGCAGACAATTCATATCATTGCCTGTACTTATAAGCAACTTTCCCAGTTCTTTTACATTTCATGTCATCATGTTTTATTTTGCTTTAAATTTGTATCACTAAGGCAGAAAAGTATCACAGCTTTTAATGTGATACACAATGTAGAGGCTACTGATTGTTCAAAAGCAGATAACAAAATATCCACATTTTTTAATAAAAGTGCCATGCTGTTCTTTCTGTGGCTGTTATCAAGCTTTAGCTCATCAATAAGATGAGTTTAATAAAAGGAATTACTAGAAAGTGAGTCATGAGACATTTAACTGTGGAAAGTTTAACAGGCATAAATCACTGCATAGTTTCTGAATGGAAGTAAAATGTTGACAACTTTACCCCTCCAAATGGCTCATTGTAGAAGCAGAGAAAGCTATAAATATCTACAAGAAAATGCATGCTTCTCTTTCAGCAGTGATTCCCAATGCTGACTTCTGCATAGTAGTTATTTTAAGCCTTTATAATATAGACTGAACTTTTAACATGAAACACCAAGAAGCAAAACCACACTAGTTGTTGTGAATTCCTATGTGCCTCTTTTGCAATGGTAAACAGGATACAGCTCTATTGGGAACTCAGCCTAGCTTTAGTATTGCTGTCCCTCCAAGCAGGAGTCCCTTCTGGCTATATGGCAAGCTTATTGGAAGGGTAAGTATGAGCAGTAGGAAAAATTACTTAAAAATTTGGTCTTGTTAGATCTTCATAAAACAATGAAAGTGTTTGTTGTTTTTTTTTTAATGCACAAATACCTTTAGCTTCTTAACTAGCTGAACTTAGGTTTTGGCGTGTGCAGTTGTTGAAACCTCTTTTCATTCCTCTCATAAACAGTAGTGTCTCCGTAGGTATAAGATGATAATAAATGAAATAATTCAGTAAACTGTATAAGTACCACATGTATTAAACAACAACCTAAGTTACAAAAAATGAACCCATTTATCAACAGGAACAAATTTTTAAATATGAAAAGAGGATTAATTTCCAAGTTGTTAGAAGGAAGTAGACGTGATAGAAGGAAGTGTAGACTTTTACTTTCAGCTGAGCAAAGTCTCATTTCAGGTGTTTCACATCATGCGTTCACCTGAACTTAAAGGAGAAGTTAGAGAAAATGTGCATATCCTTCTCTGTTGAGCAAAATCCCCACAGTGCTTGCTGGTATCAGCAGAAGCTTCTCTGCAGGAGGCTCTCTGGTTAGGGGGTTCTCCATCCCCTACGCGTTTGATAACACATTGGGGGTGCTGTATTCCCAGAACTAGGTAAGCTTGAATTTATGGGGTGAGGACCGGAAGCATTTGTTGGGAATGTTCTGCAAGAAGTGTGTAACACAGCTGTTCTTGTCCCCACGTCTTCATGTGACAAACAAATAATAAACCAGCCCTTGGTAGCTCAGCCACTCCCCTCAGCCCAGGTGGTTGCCCTCCGGTCCTGTGGGAAGGGTGATCACCCCAGGCTTCATCTAGAGAAAAGAGAACTGAAGATCACTGACCAAAGTCCAGGTGTTTGGTTGATCTCTTTCTATACAACTAATGTAGGATTGCCATGGAGAATCTTTCTGCTTATCCGTTGGGTGCAGAGGTCCTTTGCATCCATGCTCCCATAGAACTAGAATGAGAGGAGAGTTTTCATGCTTGGTGACCATGTGGAGGTGAATACTTATTTTTGCACTCCGAATGCTAGAAGTTCAGGAAGAGCTCAGGGTCATAGGCTCTTTTTTCCTCCCAAATAGCCTGAATTATAGTTCAAACTGCAGTACTTGTATGTCTTTTAGACTTGGATTTGCAATGGATTTGTAGTATATAACATTGTCATCACACTGTGAAATCACCGAAGTCTAATACTTTTCATGTTCCATATCTCTGCATTTCAGAGCTGTGTCTAAACAAGCAGGAACAGTAATGGCTGTCAGCGGAGCGCTTGACAATATCTTCAAAGCAGAAGAACTGAGTAAACATTTGCTGTGTGCGCTCTATTAGGTGTCAACAAAAATTTCATCCCTCCCTCCCTCATCTGTGAGGTGATGGATGGGGAAAACATTACTGCTCTGCGTTTCTGCAGCAGTTAGTCTTAGAGTTGCTGCTACAATACGTCTAAATCGGTTTGAGGTGTAAGATTATATGAGACATCAGGATGTGGCAAACTTCAGAGAAGTTGCAAATGTAGCAACGTTGTTCATTGTGCAGTGTTTATTCGCACAGTAGTTAAAGGTCCTTGAAAATAGAAGTATAAGAGCTTTGCACTATTTGCAGAAACATTTTGCTGACCAGCTAAAGCTTTGAAAGACCTCTGTTACTTCATTGTTGTAAACTAACAAAGGGATATTAATACCTGTTTTTTTAACTTAATCACTTTTCGATTCCTCTGTGGAAAAAAACCCCATCAGCCCAGTTTAAAATAACTGTAGGAAGAGCTCCCAGAGTTCCTTTGATTTATGCTGGCTTAAAATACGAAGAAACAAAGATTGCAGCTTCAGATAAACATTGGTCAAGTCAGTAGGAATTTCTTTAAAAACATTTGCAAATGTGGGCAGATGGCGTCGGGTGTTCTGCACTGTAGCAGAGCAAGCAGTTACATTAGACTTTTTCTTTTTCCCAAAGTTACCCTGATTTTTATAAAAATACTCCTGTTGCCATTAATCTCCAACATTCTAACAAGCTCTAAATTTACTACCATGCTGTAAAAGTTTACTTTCTGGCCACTTTTTTTTCCCCTTAGAATAAGCTCAGTCTAGTGGTTTTAACTTAAGACAATAAACCAGGAACTCCCAAGTTCTAATTCTGCCTCGGTAACCGTCTTGCTGGGTGGTCTTGGCACACCCTAAAGGTATGCCTTCTGTGCAGATTTAATTTGTGAAAAACTAAAAAAAGGTCTGTTTCCTAGCCTGGATGCAGCCAGAGGTGTGGGACACTGTTCTAATGAGCTATCTTTTATCTTTGGTCATAACCTGAAAACAGCTGAGGTTTGGGCATCTTCTAATTTATGCTCCATAGGTGAATTAACCTTGCAGCTGAATAATACTTCAGCTTGGCTGAAATCTGAATACCATTGCGGTCCGTCTTCACTGTGGCTGATTCACAGTTTGGAATGGAAAAGACATCAGAATTTGGTGGGTTTTTTGACCTCAAAACAGATGAAACCTTGGAGATGTGGAGTATTTTCTGTTGGTTAAAAAATTGGACGCTCTGCATGTGAAATTGTAGATGTTTCCCTTCAAAGTTCTGCACAGAGACTTCTAGAAAATAAGGTCGAGGGGAAAAAATAGAAATGTTTAGTACAAAAACCATCATGCATAGTAATACCATGAGTCTGGAAACAGGGAATATATTCCAAATTTGAAGTGTTGGGTTTTTTGTTTTTTTTTTTCAAGAATAAGACTTAGGATAATAAAACTGCAGAGTAAGTTTAATAAAGTGTCTAATTTATTCTTAATCGAAAGTCATTTTCTTACAGCTGCAGGAAATAAGCCCTACTGGAGTCAATTCAGAGAAAATTCAGCAAACAGAAATGGGTCCCACCCTTCTTCATTATCCTGAACAGAAATCTACATGAATCTCACATACTCTGCTCCTGTTCCTGGTGCTTACTGAGCCTTTAGTACAAATAATTAGGAGTCATCCCTCATGAAGCCCTTACAAGGTAGTGAAATGTCAGAGGATTTCCCTCCATGTTCGGTTTTATTACAAATTCATCTACTTTCCCCTTCATTTTCTTAGTGGATACAATTAATGACACTGAAGAGTTCTCAGGGTATAAATTAAAGTTAAAATTTGAAGTAATGCCAGTGGCTTAAGAAGACAGTTTACTGATAACTCAGTCTTCAAACCCCCAAATACATCAGTTACTTTTTCACCTGCCAGCCCTGGCTCTAGATTTGATACATGGTATTAACTGCATCTCTTTGCTAAAGGAAATTACAACAGAACTTAGTTGTATAAAACTGTTCTTCTTTGTACTTTATGGTGAAACTAAAACTGTCTTTAAAATGACTCATTGCCCTCAAATATTTTTTCCAAATACTTTTTTAAAAAGTCAGTTTCAATTTCTGTCACTAGTAATATGCATATTCACAATTCACACAGCTGAAAGAAAGCAGCGTGGGGAGGACTTATTCTTCTTGCAGGCGCTAATGTAATCAAAAAGTAGTGGTTAAAAAAGTAGAACCAGCAATTACATACAATAAGTCTGAGATGCTGCCATTCAAGGAATGAAAACCATATTCTTATCTTGTATTTAGGGTGGAAGAAAACTAAATATCTTTAGGGAAATGGGATGTATAAGGTAAAATACCAAGAAGTGCAAATGGGAAGATGAGATTCTTAATGTGCCCAAGTAAGATAATGTAGTGCCAAGATACCCAAAGCACTCAACTATTCTAGTAGCTGGAGAAAATAAAGAAGAAACTGAAGAGCAAAATGCCTATATTCAGTACAACTGTATAAAAAGTAAGGAATTTTTAATCCAGGAAACACCGCAGTTGCCTCAGATGTTGTTACAGGACCAAGACTTGGGCAAGCTTGGAAGTTTAAAGCAGCTTTAAGCAAACCTGAGCCAGCTGGATGGAAGAAGTGTATAACTTATGGGTTCATTATCCTTCATCGCCCAAGTAGGTGAAAATTGGCTGATCTCAGTGCACTTATATTAGAATTTTGGTTCAAGGGAAATTTGGAACAACAGTCCCCGATGCCAAAAGAATTGTTGCGTGAAGCTGTGGTTGGAAACTGGAGTGTGTAACTGCTGTAGCAGGGCTTTTCATCTTTCTTTTTCCTTTTCCTGAGGATTGTTTCATGCAGTCAATGCTGAGTCTTTTGTCAAGGTTTACTTTAAAGCTTGAAATTGATGGGCTTCCCACGATTTCCCCTGAGCAAGTTTTCTTTGCAGTGAATCTTCTCTACAAACTTCTTTGGAGCTTGTAACTTAGCAGTGGAATAGTGCTGGCGTTCAGTGTGCTTGCACAATTCTCCGACATGAAAAACCTGCCCTTTAATTTGTCTTCTAGGAGAAGATGATGTTCATGCAACTGCAGATGTTGATGATTTATTTATATTACGTGCAGTGATTCTTAATTGAAGAAAGAAAGAAAGCAAAACCCAACTGTTTCGCTGCTTCTCCAGCCTTTTGAGGTCGGCGCCTGTGTGGAACCTCAGCAGCAGCCTGAGAATAACAGCTGAGAACAGCCCCACGGAGACCATAGGCAGGGCTTGTTGGTCATCCGAGTGCTGTGCTATTTGCCTTCAGTGTGTCACTACAAATTCAGTATCTCAGTATCATATCCAGAGAAGGCTTGCAAAGTCCAAAGGGCATTTATGCCTCACCTCTCTTTATAAAGGAGGTTCTGAAATGTCCAGACTTGCCTCCCTTCCCCCCAAAGGGTTTTATGTAAGTTTGCTATCTAATACTGTAGGTTGCTATCTGGTACGTTAACGTAAACGACAGGAATAAAAGTGCATCAAAGATTGTTTTTACACTTTAATCTTTAGAAAAAATGGTTGCACATTTTTTGTACATGATTGAAGCGAAAGATACTGCACAAATGAAGTGAGACATTTCCCGGCAGGAGGAAGGTGTGGTTCTGTGAGATAAAAGGAAGGTATACGTTTTATCACTACTGAATTTGTCTGAAGATACATCTTATAACAAATCTCCCCTTAATGTTGTGAGGATCCATAAATTCAGGTCAAATTCCATAGCCAGCCAATCTGCATTTTAAATAATGGTGTGGTTAATAAATAGAAAAAAGATCAGAGAGCTATGATGTAGCAAGTCCTCTGAAAGTCTCTTAATGGCAGTTAATAAAGAGAACTTCAAAATCAATACATGACTTTCCTGGAAGCCAATGTAAAGTCATTAAAACAGGAGTAATATAATGTAAGCTTGTATGCCTGCAAGAATTCAAGCGTTCGCATCCTGGGCACTTTGTGTCTGGGGAAGAAGATGATTGTAACTTCTGTGAAGCAAAGCAACGTGTTACAACACTCTTAATTTCTGCGAAACAAGAGCTTTCACAAGAAATTGAAAATCATTCCCTCAAAGTAACTATATCATCTTGGCACCATTTCACAAAAAGTTGCATTCTCTCCCTGACTGGCTGCAGAGGGACAGACCGTTTCATTTGGTCTTGAGAAAACCCACTACTGTCTTTCCTTTGTAGTACCTGAAATGAAATCCATGAAGAGTCAGGCACAAAGACAAGCCCTCCTGTGAATGCTACAGATTGTTTTTCATTGTATTGTTAAAAGTCTTTCATTTCCAACCTCTCCCCATTTCCTAGACCTGGCTACCAAAGACCAACAAGACCTCAAACCAAACAAGCGTTTAACACAACAACAACAAAAGCCCAACTGGGTTTTAAGACTTGAAAATATTTTTCTTTCCTTGTTCAAACAGCTATCTAATTACCTTCAAACACAGGCAGTCTCTGTGGTTCAAGCTGTTTACATCAAGAGACTCCTCTCCATCTCCATCTTCCAGTAAAGCCTTCTGAACACCTGATATTAACTGTAATGTATTTACGCAGCTTTGTGGTGTTTTGTTCTGGTGCAATGTAGCATGGTTTCACTAGCAACTGGCAAAGCTCTTGGGAGTTTCTTTTTACAGTATTTTTTTGCAATTTTTTCTCCTCCGTGTTGATTCCTTTGGGTTTGAATGGGGACAGCCTGCAAACATTCCTGTTTCCTACAACTGTGTCATAGGAAAAAAAAATTAAAAATTAAAAATAAAAAAAACCACAGAGAAGAGCCTGTCCCTTGAGATTTCCCTATAGTCGTGTGCTACATGCTTGGACTTACATTTAGGCGCTGAACCGGAGCTACACAAGTATGGATGGGCTCAGAAAGGATCAACGTTACAGCTCATGAGTCAGTGACTTGCCTGCATTGGTCCTCAGACTGAAGGAGCTTCCATGAAGTCATTCTGCTGCTATATTCTCCTCTGAATTTTGAGTTTGAAGAAGCTCCATACCTCTCAAGGAAAAGTCAGTTATAAAACTGCCGTTTCTCTTGGCTTCATGTTGAAGATATGGTGGAAAAACTAAGTTCCTCAGTCAGTGTAAAAGTTGTTGCTATATACAGACCTAGTTTTGAGTAAAGGCATAGGAAGCTTAGGAAACCTGATAATGAAATATATATTAAGGCACAAAGCCAGTTACATTCAATATGATTTCAGGTTTTATTGAGAAGACCCTATAATGTGTTTTATGGAGCGCATAAAGCTGACAATGTAATAAAACACGATGAATGCACGCAGGTAGGCTAGCTCCACTCATTCCCAAATTCAAATAGACAGACTGTTACACCTTCTCCACACAAGATCCTGCACCAGTGCGGTGTAACACTCAAAGTTACACTGACCTACAGAAAGTGATGCAAAATCATACTAACATCGCTGAAACCAAAAGCTGAGTGAGTTGTATCCATTTGGTGGTATCAGCTTACACCACTGCAAGCAGGCACTCATAACTGAAGTTGCTTTTGACCCAAGATTTTGCACTTACTTGCAAAGCAAATTGTAGGTTAGTGGTGCAGCTTTCTGTTGCTGATAAGCCCTAAGGCTGCTGGCTGCTGGTGTGCTCGTGGTCTGCGTCACTGGCTGCCCGTTCGTGGGTAGGAGTGCTTGTGTTTGATCTGCAAACACTGATGAGGTTGAAACAGCTATACTACCAGCAAAAAGCAATCCGAAACCGTCCCTGGCAGCACTGAGAAAGGACCACTGGTGTGGGTGCCCGTGGCCTGGGTTGTTTCTGAAACAAGAAAAGTTGATTCCAACATTATTTCTCCACCCAGTTCATCCAACCTCTGTCTGAACAAACAAAGTAACGGTTGGCAAGAGGGGATAATTTCCAGGTGTGTTATCTGGGCATCCTGGACGTGAACAGCATCCAAGCGGGTGTTCAATGGTATAGCTGTGGTGAAGCAGGGACTCGGCATTTGCGCTCTCCTGCTTGCGGTGTCTGGGCAGCGCTGGAAGTGGAAACTCTCTGAAGAGCCCACAGAGAGCGTGCAAATGCTGTTTGCCACCAAGGGCCAACCACCGTAGCGCACCAGGGCTGCTGAGTATGAGTTTATGGGCTTCTGGCCAAGGGACTTCTTTTCCCACGGGCGAGCTGCTGCTGCTGCTGCTGCTTTGGCTCTGCACAAGGGTGTAGTGACAGCCGTTGGTCCTTCCCCTAGTCCTGAGATAACCTGTGTCATCACCGTGACAGATCAGCTGGTAAAGCGTTACTGCAAAGTGCACTTGTGAGAGACCGCCCCGATCTACCCGTTCCTAATCTGAAAACTATTCCTTGGCATCGTTTCTTCTCCAGCACTGGTAGGGGACTCTGCCCTGTGCAGTTTTGTACACAGAGAAATGGAAGTGAGTTGAAATGGTTACTTCAGGTTAATCTTTGTTTACTGTTTTGCTTTTTTAATAGAAAAACAGTTGCACGTGGTCTTCAGGAACAGCTCTCATGATATTAAAGCAAATAAAGCTTCTTTGCCACCAGAATAAAAAGACCTGGATGTGAAAGCATTTCACGGGTCACACTGGGCTGGGAGAAGAGGCAGTTACTGAGAGCCACATAGAGGGAGATCTATTTAGCTCTGTTACATCAGTGTTAATGAAGTATATAGCAAAGTATAAAAGTACTCTGTATTTGTAAGGATGCTGTAAGATGTGAGTTTGTTATATCAGACATATTACATGGAAAACGCAGGTTTTGCTTGCAAATGCATATTACAAAGATAATAATGTTTTTGATCCTGTGATAAAAGTCATTAGAGGTACAAAGAAGGTATCTGGAGGCACATTCCTGACTTACAGTTACTGGTACATATATAGGGGGGATGTAACATCTACAAAAAATCAGATCATACAATTCTAGAAGTTACTAATTGCACAGCTTGCTTTAATTTAAATGCATTCAAAAAACATTTTTTTGTAAGGACATCAAAATAGGGTTACCCTTTTTTTAATGTATAGGAAGGAAGTAGTTCAAGGTATGTAGCAGCTGTTTCGATTGACCTAGTAGACTTTTTCCCATGTGTAAAAGGCAGCGTAGAAAATAGAGAAGTTCTGGCAAGAAGCAAACTGGTGGGGACAGGCATTGTGAAAAGGAGTCTAAATGGGGAGACAGAACTGAGTTTATTTGTCCAGCTCATTTAGTTCCCCCAAGCTACCGACTCCTGCTCTGGGGTAAATAGAGCTGTGGTTTAGGAGCCTTTCAGTCTTTGTTGCTCCCCGTGTGAGCAGGAAAGAGCCAAGAGCATGGCGGAGCCCTCAGCAGCATCCCCGTGTTCAGCTGCACCAGCACCACGTTTGGGTGGTTTTTCACATGCACGAGAGGGAGAGCGTTTCCCTTCCACCGTCTGCGTTTGGCTTTTTCTCCTATCATCAGAGTCATTGAGGGACATATCAGTATCAGCTTAAAGGACAATTGGTCACTGCCAGCTAAAAGAAAACCAGGCTGCAGTGAGAGCTGATCGCTGTGTTTAATCTAAGTAACTCCGCAATTTTTCGTTCTTGTTGTACTTGCACCTAAAAGATGCTGTAAAAATTGCAGGATTTTGACTTCTTTCAGTTCCTTTTGCAGCACTTCAGAAGGAACAGAGCAGAGCCCTCCCTGCAGCTTTGTTCCCCTTCACTGAGAGAGGCCTAATCTCACTGCATCATCTAAGAATTATTGCACTGTCAGCAACGAATAATGATTCTCAAGCAAAAAGCTTTCCTTAATGCAATCTCCTAGAATTCAGGTTGTCTCAAAATCCAAAATTTGTCTCAGTTTTTGGATTGCCTACACATTTAAAAACAATTCTGAGGTTTTAATTTATTTGAGAAGTATCTGAACGCACAGCAACACTTCATTTGACCTGTGTGGCAGTTGGAAATACAGGCAGATCTTACTGGGGATGTAGAAAACGTGATGTTTCACACGCGCACCCAAATCTAGGCAGTAAGTGCCAAATGACTGATAAATTATTTAAAGAAGGAACAAGTGGTATTAATTATAATTAAGTAAATGGACCCAGAGTGTGTTAATAATGCCAAATGTTAAAAATTAGCTGGAATCTGGTGTACAGAGTGAATATTTTTGCTTGGCTGGCTATAGCTTATTTTGCAGTCAGGAATGCCAAGCGACTGACCTGGTAAAGGTTTCTCTCCCTACTCATCCTGTCCAACTTCTGACAATATTTTTTGTTTGTTTGTTTATTTTTCACAGCTCTAACACATTGATTGCATTAGGGAGGGTATTAAAGATCTTGGCAGAATTAACCCAGGCTTGTCTTTTCATACCGCTCCTACCAAAATGCATTGAAAGTTAAAGTAATTTGAAACAATAAACTTTCATCTCCTTCCCACACCTGCACTCAAAATTAGAGTAGATCTGCAGGTCCTAATTATTATAATAAGCTGCAATTCATGTAGCTGCCTGTGAGTCACCTGTAAAACTTTGAGTTCTCTGGTACAGTAAGTCTGTGTAGGTATGTGCGCGTAAATGCCATGCAGAAAATCCAGCACTAGCAGTATTAAAGTTGTGAAAGCAAGAAAACACCCTTTAAACTCAAATGATCATCCTGGACCTGTGTTTTGTGTGCTTGCTATATCAGGCAACCCCCTGTGCAAACAGGAATTGCATGTACTATTGGCTATACCTGTAAGTAAGCGGATGTGATATAAGCTAAGCTTCCAGTTTGCACCTGGCGTCCAGAGCTAGCCCTGGCTTTTTTACTTAGACAAATATTTCATTAACTTCAACAGGACCTCAGCCCAACCTTAGCATCAGGCCTTGGCTTTTAAAACTGAAACTCCATAATTAAACATATAGTTAAAGATCCACTAACTGTTTGGGTTTTTTAAACTAACACACAAGGAATACTGATTAGAAATCTAAAATGCCATCGATTTGAACACTGTTTCAGGAACGATGAGTGGAAAAAAATTGCAGTGCAAGCTTCACACTGTGTACTTCCTGGCTTGCACAGTACTTGCCTATAAAGAGAAATTGCTGTGGAATGACTTTCCTGCAAAATAGCTCCATTTTCATGCATTGTAGAGGTTCTTCATCTCCTCTTCCTGGGCTGTATTACTTTCCACCCATATGAATCCTTTTCAATTTGTAATTTCAGCGGGATCTCCATAACCTGTTCTAGTTTTATTTGTCAAGATACTCCTTTTCTTTTAAATGGTCTGTTAGTGAAATATCCCTACAAGATGATGTAAAATAAATTAACCTGATACCAGCTCATATTCTTGTATGTGAATGGCTAAGTTCAAGGCTGCATACCCTGTATGACATAAATATCCATAAATGGGTGTAAGAATGCAGTTTGATTACATACCACTTCAGAAAGCAAAGATGTTACAACTGGACCCGGTGGAAATTTTCTGCATGAATCATTTTTTTTTTCCCCCAAAGAAGGAGTGACATTTATGAAAAGAATTCATTTCCTTCTAAAGTTTGGGAGGGAAGGGGAATCCCCCAAAACAGACATTTAGGTATTTCCAAATTTGAGACTTAAATAGTTTTTATTCTTTCCTTTTTTTCCCCATCTTTCTTCTGTCATTGAATTTGACGGAGTAAATCTTTAGGCTATGAGATTCTGCTCTCTTTCATTCCCCTCTCCCTAACTTTTCAAACAATGAGGAAGTAGAAGAGAAAGCTGAATGGTAAAACTCTGATATTATCTGTTCTAATGTGTTCAAGAGGTAACTCACAAATTCATTTTCAAACTTCTCTTTTTTTTTTTATATTGGTGTGTGGTGTTTTCTTTTTAGATGGTACATTTCTTTGAAATTTTCCACTATATTGTTTTTTTCCTTTATTCAGCTTACCCTTTTGACAGTGTCTTGAAATATTGAAAAATAGCCTAGCATTAAATTACATGATGGTAAATTACAAATACAATACAGCGCATTACCAGTGCATTTAGAGTTACAGCAAATCTCTGAATTTTAAACTGCATTTCAATCATATTTACAGCTGTGATTTGAGTTGCTTCTGATAGGCTATACTTTTCCCTGTTTGTCTCTTGCGCTGCTTGTTTGCAGCCTGTAATTACAAGGTACGTTACCGTCTGCCTGGCTCAGCCGGGGTGGATCTGAGCGCAGCGCAATGGGAGCTGATGGCTGGTTCTCCAGCGCCTGAGCAGCCACAAACTTCAAGCTATTCCTGTTAGCTTTGCTCAGTATCCAATTCCTCGTCTATTGTGACCGGATGAAAAACACCCCAAACCACTCTCAGAACACCCTGCACAGCCTCTCCTCCTCTCTCCCTTCCTTCTCTCCCTGGGACTCCCTCTCCGTGCAAGCACTGGGGGAGAGCCCTGCACCCTCCTGCACTGTCCTGCCACTGAACACCTGCACCCTCAGGTCGGAACAAAATCATGCTGGCACAAACCGATTCAAGGATTTTTTTTTTCTTTTTTTTTTTTTTGACAGAGTCTGTGCCCTTTGCACACAGTACAGTGTATTTCCATAGATCTCCATGGCAGCTTATTGATTTCTGGTATAAGCGTAGCCTCAGTTTATAGCCCTTTTCTGTTTAACTTGGAGAAACAACCCACCTTAAAGGCTGTGTAAATTCCTTCAGAAATACCAGTGGATCAAATGAAAAGGCATAGTGTTGATTTATCCTATGGGAGAAACGGGGAAGGGACACGGGCTGCCTTCCCGTCCTCCGCAGAGGCACTGGGCACAACCCCTCTGCCTCTGAAGGGCTGGTCCTACCACCACTGCCACCAGCAGAGGCAAAGGCTTCAGCTGTGGCTCCTCTGGGAAGCGGACACCTTGTAGCCAACTATGAGAGAAGGCTGAGGAAGAAATTTATGAGCAGGAATCGTGCACAGAGGACTGAGCTGGACCATACAACGTGAGGGCGTGCAGTGTCCACATCGCCCCTTCTGGGTACCACCAAGCCCCCAAACTCCCTGCAAAGCCCTTCTCCACAGCTCCCCGAGTCTCTCTTGGCACAGGAAGCAGAAGCAGGACCTCAGCAACACACGCCTCTATCTGGACCTTAAAGGCGGTTGTTAGCCCTGTCTCAGCCAACAGCCTCTGCACTCCTCTCCCTGTCGCTGTCTGCACTTAAGCTCATGTTCCTGAAAGTTTGCCCAAATGTCTGCACCATACAAAATGTCCCAGTGCTCTTCCTGTGCAAAGGAAGGGCACTTATCCCAGCCCTGGGAGCCAAGCTGGACAGCTGGTGGCCACCAGAAGGCCCCAAGGTCCTTAGGCCCCCTGGGCTCTCCCACGGTCCTTCTGGGTGTTCCAGGTCAGTTTCCAAATAAAGGAGTTCCCCACTGATAGAAACAGCCCAAAATAAAAGCACATCCAAAACACACCTTAGGGCTTGTAGGGAAGTCCCTTGCCTCTGCCTGTACCCCAAGGTGTTTCCATTGCTTGAGTTCCTGGGCTCTCATGACAGTCTTCTGCTGAGGTTGGCCTTATGGCTGGTCCAAGGCAGGGCCCGAGGGGCTCAGTCATCCATAGGACCTTCGGTTTCAACTGGCTGACCAAAGACAATGCTCCAGGCTTTAGACGTCACCCATCTCCAGCCAGCAGCAGGCGAAGAGGAGATGGGAGGATGGGAGAAGCCTCTCCCTCCTCAGCACGATGGCTTCACCAGTAGTTGGTCACAGGAGGGCTGGAAAAGGAGACCTGTAGAGCAAGGGCATGCCAAATGTCCAAAAACTACTGCCACCCACAGAGGCCATTCTTTCCACCGGAGAGGAGCAAATGTGGCATTTTGAGATGAGACCACCTGTTCTGAACTGGATTTCTAACATGTACTGAAGACCAGGCTAACCAGTGCCTGGTTTTGAGATAAGACAGCACTTTTTGTTTGTTGTATAAGACCTTATACCTACACACCATTGCGGTTTATCAGCATTTGAGATG
This sequence comes from Mycteria americana, assembly GCF_035582795.1. Lineage (NCBI taxonomy): Eukaryota > Metazoa > Chordata > Aves > Ciconiiformes > Ciconiidae > Mycteria > Mycteria americana. Next base: position 150,304,445 of record NC_134366.1, read on the forward strand.
GTCAGAGCATGGGAAGGGGAGGCCAGGATGTGTCAATAGGAGTCAGAGACGCCAGTACAGCCAGGAGGACGGTCCATGTGCAAACCTGGCTGCTGTTGGGGTACTTCTGCATGCTGTCTTCTGGAGATTCAAGATCAAAAACGGGATGGTGGGCAGTCTTGCAGAGCTGGCCAGTTCCAGCATTTTCTGGTTTGCAGACATAAGTGCATTGAGGTAGCTCACACGTCACTTCTGTGAAGCAAGCATCACCTGGAACTCCTGTGTGGTGGTGGAGGGGGCATTTTTCTTCCAGGCGTTCTGCAAAGGGGAGGCCGAAAGGGCAGACTCTGTCGTGACACCCTCAAGAGCATGGTGAAGACAATGTGTTGGGTTTGGCCTCCGGGGCACTCCTACAGCACAGCCACAGCAAAGCCGCGTCAGGGTGTGGGACGTGGCTTTGGGGTAGGGTGGGGAACACTTGAAATGATGGGTGGGACGTATCAGGGGTTGGAGGGAAGCTGTACAAGAGAGGAACAAGAGCAGTATTTCTTTTTAGGACTGTTACAGGTGCTGCAGAGGGTGAGCTCCTCTGAAAGGCATCTTCCACTAAAATGCTGATGAAGTATTTCAGAAGCAAGCTAATCCAAAAACCACTGGGAACTAGGAGATCCTTATGGACAGCCTACATTTTTATTTCACTGAGTACTTCAGTACCCAGATATCTCATATTTTCTTGACAGATGGGTAGTGGGATATGGATGGGCCACTGGAGGTGGAAGGAGATGCAGGTGGGGAGCTCAGCCAGGTGGCCAGCAGAGCCCTGTTCACTTCTGCTCCATCCTCTCCTGTGTGGCCACGGGCAAGTGGTTAACCTGGATCCCCTCCTCCCTTAGCTGGGGACACCTCACAGCAGGGTTATCAGTCTCAAGTCCTTCCTGCTTGTAGAAATGCAAACTATTTTTATTTCATGTCTGTAGGACGGCAGGAACCTTCACTGCTCTGTGAACGATACCAATGGTGGCTACATCGGGCTGCCTGAAATGTGGGTTGGTTGTTAACCACCAGCAGCGTTTATGAGAGATTTGCATCTTTGAGAACAGTTGAGCATTAAGTAAATCATAATTTATCCTCATAGTTCTTCTTTGGTATAATACATAGTTGTTTGTTGCTATTTAAAGATTTCTTTCAGTAAAATTATTGGTGAGGTGGATTCAGCTTAAAACAGCCAGCTGCTGTGAGGGTAAGCCATGAAGGGGAAAGCCAGTGGTTTCCCCGTCATCCCGGCGCTGTCCTTAGGAGGCAACTGGAGGGAGGATAGCCCCTTTCTCTGGCACAGCCTGATGCAGCAGGCCCACCCTGTCTCCTCACATCAGACCTTTACTTGTGCTTTGCTGGAGCCACTTCAGCCTTTGCCACAAACTTCATGCTGATGCCTCTCCTGGGGGATGGAGGGGAGGGGACCCTGGCTCGCCTGAGCATCCCCTAAACTGGCAGGGGAGGGACCTGCAGCATGGTGGTGCCCAGCCTGGAGTCCAGGGTCCCACTTTGGTGGCAATGGGCCAGGCTATGGAGGTCCTGGCCAGCTGCCTGGCACGGACGGCTCCCGGCTCCGTGCCATGCGCTGTGCAGCAGGGCTGGGGCTGGCAGGGGACATCTCTGCTCGGTGCCTGCAATGGTCATCTGCCTCTTGCTGAGCCGGGACTCATTTCTGTGGTGTGACATGATCCCTACTCATCACACAGGGGCCGTTATTAGCAACATAGCAAAAAATCTTCTTTCATAGATGGGAATACACACCTGGATGAGACCAGGAGGCTGCAAAATGCTTTTGGGCATCTTTGAGACAAAAAGTGTTAAAGCAGGGGCTGTTACCTGCTGGTGACAGGTAAGAGGACAGAGAGGGAACATAAAACAGGGAAAGCAGGGAAAATTACACTGGAGTGAGCTGCAGACACATGAGGAAATAGGTGCAGTGTTAGTAAAAGACAGATGCACCGGGGAGCCCAAAGCCTAAAAATCCCTTCATTATCTAGTTAAAGGCTCCAAAAAGCTGTGGCTAAAATGTGAGATAGCAGCCTAACAGGTCTGTTTATACAGACTTCTCTAAACAGTTCTCCAGTCAGATCTTTTGCTTCTGCAAAATCTTTCTTTTTCCCTTGTGTTTTGATTCCTTTCATCTTAAAGGACACCCTGCCATTTCCCAATCTGTAAATAAAACTCGCTATGATAAAGGTCACGAGCTCAGTCTCCGGGAAGAATTATCCCGCAATGAAAGGTAAAGCCAATTTGGGGGCTGCCAGTACTGCCCTTTGCATCCACCGCTGCCAAGGCCTGATGAGCATTGCCCAGCGCCTGGCATCTATTGAGCTAGCATGAATAGCAGGTCTTCCCCTTGCAATTATCCTGTGCTGCAAAAACAGGATTTGGGGAAATTTACTAAAGAGTCAGGAGAGACCGTCATGGTGGGCAGAGCTGACGAGCACCATCGCACCTAAGTTTTGGCTGGAATGGTGGAAAAAGTCCCTCGCAGGTTTGGTGTGGGTTTTGCTGCTACGCGTGGCGCGTGTCTGTATACTCGAATGCCTCGGTCCCTCCACTCGAAAGCCAGCTCCGTTGGCAACTCCTGCCTGAATTCCACGGGAAAATATTTGGCAAATCACATGCTGACATGTTTATCTTGTTAGCTGTCAGGATGAGTAAGTGTGCATACTGAACGCTATCATTCAGCTTGAATGGAGCAATAGCTACCACTCATGAAATCTGACAGAATAAATATATTTTCAAACATGATTTTTGTCAGACTCATATTAATCCTTTGTTGAGCTCCTGTCCTAAATGACCTTAAACAGACCCGTGCTCACTGGCAACCCCACACTCCAGCTTAGGGCTTGCATGGTGACTCTACACAGTCCAGCGGTGACAAAGTGACACTGTTGCCTGCTCATAAGTGACAGATTGAGTTAGCTTCTGCCCTGGCGTATATACATTTACATGTCTTCGAACATCTAATTACACTGAAGCATCCCACAGAAAGCTTGTATTTGTGCTTTTAATGCTAATCCAATAAAAAAGCAATGCGACCATTTCGAGATAATTATGGCATCAGCAACCCCCTGCCTGCTTTCAGGCAGGCATTCATGGGAACCCCTCGTGGGTGTTCAAACAGTGTGAGAAAATAGCGAGTGCATTGAATCTCATTTCTATGGCACAAATATTTCAGTGTGTTAGAGTACCTCAGAGCTAAGAAATCTCTGAAACATCAACATTTGGTTTCCTGCTTGATCTAAGCTGGCCTCGCCTGAGGCAGGGGCCGATAACATACTGCTCCGTTGTTTGCCAGAATTAAGAATAGACGAGCTTGTCTGATCAGCTCCCTCTCCGGCGATATCTAAGTGCCTCATTCACATTAAAAAGCATCAAGCTTTGGCCCATTTCCCTTCTGATATTGGCAGAAGGGCGAGCGGGAGGGGGAAAGGGTAGATTGAAGGTTTCCCCATCCCTGGGTTGTTTTGCTCTTTGCTTCAGCTTGCCTGCGAGGTGCTGGCGTACCCCGGTCCGTGGGGGGAGTTTGTAAAGGGACAGCTTGAAAAGTTCAGTGCAATGCTTGCACATGATGGAATGAGGCACTTAAAAGCCCTGGCCAGTCTTCTAGGGCTCCTAGTATCGAGCAGGTAAGGACAGGATTAAGTCAGAGGTCTGCGCAACAGCATAAGATCTGGAAATCAGCACAAGCTCTGGGAAGACAGAGCGGAGTTGCACAGCTCAGACAGAAAAATGTGGCACGCCGATGTGAAATGGCAGAGTGATGAAATCGGGGCTTTTAGCAGCACTATGCTCTATTTTAGCAGTGACAAAGACACGCCAGAGATAACTTATTTTTTCAGAACCAACCGCATTTCACATTCAGGGCACTTTAAGGGTACGAGACAAGCACCTGAAGTAAGGAAAAGCCAGAAGATGGTACCGGGAACCACAGCTCCTCCCCTTCCACACCTGCAGCATCTTCCGTGCATTACTGCCACAACCACAGACTACCTCTCCTCTGGGTCCCTGCCTCCTTTGCTGTGCAGGATAAATAATGCTGCCTGAAAGAGCAGCTGTTCAATATTTATTTTTGTCCACAGAGTTCAATGTGTGGCCTTGACTGGCTGTACCACACAGCGCTGAACCCTGCACCCCCCGGCTCCCGCAGCAAATTCAGCAGGGAGGCAGCAGCTCCCTTTGCGAGTTTTGCCTTGGCCCATGCTGTGTGCTGGAAGAGGTGGAAGGAAAGGATGTCCGTCCTTGGTATTTAACAACCTTGTGCTTTTGAAATACTATTCAATGTGAGGAGAGGCATTTGGTTTGGGAGGGGAGCTTTGCTGGTTTTGTTTGGAGTGGTTTTGGTGCTGAATGGTAAGTCATGGGAAAGGGAAGGTTCCTCCGTGCTGTCCCAAGGAGAGCATCCACGTGAAGCACAGCATTACTGGAAGCTCTGAGAGGCTTTCCACATTCGCCCACTTCAGTAAATCAAAGACAGCCCTGTCCCTCGCATCAGTGTGATTTGAATTGAGAGCAGCCGTGAGGAGAAGGGCTTGGGGGTGTTGGTCTATGAGAGGCTCATCATGACGTGGCAGTGTGCACTTGCAGCCCAGAAAGCCAACCATATCCTGGGCTGCATCAAAAGAACAGTGGCCAGCAGGTCGAGGGAGGTGATTCTCCTCCTCTACTCCACTCTCGTGAGACCCCGCCTGGAGTACTGCGTTCAGCCTCTGGGGCCCCCAACATAAGAAGGACATGGAGCTGTTGGAGTGAGTCCAGAGGAGGGCCACGAAGATGATCCGAGGGCTGGAGCACCTCTCCTGTGAAGACAGGCTGAGAGAGTTGGGGTTGTTCAGCCTGGAGAAGAGAAGGCTCTGGGGACACCTTCTAGCAGCCTTCCAGTACCTGAAGGGGGCCTATAAGAAAGCTGGAAAGGGACTTTTTACAAGGGCATGTAGTGATAGGACAAGGGGTAATGGCTTTAGACTGAGAGAGGGTAGCTTTAGATTAGATAAAAGGAAGAAATTCTTCACTGTGAGGGTGGTGAGGCACTGGAACAGGTTGCCCAGGGAAGCTGTGGATGCCCCATCCCTGGAAGTGTTCAAGGCCAGGTTGGATGGGGCTTTGAGCAACCTGGTCTAGTGGAAGGCGTCCCTGCCCATGGCAGGGGCGTTGGAACGAGATGATCTTTAAGGTCCCTTCCAACCCAAACCATTCAATGGTCCTGTGATTCTATGAAATTAGGGTAAAGTCCTGTGTAAGGTTTCTGCAGTAGATGACACCACGATTACCTCTTGTCCCCTTTTTCTCTCTGTTCTCAGCAAAGGGCAGTAAAATTATTCAGCTCAGCTTATGAACTGCAGGACCAAGCAGCACCTGTAATTTCACATCATTCAAACTATTCTTTATCTCTCTTGACACAAATGCCAGACCCTTGTGTGCCACTGAATGGGCTGCAGGCAAGAAACCGTGGCCGAGTGAGTTATGCCAGTAATCCTGAAGTCTGTCAGCCAGCACGGGCTTCCAGGGAAAGAGCAGGTTATGCTGGGACTAATCTGGGGAAAATCTGGTGTGAGAATCTATTTTTTAAGCTGAAGGGGCATTGGTTAATGCGTCTGCCTGAGCTCAGGTCAATTCTCGCTCCAGATTCAAGGTCTTACCTGGAATAAACCAGAAAGCAATAAAGCCTATTATTTCACAAAGGACTTCTATGACTAATTCATTCTCTTCTTCCAGTGGAATGACCTATATTTGCTTTTGATATGAAATTTTTCACAGGGAAAAATTTCCCCTTCAGTTGTGTTTTACTTGCATTCATTGCATGCATTTTACTGGCAGAAAAGTCTTCCTTTTAAAGTGCACCTTTTCTCTTTCTTTCTTTCTTTCTGTCCTCATTACTCCTTCAGAAAGCTCAGAAAATCTTTATAGAAGTACAGTCAGCTCACTGGCATTTGAAGAATAAGCATCTTCCCCACCAATGTAACATCTACATCTTCATTTGTAATTTAAGCCAGAAAAAAAAATCAGTCTTAAAATGCAGCTCCATATCTTGTTTTCCTGTTCCATGGTTAAGCCATCCCCAAGTCTTCACCCAGCAAGTCTTGTATCTATGTACCGCAGCTCATTTGAAGAACACCAGAGGGACCTGGTCCCGAGGCAGACTGACCCCTCAGAGCACACCAGGAGAGCTCAGTTGTTTTCTGGCCATTTCAGCAAACACCTGGAGAACATGGCCAGGCTGCCATCGCTTCTCTGGGGTGAGCGGGGCTTCTTCAAAATCCCACAGTGTAGCTCTTCCAACTTGAAGGAAGGGTGCATGGTGCAACTCATTCAACAATTATGTTCCTATTCTACACGACGCTCTGCAGGCGCGTGGTTCAGAATTAATCCCAAAGGCAGGCGTGCATTTCTGTTTCTTGTTCAGAAATATTCATAGCTAAAGGACTAAATAACAAAAAAGCACCCGCAGTACGGAAAGGGGAAGATGGATGTTCTGCTGGTGGGGAGAAGCCCCAGCTCTGCTGCCATCCTTTTAATGATATTGAGTTGATCTCTTCAGCTGTCCCTTCCTGCCTGTGCCTTTCTGAGGAGAAACCCGCGGTCACAGGAGGTTTCTGAAGGACAGAGAGCTTATCTGGGGCAGCCAGGGCAGGCCTGGTGTGCCAGGGCTGTCCGTCTTCCCAACAGGTGAGCGCTTTGCTCTCTGCAAAGGAGTAATCCAAATTCAGGCCACCTGCCTCAAATTCTCCAAGCATCTCCCACCTTTGGGCTTCTTGTGCTGAAAATGCAGTTTCTCTCAAAAAGAAGCAAATCTGTGGACCAGCAGAATGAATGTACCCATTGGGGTAAGGGCTGCGTCTCTCCATGTGCGCTTACAGCCTAATTAGTGGCAGCCTCAGCCGTGGTCTCTAACAACATCCCATCAGGTGAGCAGGTTAAAAGAAGTCATCTTTATGTCCCAAGTAATTTCTCTGACCAAAAGAGCGAGCTCCATTTGAAGCTTGTCAGGCCTTACAGGGAAAATGTAGCCACTCCAAGGAGAGCTTTTGGAGACACGGAAGGAAGGCTTGCGAGCCGGAGCAGCCAAGCGTTGCCATTAATATCCTCAGGCATCCACAGCTTCGGAGTCACCTCCCTTGTCTTTGAACTGTTTTACTGGTGCTGAAGCTGCATCTGCCCAAGATAAACTGTGCAGCCCTGATCTAGCTGTGGGGTCCGGCAAACTTCAGAGGGAAGCCATTGTCACGCTCTGTCACATTAATCTGGCTAGCAAGTGGACGCTGCTGCCAAAAATCCTTGTAAAATTTAGTCTAATTAGGTAATTTTACAAAGCTTACAAATGATGTGTGGTGGGGGTGCTTGCTTTTTTTTTTAAACCTGCTGGAATATAATGTCTTCTAACAGGGTAGTTATGGTTTAGTGTTACAGTCTTGCTTAGTTCGCTGAATCTTTGGGTTAATCCGTCAGCTGCCATTAATTTATGCAAACTGTGCAATCTGGAATATGTGGGACATTTTCATAGCAAGTCCTAAGCAAGGGAAAATTATCATTTTAATGTACATTTGGTGCTCCCCAAACTGACCACTGTTTTCACAAGTAGCCCGTGGTGTGAAGCGCCAAGGCTTGTACAAACGTGCTTTTGTACAAATCTAGGGAAAGCCAAGACACAATGAAATTCCAAGCAGCTGAGCTCAGCCAAGGCCCTCAGAGCTTCCCCCCACAGCTCTTCCAAAAAAGAGGCTCGAGAACCTGTGTCCTGCTGGCACGATCATCAGCAACATCGTGCAAGCACATCCTTAGTGCTTACCCACCGCAGGGATCTTAATGCTGTTGCTCTTCACATCGTCATTTTTTATAGGAGCTTCTCTTTTTCTTTTCTTTTAATTTTATTTCTTCTTTTCTTTTTTCTTTTCTTTATTCCTTTCTTTTTTCTTTCCTTTTTTCTTTTCTTTGTCTTGCACTCCAACCTAAACATACCAGGCAGAACCTCACTCAACTTGCTCCCACTGCCAAAGTGCGGGGCTATAAGCTCTTCAGAAGGGATAGGGCAAGGAAGGAGAGGCGGTGGGGTGGCTCTGTGTTAGGGAGTGTTTCGACTGTGTAGAACTCAGCGATTATGACGATAAGGTCAAATGCTTACGGGTAAGGATGAGGGGGAAAGCCAACAAGGCCGATATCCTGCTGGGTGTCTGTTATAGACCACCCAACCAGGATGAAGAGGCAGGTGAAGCACTCTATAAACAGCTGGCAGGAGTCTCACAATCGCTAGCCCTTGTTCTTGTGAGGGACTTCAACTTAACCGGACGTCTGCTGGAAATACAATGCAGCAGAGAGGAAACAGTCTAGGAGGTTCCTGGAATGTGCGGAAGATAACTTCCTCACACAGCTGGTGAGCGAGCCTACCAGGGGAGGTGCCCCGCTTGACCTGCTGTTTACAAACAGGACTGGTGGGAGATGTGGTGGTTGGAGGCCGTCTTGGGCTTAGCGACCATGATATGATAGAGTTCTCAATGCGGGGTGAAGTAAGGAGTGGGGTGAGCAAAAACACCACCATGGACTTCCAGAGGGCAGACTTTGGCCTGTTCAGGACACTGGTTGAGAGAGTCCCTTGGGAGACAGTCCTGAAGGGCAAAGGGGTCCAGGAAAGGCTGGGCACTCTTTAAGAAGGAAGCCTCAAAGGTACAGGAGCAGGCTGTCTCCAGGTGCCTTAAGAAGAACCAGTGGGGAAGATGACCAGCCTGGCTGAACAGGGAGCTTTTGCTGGGACTCAGGAAAAAAAGGAGTTTACCACTTTTGGAAGAAGGGGGAGGCAACTCAAGAAGAGTACAGGGATCTCGTCAAGTCAAGCAGAGAGAAGATAAGAAAGGCAAAAGCCCAGCTAGAACTCAATCTGGCCACTGTTGTAAGAGATAATTAAAAATGTTTTTACAAATACATTAACAACAAAAAGAGAGCCAAGGAGAATCTCCCTCCTTTACTGGATGGGGGGGGGGAAACATTGCCACCAAGGATGAGGAAAAGGCTGAGGTACTTAATGCCTTCTTTGCCTCAGTCTTTAATAGTCAGACCAGTTATCCCCAGGGAATTCAGCCCCCTGAGCAGGAAGACAGGGACAGAGAGCACAATAAACCCCCCATAATCCAGGGGGAAGCAGTTAACGACCTGCTATGCTACCTGGACACTCACAAGTCTATGGGGCCAGATGGGATCCACCCGAGAGTACTGAAGGAGCTGGTGGAGGAGCTTGCCAAGCCACTCTCCATCATTTATCAGCGGTCCTGGTTAACAGGGGAGGTCCCAGATGACCGGAAGCTTGCCAATGTGACGCCCATCTACAAGAAGAGCCGGAAGGAGGATCCGGGGAACTACAGGCCTGTCAGCCTGACCTCGGTGCCGGGGAAGCTGATGGAGCAGATCATCTTGAGTGTGCTCAACAGGCATGTGCAGGCCAACCTGGGGATCAGGCCCAGACAGCATGGGTTCATGAAAGGCAGGTCCTGCTTAACCAACCTGATCTCCTTCTCCTTCTCCTTTAGTGAATGAGGGAAAGGCTGTGGATGTTGTCTACCTGGACTTCAGTAAAGCCTTTGACACGGTTTCCCACAGCATTCTCCTGGAGAAACTGGCTGCTCATGGCTTAGGCGGGTGTACTCTTCGCTGGGTAAAGAACTGGCTGGACGGCCGGGCCCAAAGAGTGGTGGTGAATGGAGTTAAATCCAGTTGGCAGCCAGCCACAAGTGGTGTTCCCCAGGGCTCAGTTTTGGGGCCAGTCTTGTTTAATATCTTGATCAATGGTCTGGATGAGGGGATTGAGTGCACCCTCATTAAGTTTGCAGATGACACCAAGTTGGGCAGGAGTGTCGATCTGCTTGAGGGTAGGAAGGCTCTGCAGAGGGACCTGGACAGGCTGGATCGATGGGCCGAGGCCAATTGTATGAGGTTCAACAAGACCAAGTGGTGGGTCCTGCACTTCGGTGCACAACAACCCCATGCAATGCTCCAGGCTTGGAGAAGAGTGGCTGGAAAGCTGCTCAATGGAAAAGGACCTGGGGGTGCTGGTCGATAGCCAGCTGAACATGAGTCAGCAGTGTGCCCAGGTGGCCAAGAAGGCCAATGGCATCCTGGCTTGTATCAGAAGTAATGTGGCCAGCAGGACTAGGGAAGTGCTTGTCCCCCTGTACTCAGCACTGGTGAGGCCACGCCTCGAATCCTGTGTTCAGTTTTGGGCCCCTCACTACAAGAAAGACATTGAGGTGCTGGAGCGTGTCCAGAGACGGGCAATGAAGCTGGTGAAGGGTCTGGAGAACAAGGAGGGAATGAGGGAATGAGGAGCGGCTGAGGGAACTGGGGTTGTTTAGCCTGGAGAAAAGGAGGCTGAGGGGAGACCTTATTGCTCTCTACAACTACCTGAAAGGAGGTTGTAGTGAGGTGGGTGTCAGTCTCTTCTCCCAAGTAACTAGCAATAGGACGAGAGGAAATGGCCTCAAGTTGCATCAGGAGAGGTTTAGATTGGATATTAGGAAAAATTTCTTTACGGAAAGGGTGATCAAGCATTGGAACAGGCTGCCCAGAGAGGTGGTGGAGTCACCATCCCTGGAGGAGTTCAAAAAACATGTAGATGTGGCACTTCGGGACATGGTTTAGTAGGCATGGAGGTGTTGGGTTGATGGTTGGACTAGATGATCCTAGAGGTCTTTTCCAACCTTAATGATACTATGATTCTGTGATTCTGTGGTCATCAGCTGCCATTGTTCCCAGCTATACTCTCCTAAATTTTCCTTGCATAAGGCATAAATGTCATGTTAGATTTGAGGTTTGGCAATACTGTTAGTATTTCCTTTCAGAAAAAAGAAGGAAGCAGCATGCTCCCACCGTTTCCAAATCTGTAATGTTTTTCTGAGCGATAGTAAGGGCCATTAGTGAGGGGGGAAGTTTTGAAATGACTGCTCACCTCTTGAAAGACAACTACCACCACTGGTGTTCAAGTGGAAACTTAACAAGGAGTTAATACAAAAAAAAGAAATCTTTCTCTTCCAAATCAGGGGATAGTTAGTGCTTTACTCACTGAGCCATTCTCACACTTTGAGCATGTGAGAAACCCCTGATGTCTTGGAGGAACCGCCATGACTGCAGCTGCTGGAGGTGTGCTTGAGATGACTTTTGGCACTTTGCTGCCCTGAGTGCCAGGAGCAAAGCCATCATGCAGGGGGAGATGAAACCTGCCACCCACTTATGCTGCATTTTCACAGTGTGCCACCTCTAAGGAGAGACCAACCACTCCCAGAGCACTTTGTGGGGCTGTGCAGTAATCAGACCTTGGGTTTGAGCTTTTTTTCTACTTGTTTTTAATAGTTTGCTGAAGTTGATGTAATCTGAAACAAGTCTCCCACTCTTTGCCTGCACTGGACTATCACCGGCAGCAATGGGCTGGAGTCCTGCTGTGCCTGTAAGGCGTCACCGAACTGCTTGCAGAAATTGCAGCCCAGCCCAGTTCTCACTAATACTGGTTTCAAACAAGTGCAGTGCTGCTGGATTCAGTGCAATAAATCTTCGTCCTTCTCAGTGTGAGGGAAGGATGTTCACTGAGCTGCTGTGGGTGTACCATAACTGTCCTTGCTCTTATCCATCTGCTGATAAGAATTACGCTGTGTTTGTCCTCATTTACATCTGCCTCGTGACCTCCCTGCCATCCCAACCTGCTTGGGTTTGGTTTTGGCAATGGAAGAGACTGTTCTGCCCCAGGCAAGGAGAGAGCTGGAGGCAGCTCTGGCCTGGGGCTGGGATTTCTCATTGCAACCCCCTCCGTAACTCTTGTTATGTGCCCACAGCCCTCCATAACTCTTCATCACCATAGTACGGATGGATTTGCTAAGCTATTTCCTCTCTCCTTGTTGCCCTTCTGTAAAACTGCAAAATCATTAACATGTTAATAATTTTGTAAATTGGCAAGGACATTTTAATTGAATTTGCTCTCCAAGTGGATATGGAGAAGGAGAGCAGTGTTAAAGCAGTTAGGAATGAAAGAAGTCTATTAGATTTGGTTTTCCCTCTGGGACACTCACTAAATATAAAATCGGATTCCACTTGTTGGTAGATCGGTGGCCATAGAGAAAACAGCAATAGGTGTTTTCAGGTGCCTTCACAGGCCACTAGCTTCATTGCAATGAAGACCTCAGACACCCGTTGAACAAACGGGAGGAGAGTCAGCAGTAAGTGAAACCAAATTATCTCCACAGACGATGGTCCTGGAGCCCTCTGTTTGGGAGCCATTAGCCTTGTGCCCTCAGTCCTCCCCGAGCATAAGCAATGGTGGTCTCCTGGCGGTCTCCTGGCCATGGCAATGAGGCTTGAATGTGAATTAGGTCTGAGCCAGAGTGCAGGTGTCGGAGAGCTGCAGTTGTCCCCAGTGCTGCAGCTTCGGGCCTTGGTGCTGGGCACGGGCTCCCTCCGTCACGGCTTTACAGCATCCCTGTCCCCACGGCCTCCCTGTGTGGCTGGCCAGAGTGCTACGCTGACTGAAGGGAGCTGTCAGTTTACTTTGTGATTTCCACGAGCAACTGTTAATCATCCTGTTTCTCTTAACTCTGTTATTTTCAGAGGCGCAAAAGGAACATTAAACAAATAATAAACTTCTTACAACTAAGGAGGATTAGAGTCAAATGCTCAAACAAAGGACAGCAGGGATTTAAGGAAAATTATATTTTCCATTTGTCTTTCTTCCACGCCAAACCCCAGGGCAACAATCTCAGACAGCACATTTTGCAACTTTAAAGGAACCTCAGCAGTTTTATTTCATCTCAAGCATGGTACAAGGAAAACTTGTGAACAGGGACCCAGACAAAGCCATTGAAGTTCAGTTCAGTCACGTGCTTTGGAGGAAAGCTGTGTGATACAAAAGGAAACATTTTCAAAATCATCTAAAAAATGACGTTGGAGTCCAACACCATGCTGGGGACCTGTCCTTTACAGCCACTTTGTGGCTTTTGGAAATGTTAACCATATAATTTTGTGTTGGTATTTCTCCACCGCTCAAGACTAGGAGATATTAAAGGAAAAGTGAGACGATCGCCCTCACAAAGCTCCCCTGACGATGGACGCAGCATCAGAGCCAGCAGGGGGGAAGCGGGAGGCAGCGAAGGAAATGCCTTTTCTCCTAGAGAGGGGCAACGTCTCACCCAAAACTGAAGCCTCCAGACCACCTACAAACATGCCCTTTCTGCAAAAGTCAGTCTGCACCTTATACTCAAAGGAATCCAGCTGGTTCCAGAAATGCCACATGTCAGCCCAGGAAGGATGTTCCTAAATAAATATATTTTTTAATAACTTCCAGCTTCAGCTGGTTACTGGTGGTGGATTGATATATTATTATGTCTCCATAGCTGAGGAGTTTTCAGTTATCATACATATGTCAACAGAAAGAGTAACAACTATGAATTATACATGATGGGGGGTGAATGGAGGATGATCTGGGATAACAATGAGTTGACAAAATGAGGATACTATGGAAGAGTTTTGAAATGGGCATTTACACACCTTCGTTTACTGCTGCCAGGTCTGTTTGTTGCCATTCTTACCCTGCCCCAAGTCTTTTCCGTGCACGATCCTGCCCAGCCAAGAGAAGTTCAAGGGCAACTGCTTAATGGCGCAAAAGAAAGTGAAAGAAGTGGAGAAAGAGTTTGAATACGTCCGATCCTGCCAAAAGGACAAGCTGTGTTCTGGAAAAAGAGATGCAGGATCACCAGCAAAAGAAAGAGATGCCTTCCTCATCCTTTCGGCCTGCAGGCTGCCTTAGTGCTTTCCTCCCTGCCTTTGCATAATGGCACCGGAAGCCTGTAATGTATTTATTACTGTTGGAAAAGCTGAGCCTGAACATGGGAGACGTGTGGGACGGTGGAGATACTACAGAGCAGAAACTGTGAATGCTGACACCGAGAGAGCTGCCAAAGCTTGCCATGAATAATGTAAGAATAGCTCCAGTCCTTTTCCTGCCCACGCGGGGAGGTTTGAATGAATTCAGCGCTAATGTGCTCTCTGAGAACGTACGCTGCCAACTGTATTTTCATGGGGTGGAGTGGGAAAACTTAAAATCAGCCATCAAAGTTAAACTGCTTCCCATTTCTCTGTAAGATGGTTACTGCTGAGCATAAATATGCATACAATGAAAATGGCCCTTTTTCTGGGCAGAAGGGCTACAGGTAACTTACAGTCAGTGCTGGATGCTGACAGTGCAGTGAGAACTTCCTCTACATCCCTCCTGCTGGCACAGCTCAACAGAGACGGTAGTCAAACCCACTGCTGCAAACAAATGGCTGTAGCTTCGTGAGCAGCACTTCTGCCGGTGCACACAGCGCGCGGCGTGGCGTGCCCCCGGCCCTGTGGCAGCACACCCACTATCGCACTCTACCCTGCTGCACTGGAGGGGAAAGAAGTGGAAAACGGCACAAAATGGAGAAATCGAGTAAGACTAAGGAAGGTAGCCCAGACGTCATCATTGGTGACATTGGCAGAAAAATGTTTGGGTTAATTGCTGTCATGATAATTGGCCAGCTGCTCCCAGGCTGAAGTACCCACGTTCTGGCCGTGCAGGGGATCAATCATATTAATGCAGTGAAACCCTGCAATGCTGCCTTCAGGGGTGTGCTACAACGGCACATGTAGGGAGGATTAAGACGGGAGGAAAAAGGTGGTGCTCTTCCTCATGGTCCCATGGATGCATTAGAAACTGTTATTTCTCAGTGTTTATCAGCTGGGTTATCCAGACAAATTGAGGAGGATTTGACAAAATTCTGCTCATTGTTCCTCTCCCTGACTAAACACTGTAGCAAATCCCAATAGGTTCGCACAGTTTAAGCCAAATCAGGGTTGAAGTGGTGCAATGATTTATTAATGATACGTAATGAACTGGCAATCATTGAACAATACGTTCAGGATCGATATCAGCCATACAACGGATAACCACAACACCAGCCACAAGAGGTAACATGCAACTACAAATTTCTAAACCCCCTTCTGTAACTGATCCCGACACGTGCCACACGCACACAGACTTGTGTGCACACACACATCCCCCTCCCAGGCTGTGGGGGTCACACCCCCCCTTCCTCGTCTGGGCATGCAGGACCCCTGCCCGCACACCCCTGCAGTGGGAGGTGTGGGTGCCCCAGCTCTGTGCAATCCTGCCCTGTCCCACGCCCCTGCCACCCCAGAGGTGGGCGAGTACCCCACCCTGGGAAGTGACCCCCCTGCACCCGGGGTGTAGGTTCCTGTGGTACAGGAGACACTTCAGGTTCCCCAGGACATCTCCACTGCCAACATCCATTTCACAGTGTAGACCTGTGATGGCAGAGGTAAGGTCGCTCATTTGCATGGCATCATGCAAAATCATTTCCTAGTTAGCACAAGTACATGATCATTAAGAAAGCCCAGGAACACTTTGCATTTGGGCTCTTGAGCATTGCAATAGAAGTGGAAGGGTAAGTGGAAGGGTTTACCAAATGATCTGCCGAGGAATAACTCCAAGGGCTGCTTTGTGCACACGCAACTACCCCTCCCAGCCTCAGAGGGAAAGACCTCTCCCTGCTGTCTACTCTTTGTGGTCTTTTACTTTTGTTTTGGTCCTACCCTTAAACTAGTCTCTGTCTCCATGAGACACGTGCTACACAAACTTAATGCTGAAGTGAAAAACTTATCTCTGTCTGCCTGAACTTCAAATCCTGTTACTGCAATATGACAACTTGGAAGGAGTTTCCTCATCAAGAACATAGTATAGGGCAATAGATAGTTGTGTGTCAGCATGTGTTGTGACTGTTTTGCTGTGTGTTGGTAATGGGCTTCTGTGAAAAGTCATCTTTTTAATGCTCTCTAACAGTCTTGAGAAAGTATTAGAGTCTTATGCTGAGGGGGTAAAGAAGGAAAGAGCCCTGACCTACCCACGGAGGTGAGAACATTGCCATTTGAGAGACTGTGAACTGATCTGACCCATATAAAATACCTTTCATCATTCATCTGTCATCTTTATGGATCCCTCCTTTCTGCTAATAAGTGTGTTTTCAGATCCTTGAGTTATGGATTACCAGCTTTTAAGCTCTGAAACCAAGATATATTTTAGCAGGTTTTAAACTATGGTATCTGATTCTTCAGGGAGCCCAGAGTAAGAAAGTCAAACAAACCAGAGCACAGTCCTTTCTGCAAAGACCTTGGATTGTGGTTAATGGAAACAGCAGAGCTTGCAATGCATGCGTACTGCTTTTTTTTTTAGAAACGCTTGCAGAAGTCAGCTCAGCACTATTTAGTATCAAGGTCTCCATCTTACTACTTGAATGAAGAATAAGAGGATAATGAATTTTGGAATTAAACTAAATTTTACAGCATGAGAACTCATGATGGAATAAAAGCTTGAATAACCACCTTCTTTTCCATAAGCCTTGGGTGGCAGGGAAACAACTTCAGCTCTGTCATTTTTCAGAAGGGAGAAGGGTCAATGAAGACTGATGGCTACTTCTGTATGCAGATCACATCTTACAAGAACAGGTAATTCATTAAATTTAATTTCAATTTTAATTTTAAATTTTTAATTCATTAAATCTTGGGTTTGATCCCAAGAAGGCAGGGGAGAGAAAACTCATTTTGTTTGTCTTTTTATTTCAGCTCTTGTGAGCTAATTGCATTGGAGGGTCTGAAGTAATTCAAGTAGTACCAGGAGCACAGTGGGTGAAGAGCATCATATTTCACGGACGAGAAGGAAGAAATTCACTCTAGGCTTGAGCCTTGGGGGTGGAAAACCAGGAGAAACACACAGCAGCCACTCCACTCTAAACACCCTGACTTATTTCTGTGCAGTGGTAGATGTTACTGCTTTTACAAATAGATACTAAAATTGAAAATATCTTTCCTTGTGTTCAGAAGAGAGTACTTGTTCTCTAATTCAAAGGAACTAAAGCAAACATAAAATATATTTCAATGAAGAGCTAAATCAGCAGTGCTATTAAACTGTTTGGGATTTGTACCTAGTCCTAGCCTGGGATTTAAGTGAATAATACGGTCCAAAGGAGCTGTTAATCTGAAGTCAAAGTGTGTATAGATGAAGCATTGCTTTACTTTTTAAGGAAAAGGTCCTACATTACAAAAGATTTGTTGACTCTTATTTGAATACTTTTGTAAAGTATTTTGTAAAGGCTGAAAGTGGTTGTCCAAGGAGAACCTGTAGTGTCCTGGTATCAGACAGTACTAGATTTGTAATAAAACCAAGGTATAATAGTACAAGGAAAATACCAAACAATTTTTAAAGCACTTGTTTTTAAAATATTGCTGCTTGCTTTTTATTCCACTGGGAGCAGCCAAAACACTTTTAATATACTCACTGTTTGGAAGCCAGCATCTCTAACTGTCCTAAAAGATAATCTGATGTGGTTTAAAATCCCATGCCTTGTTTCTGCACCAAAATTTGGTCAACCATACTTGGTCAAGATTTCTGTCATCTCAGTGTGTAAATGACTGTCTAGTCAGAAACACTTTTAAAAAGGGTTTTGGTACAAAGTTCAGATCACCTTCGGGATATCCCATGGAATAAATATAGAGACTTTCTGCTGATGTTAAATATACATCATTGCAGCTGATGGGCGGGTAGCAAAAGCTTTTGAGTTTCTGTCTGTATCAAATGTGATTTATGTGACCTCTTTAGAATGAAGCAGGCCCTGACCCCAAACATGATCTGAGCGTCTCTGACATCTTTACTTCAGGCTTAAGCTTCTTGTAAGCCCTCCTCATAGTTCTTGCTAGGACAGCTAACATCTGTCTGTATTAGTTCTATACATCTTCTATAGACTGAAATGCCACCAAGCAAGAAAAACAATTCTGTGCTTTGTCACTCGCACTTCTCTTCACTATGAGGCCTTTGAGTGATGCTTGGCTTTTGGGTATGGTTGAAAAGAAAGGAGTTCAGAAAGAGTTTGTGAGGCACATGAAGGGATGCTCTTGTGTCTTCTCAGTCTGCTGACATTAGTCTTCGAAAACTTGCTAGACTAACATCTGGATTGACAGACATGAACCCAGGAAATTGTGGGGCTGCTATTCATTCCAAAATTCAAACTGGAATTTCTAGCAAAAGGATTTCTAGGATGGACCCATGTCTAATTCAAAGTGAGCAGGCTCATGACTGTAAATAGTCTAATGGTATATGGCTGATGAATGACCAAGCAAGCATACTGTGGTCTTTTTATTGATAAAGTAAACTCAGTACTCTACCTTCTGGTTACACAAAGACCAGCCCTATCCCTCAGCGTCATACTACCTGATCATACGCTTAACTGAAGGAAAGAGCAGATAGAAGTCCTCGTCTCTCAATGATCCAAATATCCTATTTCTCAAATGTTTCAAATATCTTCTTTCCTCCAGGGCTTCAGTAATACTGGGATTTATTTGCAAACAGAATCCTAGTAATAAGCCTTACCACCAAATGCTATTTGCAGCAAAGCAAATATCTGTAATAAAATGCAGAGAACTAACCAAATTCTAAAAGGGAATAAAATTTATTTCAGAAGTTGAAAATAGCTGCTTTATGGAGTTCAGATTTATCTAGTGAAGTAAATCAATTTAATTTAGTAGGATTATGTGGCAGAAATATAGCCTAATACATCGAGGACTACCAAATGGTGATACTTACCAAAGACCTAATCTTTTGTTAATTTTCCTGATGTGTATTAACAAATTCTGTATTTTTTGCAAGCTATTTCTGGTATACTTTCTCTTTATACTGCATAATTGAAACCTCAGCCTTTCTCTTGAGCTAGCTACTTATTCATTTCTGGTGATGAAACAGCAGAACACCAGCAGCAATATAGATAGATTGTGACATATTTCTCTAAATATTGAAAACCAAAGTATATCATTCACAGCAAAAAAAGGCCTTTGTTTATGGTCTTTCCTTATTAAAAGCAATTACAAGTGTTTGCTTTACTGATGCTTTCCTGAGAGAAAGAACTGTTTGAAAGGGCACGTCTAGAGAGCTGAGTGATGTTCAGTGACAACAGGTACTCAAGGGATCCCCTGCAAAGGACTGGTGCCCATACTGGAATCATCCTTCTGCCCAATTCCACCCCTTTGCTACAAAACCGACGTGGCATTTCCAGGAACTGCGAATTGCATGTGTCAGCCTGAGTGTTCGTGTCCCACATCAGTGATTAAAGGCTAGCTGCGTGTGCCAGGAAATGGAAATCTTCTATTATCCGTCTCAGCTGAAGAAGTTGTTTTGGTGCCTGTTAAAAGGAATTGGTGAGTTCTGCCCAGGTTGAGAAGTAGCTTACAAAGCAGTTGGATGCGGTGGCTGAGCAGGACGAGGAATAATGTGCTCCCCCGAAGGGATGCGAGCGCCACGGTAACCTGTACAGAAAGCTGTAACAAGATTTTAGAAAAGTGATGGGGGTTTTTGATTAAGAGCTGAATCTGAAGGTTCTGAGACCGGAGAGGGACTGAATAGATGTGATTTTTGTCTGTTCTAGTTGTGAGAACAACTTAATGTAATGTCACGGGTAAAGCTGACAGGGATCCAGGACTCCTGTGGTTATAAATCTGAATCCATCTCTGAGCTGGTCAACTCAGGTAGCTTTTTGACTCTGCCAGATTGAAGTAGGAACAGCAATATAGACAGGGCTCAGACAAATGTATTATTCACAGTGATTAAACAGCCCATCATTTGCAGTCTCTTGGTTGTCCTTTGGCAGCTATTCACTCCAGAGTCTGTCAGCCAAGCTGAATTCCCCTGGTGAGACCCATTAGTGGCTTCCAGTTGCTATCCGTAATGGTGGGGCCCACTCCTACCCCTAATGGGTCAGAGAGTACTCAGGGAGGTGGTAGTGGACCCCAGGAGAAAGCTTGCACTTCCCCGGGTTGGTGTGCAGTCTGCTCAGTGCTCTCATCCCTTTCCCCCTGCCCACCAGCAGAGTGAAGCTTGCAAGGTGAGATGAAACCCACAGAGCAGTCCTCTCTCTTGCACCAGGAAGGGATTTTGGGGTATGTCCCGTGGCAGTGCTGCCTTCGAGACGTCAGCCTGGAGTTACCATACAGGAGAGGGCACTCCCTTGTTGGGTCTGCCTGCTCTCAGGTGTTTCGTCAGTCCTCAACAGCAGCGTGGATGGACTGTTAAACGCCGACTCCCCCTTCCATGCCGAGCAGCTCACCCCAGCCCTCCCTGCCTCGCCACAGCTGGCCGCAAGGACTAGCTGAAGGTCTGGCAGCCTGGCAGTGTGGGCAGAAAGGTTATCTAGCAGAGGTTATCTAGCAGAGTGGTTATCTAGCAGAGGTACAAGTAGACACTTGCCTCCTACGCGGGACGCGACAGCCTCACACCGTGCTTGCAGAACAACAACAGGATGATGCATCAGCTCTGCTTTCCCTGGCTTTTTGCTTCAGTCTCACTTGGGCTGGTGGGATTACTCAATAGCTGCATGGCAACATTCGCCCTACTCATTGGGTCTTAAAAGGATGACGCTTTCTAGGTGGTTAGATGCTGGTTGACATGTTGCCCTGTGCTGCTTGGTTAGGCTTTTATTCTGCAGTGATATGGGCAATAATCAGCAGTACAGTTGCTTTGCAGCTTTAATCTTTCCCCACTTAACTTCTCCCAGCAAAACAATCGGCACATCTTTGCTCAGCTGATTTCCCCAGGCTTGCCTGAGCCTTATCTGTGTTAAGTCAATACATAACCATACGAAAATTTAAACAGAAAGCCACTTTCTTTGCCATTTAATTTGAGGGAGGGGAAAGGAGGGTTAACAGGTAATTTACAGGACCCAGATTGGAGGGTGAATCAATTCTTTATATAATTCCATGGTTCAGCAGCCATGGATGAATTCTGCCTAGTGACAGGCAAAAATGTTGATAAAGCTGAAAAGCCAGGGAGGCTAGTGATGGAGTTCAAGACGTGAGGAGAAATCAGTGTCCAGTTGCTAGGTGATACGTGTCTAGCAGACCACTCTTTCTTCTGAAGACGAGCGTGGTTTTCTTCTTTTGTTTAGCAGATATGATTACACCTAGCAAATCACATACGTGCACATAAGTATACACAGCTCTTTCTCCTCTCGTGCTTCTCCTGACTGGTGGATTGACTTTTTTTTTTTTAATAACCCATGCTTCTCTTTCTGCGCTATTCTCTACAGTTAATGAAATCTAAGTGAGAACCTTGTAGTGGCTGAAGACGAAGTTTCATGTGAGCTGTGGAGACTAGGTCACAAAATGAGTCATATTCTTCCCACTGAGCCAGGCTCTGAAGAAGCAGAAACTGGCCTCTGCTAATCTCTCTCAAGATGCGGGAATGCCCAATGCTAGTAATTTGAGAGCAGCTGGAGCTTAATTGGCATTATTCCTGTTGCTGGAAATCACAGCCAATCTTCAGCACAATGCACATATATTTACACTTCATATATGTGCTCCTACTTCCCTCACTTGCAGGTAGGACTGAACATCAGTCCTGAGTTGCTAGAGCTGCTACCAATAATAGGTTAAACCCCATATTATTTCACTGAGTGGCCATTTAACTGTTACAGCATCCAAATCTATTCATTTGTTCATTTATTAAGTAATGTCTTAACTGTGGGGCTGTTCAACATTGACTTGATTAGTGTAGTTGTAATAATTCAAAACTTCTGATGGGGAGAAAGGAGTATGAACGAAAACAAGGCATATGCTCCAGTTTCTTATCAGCATGCTTGGCTTTCTCCGTGTGGTCACGGGACACAGTGCACTGTATCTGTCTCTTCCCAAGGGTGTGCTTTGGGAGATAATGTCTGTAAGGGCTGCTTTTGGCAGAAAACTCCAGACATCTCCTGGATTCGCCTGGGAATTAACTCAGAAGTGGAACAATCTGGACAGTTCCTGAAAAGTAGTTGTCTTCCTCTCTCAGACAAGTTATCTGTCATTTCAGACTTCCTAGGTTGGGTGGTGCTTATTGTAATCTAAGCTTCGCTAACCAGGTCTGGCTAGGTCCCACAAGCCCCACAAAATTAACTTAAGATTCAGCCATCAAGTTTGTTAGGAGCGTGGTGCTGCCTGCCTCTGTGCACAGCAGAGCAGCAGCAGCCCGGGAGAGCCGGGGGCTCACAGGTACAGCACAGCCACCCACGGACTGCGTAAGGCCACGTCACATCTTCCTACCTTTGCTCATGTTATGTGCTCTTCCAATGTCTGGTCCATATCAACAGTGCCTGCTCCCCCTGTCATTGCTATTTCTAAATCCAGATTTCCCTTTGTTCTCCTGGTTTAAATTCCTTGAGGAACGGGATACTGAACCCTTTTTAAAAAGACAGCCCACAGCAAAAGTTCAGAAGATGGCTGTGACATGCTTGTGTCCAGCAATTAATGAGATTTGCCTTCCAGGACAGGCAACTATGGTTTCAGCAGAGCTTCCCGGGCACCTTCTTGAGATTTAATCCAAAAGCAGTATTTGACTTTCTAAGCTACAAAACGTGATTATCTCTTCTTACAAAAAGGCATTTTTTTTCCTATGTGTGCTCACAGTTTAATGCGGAAAATGTAGCATGACAAAGAGCAACAATATGCTGAGACCTCTCCTTAGGATAGAATATGGCTTAAAATTCCTCTTACGTTCTTTGAAAGTACAAGTGTGCCTTGATATTGCTATGATACTGAACCCACTTCTGGCTTTTTGTTCTGGAGCTCATCCCCACAAATAGCCTCCTTCTGTTTCAGGCTAAGGTTCACACCATCGCTGGAAAGATCCCGCTAATATGGTAGAGGACTATCCATCAGAGCTGAAAAGCATTGTGTCACTTCTCATACAGCAGCTGTGGCAAACTGCCGTGATGATGTGCATGGTTGCCAATGATATGCAGACATCCATGCAACACGGCCTGCTGACCCACCCCAAAATGGTTGGTGGTTGCTCTGGAGTTTGAGTCAGAGCTCAGATGGCTGTGGAGCACGTGGTTTATACCTGCTCTAGTGGGGGGTAATGGGGTGGACTAAAGGGCTATGTATGAAGGAGGCAGAGGGACAGCCCTGGGAGGACCCTCTCCTCATGCCCATTGCTCTAACCGCTTCCTTGGCGGCAGGAGGAAAATGGCTTTGCAATTGGACATAGGACTAACCTTTGCTGCATGTCTCCTTCATCGCAGGTACCACCCTCTGCTTCCCCAGCAGCTGCAAACTCCTTTGGCCTCTCTCTTGCTCTTCTCCCAGCCTTGTCCCAGCTCTCTGCACAGGTCAGCAGCTGCTTTAATGACTCCAGCACTGCAATAAGGCAAAATCCCACCGAAATAAGGGACACAGCTGCTGCCCTAGGAGGGATGAAGAGAGGGAGGATACATCTATGTTCTGATGGGAGTGTATTTGCTAATATCCCAGGCTTACAGCCCAGTGCTTTTTAGGAAGACCTTGGCAAATTTTCATTTCTGTTGTCATTGCCACGTGGACAGGGCAGCCATCAGTGTCCCCAGCCTCCACCATGTATCCCGTGTTCCTACCCCAAGCTGAGCTGGACAGACAGGTCCTAGAAGCGCTCCAGAGCTGCGTGCTGGGCCCAGGCAGTGCACACGCTGCCATAAACCAGCCCAGCACCCCACATCCAGCGAGGCAGATGCATAGCCTGGGTCACATTTGCTTGCCCAGGCTCCAGAGGATCAGCAGGAAAAACTCTCCTTGTAGGAACACAGATGTGTTAAAGGCTTAAGGGGGTGTTTTGATGAAAGTCAGCTCATTTAAACGGTGTTATTCCAGAGAACCTACAGGTCAGTTTTGTATAATTTCAACATCCCACCGTGTCTGATAGCATCTTTTCTCCCTGCAGTCCTCAGGCTCATAGGTTATGTCTGTCCTTCTGAACAGAGCTGTCTGGATCCATTCGGTAGCCCTGCAGCCAGAGGGTAGGGCACTGCTCGTTAGCATGAGTGAATTCTACCCCTTCCACCCCACGACAGGGACATTTTGGAAGTGGTCCTTGGCATGCGCTGTCCCCTGAGTCATGACTGGACAGGGGCCAGGAAAGTGCTCGTTGGTTGCCATGGCCAAAACTGGTGCTGGGGAACGTGCCAAGAGTTAAAGAGTATGGACAGCTATGGGAGAGTGCCCCGTGCAAGCCCAGCCCAAGTTGTCCTCTGGTTTTATGAATTAGTCTAGGTGCTCCTTCTTTGCAGCTACTATGGCTTCCAGCTCGAGCTGGCTGAAATTTGTTGCAGAGAAAGCTTTCCTAATTAAAATATCCCACATCTTTTTTTTTTTTTCACTGGAAGACACCAATTCAGGTGAAAAATTTTAGAATCTCTATGGAAAATTTTTAAAACAATAGCTTAATTTTAAACATCTACAGCATTGAGCATTTCCAGCTCAGGAGAAAAAAATAAAAGAAGCCCCTATAGTTGAAATATTTTTTCCTCCATTTGAATTCATTCTTAACTTCCTGAAGAAAAAAAGAGATGCTTCATTTCACATTTTTCACTTTACATTTCCACTGAGAGAACCTCAGTTTTCCAAATAGCTTTGGTTTTTCTTCTGAGAAATTGTCAGATGTAACTTACAACTTACATTAAACTCTCATCTTCAATGGACGTGATATAAGCTCCTTTAGCTGTGAAAGAGGAATTGGTTTTGCCTGAATTACAAATATATTAAAAACACTTCTCTCTTGCTTGTGAATCCAGTACTTTATTTCTTATTCAGGAAAAAAATATCCTGCTCACGTAACAGAGGCAGGGCTGGCATAGTAACATCATTATTTAGACTTGAGATCACCAAATGGGATCAATTTTAAGTAGTCAATGTCCAGAGCTGATAGCTATTGAAAGTGCTTCTAACAACTTGTGAATTCAGGATTTTATTGTTTTTCATGCAAAAAGTATGTGACTATGTTTCGGCTCTAAGACGTCTTTCCCTGAATATCCTGGTTGTAGCAAAACCAACAGACCTTTAGTATGAATTCTGTGTGCCTTAGGTCACCCTGCGCCTTTGATGAATATAGCCAAGTCCTATGACTTCGCTTAATTTACAGTAGAGATTCTCAGTACCCACTGTTCTCTTTCCACTCCAGCTGAAGCTATAATCAGTGGTTGTGGAGACCAAGACTTTTATTAGTGTAAATTAGACTGGTGTATTGCTCTGCTTTTTTTTTGTCAAGGGATTGACAAACTTTTCCTCAATTCCCTTTTCCACTAATGAGCTCAGAGCAGCAGGAAGAAAACCCCAAAGGCATGGAGACCAGCCACGCTCCTGGGACTATCGTTTCCATGCAGATACGATGGGATCTAGAAATGCCAATCTGTCAACACCAGGAATGTTTTAACCATCTAACATGCTGGAACCAGTTTCAGCCTCCTGTAATTCCCTCTGCTTAAGGGGAATTACTCGAGGGGTAAATGTGGCTCCCGATGCTATGTGCAAAACAAGCCGTCTGGGTTCTAATGTATACAGACTCTGGAAAAAATAATAAAGAAAAAGACCTTAGAGGAAGATGACGTATATCGTGGCAGCTACTCTGGCTCAGGAAAAATACCCTAATTTATCAAAATTAATGAGTTTGTTTAAGATTACTGTATCCAAAAGTTCTAGAATGAAAATTACCTAATCCTTCTTTTAAATAACAAGGCCACTGATTTATGGAAAAGTTCTTGTGGCCTGTAAGACTACAGTTCCTTTATGGAAGGAGGAGAAAGGATGTAGATATAAGGCCAACATGTCCAATTAAAAAAGAAAAAACCCAACAGCACAAAAAAACATGCCTTCAGGAAGGGGAAGGGGTGCTTCTGAGCATGGGACATTTGAGGCATAGGCAATAAAAGGGAAATTAAGAGTCTATCACAGCAGAGGCACTGCTTTTCTGCTTGCTCAAGAGGAAATGGCAGGTTTCCTGAGATACGTTTGTATTTAAACACCAAACAAGCTGAAAGGGACCCTGTGAACAGTCTCTGGTCTACCAGGTCACCCTCCTCTGCTGGAAATGCACACCTCTCCTGGTGGGTCCCCGTGGGCATTTCTCCCCTAGAGAGCAGGCAGTGCTGACATCCCAGAGGGTGTGTGAAAAGGCAGTGGCTTTGCCATGAAGCCTGGGCTTGGTAGGATCTCTGGTGGAGCTTTTAAAGCTGCCCCACTTTCCCTGCTGGCGTTGGAAGGGGTTGTCCTCCAAGGACAGTGATTACACGGGCTCCCCGGTGAGCAAGGGGCGTTCAGCGATACGTTCCTGGAAGAGCAGGAATTATGGACATCTTCAACCCACCACAGCAGCGTCTCAAACCCAACCCATCTGCAGGCAGATTTTCTGCTGGTGGGGATCTTATGATAGCTTATGCCTGCAGCATTACATCGCTGAGCTGAATCCGGCCCGGGGCCAAAGCCCTCATGGTTTAACGTAATGAGGCATTACCCTTTTGGCTACAACAGAGCGATGACCTTGAATGATGGCAGGAGTACTAATCTGCAGAGCGTTTATGTGCAGTCCTAAATCAGATTAACATTTGCCGTGTATTCGGTTGTTTGGTAATGATCTATCATTTCACTTTCCAAAAGGGAGCAGCAATAGCCAGGGTGATTTTCTAAAGAGCATGCAAAGTGATAAACCCGGAGATGGTACAAGATACCTGCAGAGGACCCGCTGCCCCAGAAACGCTGTAGTTCTCTTTTGTGTCCAAGGCCTTGTCCCTTGGGTTTTAAAAGCAGGCTTCAAAATTTTTGGTGTATCAGATGTATCACAAAGATGGTGGACTCAGTCCACAGTAGATACCACTCACAGCATAAAATATTTGCCCAATCTGCCGTCAGTAATAACTGACATCTTGGTTGTGAACAGCAGTGGTTGTCCTTAATTGTTTAGGTTACAAAACCTTCAGCTTGACTCTTGTCTCTTGAGAATTGTTTTCTTTTAAATAAAATCTACTCGGTGATTCTCTGGCCGTAGCTGGAGGATCACCTTTCCAAAGGCCGAAACAAGGGGGTGTCTGACCTGCTAGTTTCACTGAGCATTGCTCAGTTCTCAAGACTTAAAAGACCAAGAATTGTGTTTTGCTACTTAAAGCGTGATGTGCTATACCATCGTACGCAGCAATACGTTGAGTGAAAGGACACCCAAATAGCTGTTGTCCATTAACAGTAAAAGGCCATGTATAGCAATCCCATAAGAGATACTTGCATTTCCCACAGGAATTGAACAGACGGTTTGATAAGCTGTTCTGCAAAGCATCCTAAAGCTTTCTGACAACAAGGAAAGATCATGTTTAATTTCTGCAGTTGTTTTGTGATCTCAGGAAATGATAGTGACCTGAGGTGATGGGGAGCTTTAATCTTGCTGCTGTGTAAACAGCTCAGGGAGGTGTTAGGAGCGCTGGCAGTCGTCGGCTGCCTGGGGTGGCACCGCACCGCGCTGGCTTGGAAGTAATGACACCACGTTTGAATCAGGGGTGCAGTGGAGACCTCCAGGAGGTGGCACGTGGGCCTCTTCCGAATGGTGCTGGAGCACCGTATGAGCCATTGCGTGCCTGAAAATGGCACCTTCTCATAGGAAATGATGAAAAGACAGATACTGATGTTTGAGTGCTTCAATTACATCGGTTGCAAGCTTTCTACTTCGTATTTGTAATGGTGGGAAAAATGTGACACTTGGAAAAGATCAGCCTGTACTTGAGGCTGGAACTACACGATCCTCCATGCCCTCTGCTTCTCACAGCTAGGAAATTGCCCTTCTTTCCTTGAAAAGATGTAAGAGGGATAGTTACCTCTATTACTCTACCGTTCCCACACATAGCTCCTTGCCACTGGACAGTCACAGCACCCTGGCTCCCATCCCACTAGAGAGGACACCAGCAGTCTGATATGGAGCAAGCTCCCAGGGCAATGGAAGCTGCTCTGCCTGGCCTCCAGGTCTGCCGAGCAGAAGCATCTGGATTTACTTCTCCGTTTCTCATCAGTCAAGCACTTTTTAAAAGGTTCTTGATGCTGCTGTATGATTTTTTTTAATAAAAAAAAAAACATGTGGGGCATCAGACAAAATTGGCTGTGTCTCAGTGTTGCATTTGGTCTTGTACGACCAGTAATGGCTCAGCCCTTCGTCTTCTTTCTCTGCCTTGTACCTTCTCTTCCATATGTACCTTTTGAGTGACAGTAACTTTTTGATATGTTTCAGTACCAAAATTGCTACCTGAGAGTTTCATGAAAAGAAGATCTGGAGATGAAAAATCTCACTGAATAAAATTCTAAAAACATTTCCTATGAAGTTTTTAATCATCTTCCAGCAGCTCTTGCCAGAATTACTTCAGTTCCTGGGAATTTTTTATTCCGTTGCATATCTTATTGCCTAAATGAGTGGTAAACAAGACACAGGAAAGGGAATGACCTGAGGAAGATTGATTTCTATGTTGCAGGAAGGACATATATATACCCCTCCTTCACTCCCATGCTCTTGAGAGTGTGATGGACATGGAGAGAGGGACAGATCTGGGAGGTATTTCTTCTTGCTATGTGACACGGGTGACATATTACTTTCTTCTAACACAAAGCAAGGAACATCATTAGCTTAGCGAAAACAGTGTTGCCAGCCTTTTTTCCTGCATTCATCTCTTCTGTTTCCATGCAAGACTCCTTAATTTTTTTTTTTCATCTTTCCTACCTGGTCTCCTACTTCAGTTTTAAAGGGGGACCACGTATATCCTACTAGCTCTGAAATGTAAATAATAGGTTGGTGGCCCACAGAATGCAGGGCAGCCAAGCTCCAGTGGGAGAGAAACCCTGCTGTTCTGGGTGATGAAACACTTGCATGATTAAACCCAAACTAGGTAACATACCGCTTTCACAGAGTAGTTTGTTTCTCCCTTGCTGCCTTTTAACAGCCTGTGGACTCTTCAGCCTTTCACATGCAACTGACTCTGTTTCTTAAAACAAATGCTGACACCTGCTTCAACAACAGTATCCCCTGGGCCACATAAAGGCTGAAAGCTCGGTAACCCTAAAGCAATTTCAGATTCTTGGCTCGAAGGCAGTGCTAAACGTAAGCCAAAGAGCCCAGTTGTAACTGAGGTGCTGCAGTTTAGCTTGCCGTGTTTCTATTGCACTGCAGTCTTGCAGTTTTCGTTTCAGAGCATGCTTACTTTCCCCCTCATACTCCACGTTTTAAAACAAACCCAGAGGTTTGTTGTTACAATATGACAGCAATAGGGATATTTTTCTCAGGCATAAAAAAAATCCTCCTGCTGGTGCCTTCCTGAGCAGGGAAGTTCGGAGGCAAATTTAAAATACCTTTCTCCGTTTATTCTAGTGTCTGTGGTCGTTTCGAGGGTCTTTAGGAGGATGCGTGAGCTTGCGTAAGACCTGCAGCATCATGCCTGAGCTTGAAGCTCTTCAGAGGATCCACCTGGGGAGAGGGGGTTTAACATCTCACTGCCACCCCCTTCGGCTTCTGTCAGGCTTCGGTGCCTTACGGCTCTGTTTCCAAAAGAGCGAAATCCCCAGTTTCCAATTCGAATGCCACTAGTCATTTGTAACCTTAGAAAGCACAGTGTAGCAAAACATGAAATTTGCTCCTTTTTCATTTCCACTCCACCACCCCCCTCTTCCTCTCTCCTTTGAACTGTTCTCACCGCTTGCCAGTGTAGTACAGCTTGTTAACTGGCTGCCACTCTGATTTTTCACAAGTTTGCCACGTTGCAGTGACAAGACCATGTCAGGGCCCAGATGCTTCAGAGTAAATAAATAGCACATCTGGGATTTGGAAATGGGCCGGCTCTATATTATGGAAAAAACTGGGGTGGAAACACATCCAAAGAATACACAGCTGGAAACCGTTAACTCTGGAAGGAAAGGGAAAAAAAAAAGAAAAAGGAGGCGAAAACTCAGGGATTACTACTGCTTGAGATCTTGTGCATTATAATTGCTGAGAAACAGAAACTCAGTTTACACAGCAGTTAAATTAATGGCATTCCTGAAAAATTGATAGTTTATAATAATTGACCTCAAGCAACATAAAGGCAGCACAGGGTGGGAGGCTTGACTCCTCGCTGTCTGGCTTTCTTGGATGTGTTTGGTAACATCCCAGCTATTTGAATTCGCAGGCGAGCTGGTGGGAGGATGTTGGTGGTAGAGCGATGCGACTGCCCTTCTGGAGCCACGCTGCTGAGAACTGCCGCAGTTTCCCAGGCCCCCGAGCAGCCTGTGTCACCCAGGGTGTGCCGGCCCCAGAAGCGCGCGGTGGAAGGAGACGAAACGGAGGCGGCCGCGCTCGTTGCATCGCTCCGCAGCCGGAGGAGCAGCACCCCTGGTAGATGATTCAGGAGGGTGAATCAGCAGCAGCCACTACGGAGGGGGTTGCTCCCACCCACTCTCTGAGCCAAAACCGTGTGCTGTTTCCACCAAGGGCAGGGGAGAGCTTCAGCAAGGTAAAACCAGGACAGGGGAGGCAAGAAGGAACCCAAAATAGAATGAAATTGTATCTTTGGACTTTTGTTTTTTGGACAAAGATCCTTGCATTTAAAAAACCCAAGCCAAAGCAACAAAGCCCTCAGACAGTGAAACAACTGGGCAACTATTTTAAGCGTTGCTCCAAGGGAGGCACGCATCATGCAGAAAAGCTCCTACTTTTCATATGGGCACCAGTCCTGGTGTAGAGCTATCGATGGAGTGCCAGATGCTGGCCAGTGCCACCGTCCCCGTGCTCAGAGCGTCTCTCCTTCCAGACTCCAGTGATTCTTTAATAGCTCTGAATGATCCTGTTTTCCCCGGATGAGATAACCATTGATTCCAGCTCAGAGCCAGTCAAGCTAAGACACCAGGTATCCTCCGTCCAAAGACAATGCAGTAGCCTGTGCTTCTGCAATATGTTCATCACTCATCAGAGAAGAGAAAACATTTTTTCACTTACTTTTTTCCTCTCTTACGTGCCAGACTTCCTTTCCCCGGTACACATTCATTTGGATTTGTCATTGCATAAACGGAAAATGTAGTAACAGAGCAAAC
Organism: Mycteria americana; assembly: GCF_035582795.1. Classification (NCBI taxonomy): domain Eukaryota; kingdom Metazoa; phylum Chordata; class Aves; order Ciconiiformes; family Ciconiidae; genus Mycteria; species Mycteria americana. Next base: position 150,335,381 of record NC_134366.1, read on the forward strand.
CCAGAATTCTAGATCAAATTATACCCACCTGGGCAGCTTTGGGTCTGTAGCCTATGTATAAAATAGGGCTAATCCGTGGGGGAGGTAGGTGATGCTACAGGTGCTTTACTGTAGTCTTGTATGTTTAAGAAGTGCTTTACTGTGCCAGGACAGATGCCATTTCATTTTCTGCATTCCTCACAGCGATGCCTGAGTATTTCCCAGCATTTATTTTATTTACCCTAACAACACTCTGTTTCTATTTTACAGTTAAGAAATAGGATATTTTGGCAAAATCCTTAAAAGATTTTGGGCAGAAGAACGTAAGGACTGTCTCTGAAAGCTTCCTGCACCGCAGACGTAAGGGTGCGGAGTGAAGGGACCCATGTTCGGTGCCTCTGTCCCTTACACGGAGCGCAGGAGGGACAGACGGCTGAAATGCAAGTGTGCAGCCTGCAGAGCCAGGAAAAACGAAGTGTGATTTTGCCTTCTGCCTGAGGAAGACGAAACCAATTCGTCTGTCTCCAAGGAGTTTCCCTTCCCACTCAGACTGTCGTGCAGCTGTTGGGGCAGCCCCCTTGCACACACCCCCATCTGCGTTTCTGCTATGCCCTCATTTATCCCTTACTTATCCCTATGCCCTTATTACCTTAAGTCAGGTTAGGCTGAAGGCAAGTACTGGGTTGAGTGTATGGAGAAGAAACCTAAAGCCTGAGGCTAAGAGCGTGATATTTTGGGAGAGTCAGAGTTAGATCAAGCAACCGATGTTGAGCATGCCCACGTCAGCAAACCAGGAGCCTTTGCTTGCCCTGCCGCAGGGTGTTCTGTGCTTCGTCTGTGGATTGCTAGCCGTGCCAGCAGCAGTTATGACTTTTACTGTAGTCATTTCTTGAAGCCCCAGGAAGGACTGGACATTAGCTGCTCTACAGACGCAGCGGGTTATATGTCAGGTTATTGGGTTCAGTTGTGTTATTAAGAATTAACTGAAAGAAATTGTATGGCCTGGGCAACGCAGGAAATACGTAGCATAAAACAAATCTGCAGGAATTTCTGAAGCTGTGTTAATCCAAACAAAACAAAAGATCCCACAGAAGGCTGGAGGCAAGTCCTGGCTTCCCAACCACTCAGCTCCCTCTTCCTCAGAGCTGTTTTGAAAGCGACCCTGCTCACTTTCTCAAAGAAAGGTCTGGGGTACCCACCCTCAGGAGAGGATGCAGGGGGAAAGTCCAGAGCAGAGGAGAAGATGTCTCCTTGCAGTGCTGCCCAAATCCATTTGATCTTAGTGCAGCATCGTGGATTCTCTTGACTCCACACCCTGTCTTTTATGGATCCCCTTCAGAGGGACTGGGACTTCAGAGGTGACGTGGACTCCCCCCGTCACCTGCCAGTCACTCAGCACCCTGCCTAGGGGGTTGTCACTCCCGGAGCCGGTCTGCTGGGCCCAAGCTCTGCTCTTGGAGAAGAGGAGCCTGTCCACAGTGTCCTGGTTCAGTGCCAAAGACCTCAGGCATTTCTTGTCCTACAGATCTGCAGCATAATCTCCTCTAGACTGGGAAGCTCGGTCTACCAGGTGTCCTCTCTGCAGCCCAGAGGAGGCTAGCCTGGTGACGGGCACCGCGGGAGCTGGGCGTCCTGCAGCAGCGGGAGAGGGGGCATGGTGGCAGGGAGCACATTGTCACAGCAAGCACCAGGCATGCCTCAGAGACATATGGAGTATATATGGGGCTGACAAGTGCTGGAAATGCCCATGGCTGCAAGAGGCTGCAGAGGAGACGTTGCACATGGTGTGCTCCGTGCAGCACTGGGGTAGCTCTGTGTCGGAGGGTCCTAACCTTGAGTATCACATACGCAGGCAGCTTGGGAAAGATCTCTGCAGGACTCAGTGCTGTCGTCACAAAAGCCAAAAATGGTTTTGATTTGCCAAGCAATTAATTTTAGTGAGTAGAACTTCTTCAGTCAAATCCTAAATATCTTTTGTGTAAACTACTCTTTAGACATTAACAGACTTGATTTTTTTTTAATCTGTGAATCCCCACATAGTGACAGTAAAAATAGTTTTACTTAGTACAGCTAAGTGTAAACAAATGAATAAAAGCCCAAATACAAAAATCTGTGACTTTGATACGGCTAGAGTTCAGCTCAGAGCCATCTAGAAATTTCAGGGCTGGTTTTACACCGGTGATGCTTCTTCCAGATGCTGACTGCTTGCAGAGGTGGGCCGGATTGCATGGGTCTGCATTCATTTCACAAGCTGAACTACGGCTTTCCAGTGAACGCTTGGGTTTTGGAGCAGAGTTTGCAGCTAGTTAAACTATTGAATAAGAACAAAAAGCTGAAGTCACCAAGCAATGGGCCAGTGCCCCTCAGTCTGAATTTGCTCGTGCTTATTTGAAAATACGCCTTTGGCCCATCTGGCTTTGAAAGTTTGTTTGTTTGTTTGTTTGTTTGTTTCTTGGGGTTTTATTGTTGTTGTTGCTGCCCATTTGTTGCTTTTTAAGGATGATGTGGCTTTAGAATTAGTACATAATGGAAAATGTTATGTCAAGTATTTCATTGCGCTTTCAGTTTAATCTGTTAAAGATGACTTACTGATACACTGATTGTTTTCATTAAAAAGGGAGAGGTCCCTATTTCTAAATTTCTTTAGAATTCTACTTTATTTACAAAGTAGATGCTGGCTGAACAATCTTTTAAAGCATCACTAATTTTTTTAAGCGTAGTGTTTTGGTTGTTGGTTTTTTTTTTTTAATAGGATAGGTAGGTTAGGACCTGGGCTGGGTGAAACATGGACAACCTAATTCTGGATAACAAACCTGAGGTTTTCCTGAGACTTGTTTCCCTCCTATCCTCTCAAGACTGTCAGCACAAAGCCCTCTCAGTCCCTGGACTTGGCTCCCGTCGCCTGCGCTCCCCTCCGGAGGCTGCTGAGAGCAACCCCTGGCCGGCGCGGGCACGGCTGGTACTTCACGGCCTGCGAGCGTCCTGCAAAAATGCAGATTTGCAAAATCAGAGCTCGTGTCAGAAGCACCGAGCGTTTGAGGCCCGCGGCTTTGGGGCAATTTTCGCATGACCGTTTTGACAGGTCACGTCAATCCCTCTCTGGCACGCTCAAACCACTGGGACTACATCTGTCCCCAGAGGTTAGCCAGACGCTCTCTTGGCCAAATAAAATGGTCGTCCTTGCCAGGTTTTGAGTACATTATGTGGCTGTATTATTAGCATTTAGAGTCCCCTATTCATTCGCATATGCTGAGTGCCAGCGTTAATTGCTTTCTCATCCCATGCCTGTGTGGTAGGAGAGCTCATCGCTGGCTGCGTGGTGGTCTGCAGCTCTTGTCTGCCTTTCTACCAGAGCCTTGTTTTGGTTTCGAGAATGTACATTTCCCAGAGAGGATCTGTTAGCTTCTTGTGAAGGCTTGCAAGGTTGTGTAGGTCAGGATAGTACATGAGTTTCCTCAGTTGGGTAATTAACTTCTGGGTTTGGGATTAATCTTTTCTCTTGTTGCTCTCGTGTTCTTTTTTCTTGTATTAGACATCTGAAAGTGTCTTGGATCAACACAAAGCCTCTTACTAGTATTTCATGTAAATTCACAGTGATGTATCTGCACCTGCATTTTCTATTAGTCTATTATATTTAATTTTCACCTTGTCTTTTGTAGCTTTTGATGTACATTTTCCCTCCTGTTGACAGCCTGAACCTACTACTGAATGACTTTATGATAATGATCCAGCTTCCTAGTGAACTACCAATTTCACAGGCGTGCAGTTCTTAGAGATTATATTCACTGGCTCTTTTTCTTCAAGTTATGTATTTAAAAACCTAGTAGAAACATTCAGCTAAAGCTATATGATTTTTTTTTTTTTAGTTTTGGGCTCAAAATAAGTAAAAGAAAACAGGACAAATATTGTAGTTGCGCTGAATCAAAACCATGTTGGGGGGGATGACTAGTGAAACTAATTGAAATATTTGCTTATGTTACCAAATTTTCTAATTTTGCTTAACCTTTTAATTTAGGTTAGTTTCTTTTCATATTTCATAATAAAGCTGAAGAGTTTCACTAGGTTTCAACAGCTGTGTGAAACGTTATAACAGTTCCAAAATTAAACATTTTATGTCAAAATAGTTCTGCATTGACAGCTTTATTCCCTCCTCAAGACTTCTTGGCTTAAAAACCTTTCACCAAACTAAGTCAACCTGAAATCAGAATCACTGTGAGTTCAACTGATATTCCATTTTTGCTATACTCACTACTAATTTTTATATATAGCATCTCTGATATATATATATAGCATCTCTGATAAATATACATATATATATATCATTACAGGATATATATATATCATATACATATATATATATCATTACAGGCCTGTCAGCCTGACCTCGGTGCCGGGGAAGCTGATGGAGCAGATCATCCTGAGTGCTATCACACGGCATGTAGAGAATAACCAGGGGATCAGGCCCAGCCAGCATGGGTTCAGGAAAGGCAGGTCCTGCTTGACCAACCTGATCTCCTTCTATGATAAGGTGACCCGCCTAGTGGATGAGGGGAAGTCTGTGGATGTTGTCTATCTAGACTTCAGTAAAGCCTTTGACACGGTTTCCCACGGCATTCTCCTGGAGAAACTGGCTGCTCATGGCTTGGACGGGTGTACTCTTCGCTGGGTAAAGAACTGGCTGGACGGCCGGGCCCAGAGAGTGGTGGTGAATGGAGTTTACTCCGGTTGGCGGCCGGTCACAAGCGGTGTTCCCCAGGGCTCGGTGTTGGGGCCAGTTCTGTTTAACATCTTTATCAATGATCTGGACGAAGGGATCGAGTGCACTCTCAGTAAGTTTGCAGACGACACCAAGTTGTGTGGGAGTGTTGATCTGCTGGAGGGTAGGCAGGCTCTGCAGAGGGACCTGGACAGGCTGGATCGATGGGCTGGGGTGAATTGTATGAGGTTTAACAAGGCCAAGTGCAAGGTCCTGCACTTGGGCCACAGCAACCCCATGCAACGCTCCAGGCTTGGGGAAGAGTGGCTGGAAAGCTGCCTGGCAGAGAAGGACCTGGGGGTGTTGGTTGACAGCCGCCTGAATATGAGCCAGCAGTGTGCCCAGGCGGCCAAGAAGGCCAATGGCATCCTGGCCTGTATCAAAAATAGTGTGGCCAGCAGGAGTAGGGAAGTGATTGTGCCCCTGTACTTGGCACTGGTGAGGCCGCACCTCGAATCCTGTGTTCAGTTTTGGGCCCCCCACTACAAGAGGGATATTGAGGTACTGGAGCGCGTACAGAGAAGGGCAACGAAGCTGGTGAAGGGTCTGGAGCAGAAGTCTTATGAGGAGCGGCTGAGGGAACTGGGGTTGTTTAGCCTGGAGAAAAGGAGGCTGAGGGGAGACCTCATCGCTCTCTACAACTACCTGAAAGGAGGTTGTAGAGAGGTGGGGGTCGGTCTCTTCTCCCAGGTAACAAGTGATAGGACAAGAGGAAATGGCCTCAAGTTGCGCCAGGGGAGGTTTAGACTGGATATTAGGAAATTTTTCTTCACCGAGAGGGTTATCAAGCATTGGAACAGGCTGCCCAGGGAAGTGGTTGAGTCGCCATCCCTGGAGGTATTTAAAGGACGTTTGGATGAGGTACTTAGAGACATGGTGTAGTGGTGGTTTTTGGCAGTGTTAGGTTTATGGTTGGACTCGATGATCTTAAAGGTCTTTTCCAACCTATATGATTCTGTGATTCTGTGATTCTGTGATCATCCCTGTACCAAGCATCTGGTATACAGAAAGCCTTTTCCGTTAAGTTTTTTTCTGCATCTGCTAGTATTAATTCCCTGGTAGGTGTTAGGAACCTTTCGTCCAGTGCCGAAATCTTGTCCTGAGCCCATGATGTTCTCCCACAAAGTATTCAGTGTACTGCTTCTTGTGATTAGCGCTGCTTTTCGTATACATTTCCCAGAGAGCTAATCAAAACAAATGGAAATACTAGACAAAACCACTGCCACTAAGGAACAGAAGAATCTGCTCCTACCTCTCGCCCGTTCGGCACAGGAACGAAGTTTTGTTTTAAGCGGTAGCTGCTGCTGGCGCACCAGGCAACTCTCCATCACCACCTCGCTGCTGTCACCGAGGTATTGTCAGGCATGTTTTGAACACTAATGCCATTCCTTCTGGTGCTCCTTTTCAATGGGAATACTTGTCTCTGGGCATTTTATTTTATTTACTGTGTCTTAACTGTCTTCTTTTTAATCCTTATTGGTCCATCCTTGCTTTACTTTCTTCTTTCAGAAAAAACCCTCTTTTTTATCTTCTGTTTTTTGTAGTCAGATATTCATATCTGAACTGGAATGGACAGCCCTATACAGCTCTATATTGGTGGTTCGCTCTTTTTGCAATCTACTGACGACAAAGCAGTTAAGAAAATATTTCTGGAGGCTACAGAATTCCTTTCAACAGGAGAAGAGTCCCTTCTTCTTTATAAAAATAAAGAAGAAACTAGAAAAAAACAAGAAGAAAGAAGTAAAAGATTTTCTTTCTTGCTAAGCCAAACATATATATATATATATATATATATATATGCCAATATATCTGACATTTTTCAAGGATTTCTGTGCTCCTGGAAAAGCGTCTTACAAATACAGTTTCCAAAGTTAGTGTCCTTTCAGGATGTACTGAATTCTCTGTGTTGTAGCTCCCCTTTTGAAGGACAAACTAGCAATGTGTTGAGATGCAAACTCAGTCACCATGCTCTCATTTCCATATCTGGCAGTGACAATACCTTATTTTCCTCTCCCTGATACACTGATAAATAGTAGAGATAAACAGAATTATATTCTGGAGAGTTAGTCCCTGACAAAAACCACAGTGTTTTGGATCCCAAATCACTCCCTACTTAAATCCTTTCTCCCCTTTTAATTTATCTATATCCTCAAGCCCTGAAAATTTAATTAAAATAGCTCAGTACTCTGAACTTTTCACTGGTCTTCCTGTGCCACTGAAGGGGATGTTGGATGTTTAAAGAAACTGCTCTGACTTACCACATGTAGTGATACTAATGGGAAACAATGAATAAGATATTTATTGAAAATGAAGCTCGTTTTTTCTCAGTTGCTAATATTAATTAATATCGTTAGCTCTGGACACCGTAAAAAAAAAAAAAAAAGTATAATATGTTGTATGGGCACCACTAGTAGAAGAAATATAACTGGAAACCACACAAGCAGAGTTCCAGCCTCCCCCTCTAAAACACGGGCAAAGTTTTGGAGCCACAGGGTCAGGCTTGCTAGTGTATTTCCCTCCGGCCACCTTCCTTCTTCTCCTTTTGCAAAGCTGGCACTATGGGAGAGGATAGAATCATAGAATCATAGAATGGTTTGGGTTGGAAGGGACCTTTAAAGGGCATCTAGTCCAACCCCCCTGCCATGAGCAGGGACATCTTCAGCTAGGTCAGGTTGCTGACCTTGCATGTTTCCAGGGATGGAGTATCTACAGCCTCTCAGGATAGTTGCACATGTTTCCGCCCTCCTTTCCTCGTTACCCATTTTGGCCACCTCCTTTCCTTTGGCAGCTTGCTTCCCCTTCCACCAGCTCCGTCACTTTTTGTAAGGAAAAGTAGACATGTGAAGATGTAAAGTTATATCATTTGTTAGGTTGCCTGTGAACATCTGGAGAAGGCAGTGTGGGTGCTGTGTCTTGTTGGGACACTCCAACAGAGCCAAATCACCACTTTACTATCCTTTGGGCTGCAGCAGGGCAATCTTTACAGGCCCCCAATTCCCCTGTCTTACCTCTCCCCTTGTTTGTCCCCGAGGTACCAGCAGCGATGTTCAACACCACTGCAGGGCCAGGCGTCTCCCCAGGGTCCTGCTGGGTGTGCTGGACACAGGGGTCACGCTATGGGAGGAGGAGAGGAGGCCCACAGTATTTATCGACCACAAATGATCCATTTGATGGGGACAGATTTCAGTCTCTGCAGAGCAGGTGCAGCTCAGGCTTACAAGCAGAGATTTGAGTCACTGAAGGACAAATCATCACACTCAAAACCCATCTGAAATGCAGGGGTTTTCCCCCACCCGTTTTCTTGTTCCCCAGCCCAAGGGCTAGATACAGCTCAGTTGTTCAACGAGTGCCAGGCAGGAGCCACGTCTCCATCCACAGCTTTGCAGTTCACTGGGGAATCTTCTCCTTTTCAAGGCACATGTTCCCCAAACCAAGCTACCGGTCCCAAACAATGCCTTGGACCATTCTGGCTGCAAGGAAAAACCTTCAGAAAATGTACCGATGCAGAGCAATATGTGCCACACTCCACAAGGATGCTAAAACAACAACTTCAAGACTTGGGAACTGCCCTGTAAGTGTCGCAGGACATTTGGTCAAAACCTTCATTGAGATTGCAATACAGATCTTGCTGAAAAAGGAAAACACAGTGAGAAGCAAAAACTAATATAATGAAAGAAATTCAATGAGTTGTTCTCAGCTGATTACACATCTTCATAGCTAAGTCATTAAAAGCTATAGTTATAGCTGGCTTTTCTGAAATCAGTGAAGCGCACACCCCTGCACACACATCCATGTACAGCCTTGTATTTTTTGCTGTATGCTGCATCTTTTTGCAGCATTGTGAAATAAATAGGAAAAAATATGTAATGAGTAACAAACTATTCCCAAATCATTCCGTCATTCATGAAGTTATTTGTACACTTTCAGCCATGAAAGAAGCTACACCTTGCTCTGCCAGCTCAAAAAGTCTAGAGCTGTCAAAGTAATGCAAGAGGGGAATTGGCATATAGGACATTTGATTTCTCACCCCTAAAACACTGTTGCTAATATGAGTACCTAAATAGGGTACTCATAAGATTGAAATACAGGTTTTTGACGTGGTTACTTTTTCACATAGCTTTCTGCCTTTCTGGAGATGGAAGCATAAGCAGACTTAATCTACATTTGTTCAAAAGGAAAGCATTTATTCTTGTCAGAAAAATCAGAGAAAAGAAGACCTGAAGAAATATTAAAGTTGTAAAAAGGTTTGATCAACCGGAATGAGATAAACTCTTCAGTCTGATGAGAAGTCTGGAAAAACAAGAGACTCAGTCTAAAAACTAGGAAATTAAGAGTGAAAGGGGAATTCAGGCACAGCTATTTCAATCAAAAAGTAATAAGCATGTGGAATAAATTATTGCTAGGTGAAGCTATTGAAGCAAATAACAGGAATGAATTTAAAAGACAGCTAGACATCTTTATGGAGAGAGCAGAAACTTCACTTTTTTCCTACTTATATGCTTTGGGTTCGATCCAGTAAAGGACTTGGTGTCTAAAGAAGGACTTAGGACGACTTTAACTGCTTAAATCCAGAAATACATCCAAAAAATCCCAGCTGACTACTGCGGATGCTGGAAGCACCTGGGTTACAAAGTGCCAGCCACGCTGAGACCTGGGACAGGGTGTCCGTGTTCTCCGGGGCTGTGTCGGTCCCAGCAGCATGGTGCTGCCTCCCACCCCAGCCCAGATTTGAGCTGTGTACCCCAGGGGCCTGATGCAAAAAACATTTTTGAAGTATGCCTAATGCAAGGCAGGGGAGCAGGCAGCACACAAAATACAGCAGCAGCTGCATCTTAACTTTAAAATTATGAGAGGGGTAGCGCTAGCCTGTGCCACCTTTGATACAGTGCTTTGATAATAACATCATGGGCTGTGGGGGACCCTGATGCCCCTCTGCTGGGTAGGACTGAAACCTAAATGTCCCATGTGCCAGGAAAGGGTGAACCCCTTTCTTGAAGGAGGTTGATTACGCAGAAGGGCATTTCAGACTCACTAAAGTAGAGAAAAAGTGGGAAGTTGCATGAGTACATCTACTAGGTGGGCAGACGGGGAAAATCCCAAGACCTGGTTGCTCTTTCCCAGGATTGTTGCTGTCTTTTGTGTCACACAGTCTTTTCATTGTTACTGAATAGCAGGGATGGTTACGAAATTCTTATTAGTATTCTGGGACACTTCTGCCATGGCCGATAAAAGATTTTTATTGGACTTACAGGTCTTCGAAGATACTCATTTCATTATCTGTTGAGCAGCTTGAAGCTGCCAGTTGAGAGCACCATGGGAAGACTGCGAGGTAGCTGTGGTTCACTATCTGGAAGACATGAGTCAACTGGGCAATGTAAGCCTCAGATCATAAATATATGCTGGGCTCTGACTAACATTTACAAGAGCCAAAGAGAGACTGCAGGCTTGATTTCAGAAACTTTTAGGACATTTCAAGCTGTCTGCAAGATGTCCCCTTCCCTCTCCCCCACTCCCCACCCACCTAAATTACAATCATATGTTATCAGAGTGACTCCGGACCGGCTGTGACGAAAAACCATCTTGTTTTTCGTTTAGGCTGAGTCATGTACCACTGAGCCATTGGGATAGATTTTCCTATGGGTGCTGGGTTTGCAGGCACTGTGCAATCTGAAGCAGAGCTGGAGCCAGATGGAGGCAGGAGGGGCTGTGTGCAGCTCTGCAGGGCTGCCCGGGCAGGACCAGGGGTGCAGCACCCCGATCATGCCTGGTTGGGGCTTCCTAAGGGCTTTCTGTAGCTCAAATTGCACTGCGTGATCTCCGCAAACCCACATGCTTAAAGATCAGCGTACAACTGGTGCTATTTTGCAATGAGTCCCAGGTGTTGAGGGAGTTAAACCTCTCTAAGGTTTACACTGATTTACACCCCGCTTGCTTTAATGCTAAATAAAAAAAATCCACCTTGACAAGATTTGTACTGATAAGAGAGTATCCTGTTAAATTTGTGCTGATAAGCACACTGCACTGATTTTCTGAATTAACTCTCCGCATGACCCAAACAAAACGTGCTCAGTGATATAATTATATCGTGCTTGGATCTCTCTGATAAGACTTTCTTCTTTACATCTAGTTCAGGGGGCAAGCGAACACACTTAATGCTGGGGAAAACAGGGCAGGGGGCAATGTTGGAGTAGGGCTGGTATCTGGCTAGGAAGGTGACAGGGTCGTCATCTGGAAGTAGGCCTGGGGATGGCTTGACTGAAGAAAAAGGCAGAGGCTGTTGAGAAACAAAGCGACTCATCTTGCAAAGCAGGTGGGCAAGCATTCTTGCCAAACTGCAAAACACAGTGGGCTGCTATTTCTAAAGCACAGAGGGTAGTTATAATTTGAAGGAAAGGCGAGAAATGACTTCTGAAACATCCAACTTTTTTTTTTCCCTTAAAGAATTTGTTATGCTTCTATATCTGAATTTCTGTTAAAGTACGGCAAGTTAATTCTCATATGAAGGTCATGGGTTAAGTAGGGAACGCAGAGGCAAAAATCTGCTCATATCTAGTCCTGGCTCTGAGACTGAGTCAAGCTTTGACCTTGAGCACATCACTTAACCTCAAAGGAATAACTTGAGGATTCACTAGCTGGTCCTTGCAGAGCGCTTTGAAGATGAAAAGGGCTTTATAAGTGGCAAATATTATTATGTGTTCTGGGACCTGGAAATTTTCAATGTTTGTATATATAATCATTTTTACAGAGGATTTGCTACATAAAAGAAATGGTAAATTTTGCTAGAAATTGCTGGAGTGCAGATAAGAACTGCCATTTCCATCTGAGAGGATTTTTCATTGAAATCTTTCTCTCCCTTTCCGTAAAGCCTTTACAACATGAACCAGGGACAGCCGTTTCACTCAGCTGCTTGTCTCTGGGCTTGTTTTAAGGGGAGCAGTTGCATTGCTCACTCGTTGGCCAACGAGTGCAAGGGTGAGGGAGAAGATTTACAGGGAGGATGCTCCTGAGCTACATGGCGCAGCAGCCCATGGCATGGGCTCGTCTCCAGCCAGGAGGTTAGACGGGCTGTGTGAGGTCTATTCCACAGAGACTCTGTGCAAGAGGAATGCAAATCAGCAATCACCAAAGCTTCAGTGCCCTGTTGACAGCAGATATTAAAGTAAGCAAGAGCATGGAAGCGCTGACTGTAAGGAGGTGGTTGGCTCCGTAGGCTTCAAAGGAAGATTATGCGTTAGCATCACATTAGGGTTTCTCCTTTGAATTAGCTTTCAAAGAGGAAGGCGCCTGCACAGAGCTGTTCCATACTGTACATTATAAGACAGATTTTGATACATTTATTAGGATTAGGTGGCACGATGCCTTCCACAAAATGGGATTGAACGCCAATTCAGGAGGTGTCTCACCTTCATAGGTCCTGCCTTTCCCCACATCATTCAAATTTGTGATAGTGCTATTGACAGCAGCAGCGTAAAGTTTGTGTGCTGATAAAAGGGAATAATTGTCACAAAAGAGCTGCTTGTTTAGGGGTATCCTAACCCAGCAGTGGGCTGGGCCAGAGCATGGTATCGATTACCTGGCTGAGCCTGCATCCCGCTGACAAGAAAGATTGCGATGCTCTCAGAGGCAGAACTTCCTTGTGCAGCTTTTAAAGATCTATCAAAGGCAAATCTGCTTCTGGACCGTGTACTCTTATCGAATTTATATTAGTGTTGATACAGCATGCATGACGCCTACAGGCTGTGAGTGCCCAATGGACGTGGGCTTGCTGCTGCCGTATCAATCAATTTCAGGTGTGTTTTCTGCTTAATCTGGGTGAAATTGGCTGACTCAAATCCTATAGTCTTCACTTAATCGAATTGCTTATTGAAATCAATGGAGATTCTGAGGGAGTAAAGACCGCCTTGTTTGTCCCATTGCCTCTGCAATGGTCATGCACATTTGTATATGTGAAATAAAGAAAAGCATAGTGTAAAGAAATGGAAATTACACAGGGATGCTTAAGCACACAAGGAACAAAAATAACTGAAACTGCATATCCTAAAGGTGGGGGCACTGAACATTGCTTCTCAAAGAGATATTTTTCACCTTTTTGTTTGGCTGACAGTAGCTTATTTGCTATAAGCTCAAGAAACATAGGGGGAAGAAAAGAGAATTTTTTACATCCCAGAATAAAATGCTTTCATGAACAGCTAAAGCTTTTGTTTCTCACACAGGTGCGAGTCCCTCCTGCCTCCAGAGAACCCACACAGAGCTGAGAAACCAGGAGCTTCCGGTAAACAGTTACTTTGCAATCATGCTGGAAATGCAAAGCTGCAGTTAAGACTAAGTAGACATGCTCATGTTTGAATCTAAAGCAAACCTCAATTGCTGGACAAAACGGAAACGGTATCTGGAAACTCCTCCTGAGGTTCTCCTGTTCTCTCTCATCTCACAGTGTTTTCTCACTGGCCAGCACCAGGAAAAACATCCTGCTGCAAAGGCACCTTTTTCTGCTCCCCATATTGTCTGGAAGACTTGCTTGGTTCACACTGGGCACAATTACCAGCACTAGGATAAGCGTTTGGGCTCTGTACATCCCTTTTATCATCCCCACTCCCCAAATACCCAAGAGGCTACAAAGTGCTCTGCTGAGGAGTGCTCTCAAGCAGGTACCTGCTCTTCATTTGCGCAGCACCCAGCACAGTGGGACTCTCAACCCCTCCGAGGGATACATCTTACTGAATAAAAAGTACAGAGACTCATAACAGCAGTGAGGTTATCTCAACTCACCTCATCACAACTGGGAATTTGTGGGAGAATCATATTGTGCACAGCAGGATCCAGGAGTAATCCAGCATCTGGCACAAGCAAACATTAATTACCTGATCTGGTTGGAGAGCGAACCGAAGCATGGAGAACATTTAATTATCCACACTATCTTTAGCACATCCAAAGTATTTTTGTACTTCCTATTACCTCTGTAGCAGAGACTTCATTTTTCCACGTAAAAGATTTTAATTACATAAAACGCTCAATTAGAACCTTAATTTCCATTTTAGAAAATAAATACACCATGCAAATCACTGACTTGCTCTTAATTTCTCTAACAGTCCTCTCAAACTTTTCAATAGATACTCCCAGTTCTCTTTCCATTAACAACGTCTGTAGGGATCCCAAACACCAGACTTATTACTGCTGCTCTCTGCAGCTTTATTTAAAGGAGAAAAATCTGGATCCAGTGCCAGGCCTTCCTTCCCTCGGCTTCTCCCTTGAATATCTGTCCTGCAGACAGCCTGGAGGACAGCCAGACTACTGGTTGGAAAGGCCTGTGCTATAGGAACTGATTTTGGCACTCAGCAACTGGACATGCTGTAGCAAAGTTTGTATTAGAGCAAATCTAGTATAAAAGGAAAGCGCCCGCACTGGACAAAGGTGGGATTGTATGAAAGAACCAAGATTACTAAGGGTGGGATGAGCAAAATTTGGGTTTGTGGAGGCAGGGAAGTGAACTGGGAAAGGAGAGGGGGTCAGTAAGGGAGAGAGCTGGGGAAGAGTGTGATGGGTTTGGGGGCAGAGGGAGGGAGGATGGGGCAGGAGGGTCCCCACGGGACTGCCAGTGTGGAGATGGGGGGGGGGGGAAGGAGCCAGGAGGGCTTCCAGGGGCTTGGGAGTGTGAAACGCGCTTGGAGGCTGTGGCTACAGCTTCTTCCTGTGGGGTAGAGAAGTCTCTCTGTTTTCCCGAGAGGGAACTGAAGCACAGGACGGGCTAAATGTCTTGGTGAGAGGATCCAGCATCCACTGGCATATTTTTAAATAGAAAACTGTGGTTTGACCACACAAATGCTGTCTTTTTTCAGCAGATCTGGAATCTTGATTTTCAAGACCAATACTCGGTCTCCCAATCCTTAACACTTCTGGCTGAAAATTTTCAATGGAAAAAACCCCTAGAAAATCCCTCTTCCCCCAGCTTCCTTCAGCTCTTGTACTGTGGCTATAGTCACATATATATAGAAATCTGTGGCCATGCTGGACCTACATCCCAGCTGAATGCCCTCTTCCTGTGGCTGTTCTTAGAGCTCCAGCACGGGCAGAAACCTACTCATGACATACCAATGTACTCCAGCAGAAGAAGGAAGAGCTCCACACAGCATCACGCACCAGCATACAGAGAAACCTGAACAAGCTTTGAGCCATCTTGTGAAAGCTCTTGAAGCAAAGCTGCCATTTCAGCAGCACCTTTGCCTTGGCTCCAGCATCCCACCTCTCTGCAGAGCTGATCAGCCTGGGCAGAGCCTCATCTGTAATGTACCTGTACTGCCTGTAGCTGGCTTGTGGTGCAGGTATCTCTGCACAGTGCTGCACTGGGCCCTGCAGATGTACCCTCCCTGCAGGCAAAAGGGTGATCTCAAGCTGCAGAGACTGGCAGCATTGCGTTGCTATAGGTGTCTGTGTCCAGCTGCCACAGAGCGGTTCACAACAGCCAGGGACATTGATGGAGAAGATGCCAGAGGCGACGTGCAGCACCCGAACACACGTGATGGGCTCAGCAAGGCCAGGGAGCAGCTTAATGGAGTGGGCAGCCATAACAGAGAATGGCTGAAAATAGAAACCTCTCTTTGTGAATGAATATACGACTGTGGAACAGTTCAAGGAAGCATATGAAAAGGAATGAATCCTACCTAAAGCTCTAGGCATTATCATGACACCATGTGTTACACTATTGCAAGCCTCTTGCTGTTCAAATCAGAGAGCAGTAAGCATCAATCTGTTTGGGGATGAAATTATAAATAAGCAGATAACCAGTACCTGAATAAAACAAAGTGAAACCAACCTGAATATCAAAGGAATCTGTGATAAGTGACACTGGTTCACATGGATGATTGAAAATGGGAAAAAGAAAAATGAAAGGTGAAACTGAAGTACAAATGAATGAGAACTGATGGGAAAAAGAAAAAAAAGAAAGCCAAAGAAATTTAAAATAACAAGATGTCAGGCAAGCTAGAGTTGACTGCAGTAGGATAAAACAATTCCTTGATGTAATATCACTGCCTTCCCAGGACTTACAAAACTGACTTGGCCCTCTTATTTAATTACATGCTGATACACCACCATGAGACCTCATGGGAAATCTTGCAAGATCTTGTGACAGATATTAAATTAGCATTTGCCTTCACCGTAAATATAATCTGATCAAAAACATTTCATGTGTGCAAAGAAGCCAAGTTTAAAAAAGAATGATGCAGCTACAAAAAGAAATAGCGTCTATAAAAACAGCCATTGTGGAAGAGAAGTAGCAACTGGCCAGATTTTTTTTTCTTTGAATATGCAGCACAGAAGGTGTCATATGCATGATTTCAGATGTAGATGCATCCCCACACAGAGTCTGATTGAAATGTGGCTTTAGTTTTCAATTATTTTAATGGGAGCTGCTAGCCAAAGAAGTGAGTGGTGTTCTCTGGTCCTCTACAGCAAGCCAGTTTTTTCCACCTCCTCCCCTCTGCCTGCCCTAGGGTCTGCACAGCTGGAGCTGATCCAGCTCAAAGCACATCTTCTGTCTCAGGTATTTTCTGAGCAGAACCCGTTCCCACAGCTGACTCCCTGCATGGAGGCAGAAGAAGAGGCATCATGTATACCTTTTTTGGTGAAGCTGAGCTTTAGCATGCGTGTCAGGGTCCCATGATGCAGAACGAGAGGAATAAATAGACTTTCACCTGGAGACCTTAAGACAGAGAGAATGATTTAAGAGAAAAAATGTGAAATGGGGATGAATAGGAGGTTCCAGGAGTTTCTCCTCTGCAGTCTACCCATTAGCAGCATGAAAGGTCCCTAGAGCTGTCCTCTGCCAAGCTCCCTTCTCCTTCCTTGCAAACCTTGGCAAGGCAAGGCAAAGCAAGGCAAGGCAAGGCAAGGCAAGGCAAGGCAAGGCAAGGCAAGGCAAGGTGGCAGGTGGTATTCAAGGCTGTGTGGTTTTGGAGCTGCTAACAAACATGTCTAAGTCCAGCCCTGAGTCCTAAACAGAACCCCCCACCCTGCCAAGCCCTCCCCTTAGCAGAGGTAAAAAGGCAAGAGGGAGAGGAGCATGTGCTCTGTGGCAGCGTTACTGGTGAAGCCCATGACTAGCAGGGGAAGGATGAAAGGTATCACCTTTTAGATGCTTCTCTTAATGTTCTTTGTTTTCTGGGAGTTCAATATTGGATAAATGTCTAAACACTTGACCGTTTACCCAAACTAGACGTTCAACCCTTTCAAGCTTTGCTTATCAATGGGAATATAACATTTGCTTAACTTCACCAAGAACAAATCCATAAAATAAATAAAGGTTCTGGTGAGTTTCTGTTACAGCCTGGCCAGTTCCTGGTAGAAGGGCAGGCAAGTTTTTTCACAGACTGAGCAGTCAACCAAAGGAACACTATTTTTTTCTGATGCATCATATGACTAAATAAACACATTCATTCTTATTGGAACTGCTTGTAAACAGAAGAAAAACAAACAGGAAAAAATTGGACTGTTAAAGGACAGCGACCTTGGAAAATAAATGGTAAATGTTTTTAAGACAGAAAAGAAAGGAGCAGATACCACAAAGACTTTATTAAACAAGTAGTTTCATACTCTAGCATCAAGCTCTCTTAAACGAGAGCTTCTTCTCATGCTGTAGTTGTTATGAAGTATGTTTAATTAGACTTCCTAAAGACAGTGATTACATGCCCTTTCCGGGTGGTACCAGAAGCTGGGCCCTATGAGAAATAAGTTCCTTACGACCTCCTACAGTACGTACCCCTCACATTAGTCCCAGATGGAAGAAGTGACGACTCCAAAGAGGAGAGCTGGGTTAAAGTTTGGAAGAAAGCTCAGTGTTCCTTTTCTCTCCACACTTACAGCAACCATACAGATTTTTCTCCAGGATTTAGTTCTCTGTAAAATAGAAAGTCACCCATAACCCACAGTTTCCCATAAAGTGGAGAAGAGAGATCAGAAATCTAGGATGATTGCTGTGTCTGGTAAAAGAGGTGCTTTACAGCAGCTCAGTAGCTCCAACGGAAGGTAAATAAGGTGTTTTTATTAATTGCACGTATGCTGCCTTAGCGGTATAAATCACTGCACGGGGGCGGACTGCCCTGATTTGGAATTCTGCAGGCAAGAGCCTCAGCTGTGAGTCCAGAATATCTGATGGGATGGAGAAAACATCTTTCCCTTAAATCATCTTAATATCTGCATATTTCTTGAGTTAATGCTGAGGTTTGGCACATTTTAGAGAAACCTCTGCTCTTCTCTAAATGCCATTCAGTTTTGTATGCTCCCAGAGGTCATGCCAGGCAGAGGCTCTCTGAGGCTTTGGGACATCCAGGTCATGCTTCCTCTCTCCTATGTGGGAATTCGGAAGGGCACAGTTCAAAGCTCCCAAGCTTTATACACCACCTGGAAATCACTCTGCCACGGCTTTGCTTTCAACATGCCGGTCTCATGTCACCTCTTCTAGGATGAAGGACAGCACAAGGACAGACAAAGGGCAGCCAGATTCCCGGCATTTTTCCTCCAAGACTTACAGTGCTATTTTTCTCTGTTATGTGATGTTTGATGTCTGGCCCAGCTGACACTACAAACAGGTACCTTATCTGATTGAAAAAGGGAGGCTGAATTCGCTTTCAGTAGTTTGTGTCAATCTTTTCTTGAGCTGCTGTTGTGGTTTAACCCCAGATGGCAACTAAGCTCCACACAGCCACTTGCTGACTCCCCTGCAGTGGGAAGGGGGAGAGAATCAGAAGGGTAAAAGTGAGAAAACTCGTGGGCTGAGATAAAGACAGTTTAATAGGTAAAGCAAAAGCCGTGCACACAAGCAAAGCAAAACAAGGAATTCATTCACTCCTTCCCATGGGCAGGCAGGTCTTCAGCCATCTCCAGGAAACCAGGGCTCCATCATGCCTAACGGTGACTTGGGAAGACAAACACCATCACTCCGAACATCCCCCCCTTCCTTCTTCTTCCCCCAGCTTTATATGCTGAGCATGACGCCATATGGTGTGGAATAGCCCTTTGGTCAGTTGGGGTCAGCTGTCCCAGCTGTGTCCCCTCCCACCTTCTTGTGCACCCCCAGCCTGCTCGCTGGTGGGGTGGGGTGAGGAGCAGAAAAGGCCTTGACTCTGTGTAAGCACTGCTCAGCAGTAACGAAAACATCCCTGTGTTATCAACACTGTTTCCAGCACAAATCCAAAACATAGCCCCATACTAGCTACTGTGGAGAACGTTAACTCTCTCCCAGCCAAAACCAGCACAGCTGTGCTGCATGGTTTATCCCCTGGGGGATGCTGAGAGAGCTATGTTGGGCTGCTCGGGGAGGGGCTCCTCGAAGGGAATGTGAACCAGGGAAAGGCTTTCTCTGAAGGAAATGAAGACTTAGAGAACATCTTTCGGTTTTTAGACATGACCAAGTACACAAGAAACAATGACCATTACCCCATCTAGATCTCAGGACAAGGTGATGGGACAGCAAAACACCACTGCTGGGAAAGAGAAGATGTCTTTGTGAAGAGGTCTGAGCTGGCCTGATCACAGTGGGTACCACATGTCCCCCTTTCCTTGCTGTGGGTCTGCACGATCCCCACATGCCAGTGCTGCAGCACCCACCCAGCCGCCCCTGCACCCACACACATCAGCTGAGCCCTCAGCACGGGGCACAAAGTGTCCCCGAGACACACGTTTGGGATGCTAGACACCAAAAATGCAGATTCAGAAGAAGGAGTCAGTGAAAAGTACATTAATGTGTTTTCTTCTGTGGCTCTCACAAGTGTTTTCTTGGCAGTCAGCGTGAGGAAACATCTGTCAGGTAAGATGGTGTTCAGGGAACTTTTGCTATTTCTGGAAAAAAAAATCAGAAAAACATTTTAGTAGCCATTTTACATAGTCTTTTATACTTCTTTCCTGCACTTTGCTTTTGAAATTAATTTTCCTGACACAGTTCTCAGTGCCATGATTTGTATATTCACTTATGGCTTTGCCATCTGCAAACAATTTTGCTATCCAAAGCTTTTTACACCTTTTGCCACACGTATTCTTATTATATAAGCAGTAAATTGCTCTATCCTTTTAAGGCCTTGACCTGTTATTAATAGTTTTGTTTTATAAGCGCAATTTAAAAATCAGGACATTCTTTGTGCACTTACTCACCACACAGGCTCCTAGTCCTTGAGTCTTACACAGGAGAAGCGCCAGAGTGTTTAAAAGAGTAATTTTCTTTAACAAAACATATAGGGTGATCTTTCAGTATTTCTGCTTTGAGAAGGGTTTGCTTTGAAATCCTGAATACATACTAAGACAGGACTGGAGTCTACTACACTGTTTTGAAGTTCTGCAAGTATATTTAATAAATAAGAGAACTGGCATTTTGTTATGCTGTTTGAATTCAGAAGGAGACATAAAGAGAGAATATTAGAATTTTAGATCTGATTTTAAACCCATTTTTAGAGAAGGAAAATTAAGAAGCTGACAAAGAAATTTCTAGGTCAATAAGTCATTGTAAATTGTGTGTGTGAGCATTAGCGCTGCTGACAGTACCACATATCCTTGCCTCATGCCATGTGTCAGATTAGGGCTGCACCCTCTCTGCTGGGTGCATGTTAAGGGTTAAACAGTAAGGGCAAAAATCTATCTAGGCTAATTGAAAAAGAAGCAAGAAGATTAATGACCAATGACATCCATCAAAAGAGAGAATACACTGTTGAATAATTAAATTAAGAGTCTCCATAATGCCATTAATTATAAAAAACATTGAACAAATTCAGCTTTGAAAAATTGCTTTGGCAAATGGCATGACTACTTTTTGCAGTAATATATGCTACGGAAATAGTATATTCTAGCAATAGAATAGCAATAGAAACATTGCTATCAAACACGGCAATGCACACACTGTATGAATTTCACTCCCATCCAGAGGACCTCCCAAAGGTCAGTATGCCATTTAAACCCTGTAAGTGAAATCGTAGTCCTATTGCAGTAATAGGAGTTTTAACACTGACTTCAATGGAAACATGCTTTCCCCCCTATATTTTGAGAGGTAATTGAGCCTAACATGATGAATAGACCATCTGTACAGTCATGAATCTTAGCCACAGAAAACATTCAGAACTAATAGAGGAGGAAGATGTAGGACCTCTTTGAACCAGGCTCCAAAGGGCTGGCATTTCACTGTCACAGGTAATAAGAGAGGACTTGTGATATCTAGAAAAAACAGGTATGTTTAATAAAGAGCGTTGAAAAACACCTTGTTCTTCCTAGAAAGAGTCAAAACACTGGTGAAAAAAGAGCTTGATTCTATCCTAATAAAGTGCTTTTAAAATACACGTGTGTGTCTGTGTAGTTTGGCATGAATGATTGCATGTCTTTTCCCAAGCAAATTCCAGATCTGGAAAAGAATCCCCATTTTTTACAATTCTGAATCAATGGATTATTTACCAAACATGTAAATAAAGGTGATTCAACAGAGTATCAAGATGCACATATCTGTATGTTTTTTCTTCTGTCATTAAATTCTTAATTTTATTTTCTTAATTATAAGCATAATATTTAAACCTTTACTTTAACTTATGATAGTATCTTCCTCCTATGAGGTGCTTATATTTCTATAGGTATTACTTTAGAATGGAATTTGGCTTGTGCCCATTTTGGGGAGGAACTTGTAATAGGGCGATACTATTTTTCAGCCATGTTAAATATTAATCCAACCAGCACATAGTTTATGTTATCCTGAAATAGAGCTTCCTGAAGGGAACTACTACAGTTTCTTCTGAGAGCATGTTTTTTTTCTAACTTCCCCCAGTAAGGAAGAAAATTTCATGTGAGCTTATTTTTCTAAAGCTGCCCATACTCATAATCTTTTATTTCCTTGCCTTGGCTTGTGTTTTTGTCCATCCTGAATAGTTATTGAGTTATTGAACAATATCATTACCATTTTTTGTTCCCCTATGCATGCAGATAAGCGGGTTGTAGTTAGGAAAAGGTAAGTCTGCTTCTCTTTCATGTCAAGACCCTTCATGCCACTGTGGTGGGGCAATGGGCTCTTGGCTGCATCTTTGAAGGAAAGCAGGGTGAGTACCCAAGCAGCTGCAGGAGAGGAGACCTCCAGAGCAGAGGCAGCACAGAGGCTTTATAAACCCCCATGGCAAGGAGGGGATTATCTCAGACTGCAGTTGGAGAACATCTGCTAGGGAAAGCAGCTGTAGAAGACAAAAAAGGGTAAAATGCCAGCAGGAAGGAATCAGTAACTTCACTGAATATTGCATTAAGAAGCACTAAGGGGAGCACAGAATGGCAGCAAAATGTCAAAGATCTAGAAACATCCCAAAAGTGGCTGAAGGACCCTTGAGATGTGGGAGGAGAGGGCCTGGAGCTTGGGAGCAGCAGCGGGGAATAAGGGCACCCGATGCCTCCTTCTGCGACTGGGAAGGAGACCCAACATCGCCTTCACCATCCAGGCAGGGAAGGGGTGTTGCTGGGCAGTGCCCGGCTCCATGCAGGGTCAAGCCAAGTCCTGGAGCTCGTCATGCCACCATCACCCTTACACGGCCTGCGAAGCACTTCTGCATCATGCTGCTGCGTGCCATCTACTCGCAGTCCCTGATTGAGGATTGCTACGGGGTCATCTCTAAGCAAGGAGTGCACCTGCAGTAAAACGTGTGTACTTTGTCTCCCGGCTTGTGTCAGGCAGTGGTAGAGTTGGGTGCTGTAGGATTGGTTCTGCCTGGGAGCAACACTGGGGTGGGGCTCAGCGGCTGCTCCATCCCCTTCCGCTGCCAAATCTTCTGTCCATCAAACCACGGCTGTGTGCAGTGTTGCACTGTACTGTGGGGAGCTCTAAATATTTTCTTCCTTGTGGCTTCTGCCTCGCATGTGCTCTATGAAAAAATAAAATAAAATCACCATAAAACCATCCTGGCAGAAGGCATCCCTTCCTCCTAGTGGGGTCCACCTATTGTGCTGGAGAAGGTGGTTACAATACGTTTAGTAGCCCTGAAGTGGATAATATTAAAGGGATATATTATTCTGTAGTTTTGCAACCTTATTTTTTGGTAGATTAAATCTGAATGTTGTCAGTTGCAGTGTATTTTTCTGCAAACCTGCTATGTTTGCATATGGAGCTAGTAATTTAGAGAGTGGAGTAGATGTTTAGCAGTGCAGGGAAACACATATAACTGACACCTGTTTTATACAAACCTCACACTCTGTATACAGGCAAAGTTACAAGGGAGGCATTTGTTGAGATCTTTGTTTTTATTACATAAACATTCTTGACAGGAGAAAAACCTGCCTTGATAGGCTAATTTGGAAATATTTTTAAATATCCTGCAGGCATATAAATTTTGGAAACTCCACAGCAAATAGCAGCTTCCGTATTAAACATACAGGAATTGCTCTGTTTAAAAAACATGAAGGCTGCGATACAAATCAGCGTGTGTCAGGAAGTTAAAAGTTAGGACGGTGCTAAAGCCTCCATCTCAGCTTAGGTCTTCGTTGCTCAACACAATGCAGAAGACAACCCTGACTACATCAAAGATGGTCGCCCAACAGTGGATTTCCCCTTGGTGTTTCTTCCTAACATTAAAGATTGTGCCACGATTCAAAGTTATATAAGCAGCTATTTCTGTGTTTGTGTCTGTAAAATGTATCCTAATATTTAAGTGGAGGTAATATTTGGTGGTAGTATGTATGGAGGTACGTCATAATAAGGTAGTAAGTTGGTCACTTCTTGCAGTAGCCAATTCAGCCTCTTTGAACTTTTTGTAAACAGATGCTTGAATGCACCATGGAGCTGCTGTGGCTGAAATCCTACTGTAAATATTGTTTTCTCACTGGAGAATATTGCTAGGTTTGTAGTCAGTGCTAAGATTTTACTTGGCAGTAAAATCATCATCTGAATTACAATCCGATGTCATTATATCATCTGCAACATCTGTAGTCAGGATATATTTGGCATTTCAAGGTTGGGAGGAGGGAGAAAGCATCTTCAGTAACACAGCAGTGCCGGGCCTGGAAAGAGCCGCAGGGGAATTAGGTTGCCTCCAAACACAATGCTGCTTTCAAATGCTTATTGTGTGGTGGAGAATGGCCTCTGGAAACTATTATTTTAGAAACAACAACACAAAACATCACTGTTTTGGGGAAACTTAGGACAGTCAACTGTAATTGCAGGGTCCATAGAGGAGCAAATCATAATGATAATGCTGTGAGCAAGGGAGCAGTGGTTTCAGGTCATGCCCTGCAAGCGGACAAGGCTTCAAAGATCCTTCAGGAGAGAACTGGGATCACCTGGGCAGGAGGATAATTGTAGAAGAGGCTGTGCCTATATTAGACAAAACCAAAAAGCCCCAGCTGATTGATCTTTTGGTCTTCTGCTCCTGCACAGGCTGCTTGCTCCCATCCTACGGCTGAATCAAAGGATGTAACTAATAGCCTGGTCCTGTTCCTTTGGATTTATTACTGCAGCAGGATTTCTTCCTCCTGCAGTCAGAGATAAGATTTTATTTTTGCTTGAGGCTCTTCGATCATAAGGCTGGCTTTGTGCTCATCGTTCTGTGTCATTCATGCATGTTGCTCTCTCCATCCTAATAAATAACACGGAAAAGAGAGTGACTTGTAAGCCTAAACCCGCCCCGTGACCATTCCTGGCTAGTGATTGCCATTAAGGTGTATTGAGCTTCTCTCTTGACTAGATAAAAACAATTATTAGCACGCTGTTTACTTCATTTTCCTGATGTTTATTTTGAGTGGCAGCTGCAATATATATTTTATAAGGCTCACTTCATTTCTGACCACTATTAGCAAAAGCAGAATAGCAGAGCATGTACAGAGAATAGGGGGGAGGAATGAGCTGTCAGGGAGTGAAGATGAGAGACTCTCCCTGATCCTCAGCCATGCTGCTGTCAAGCAAGAGCCTGATATATTGCAGATTTTTTTCAGGAATTCATCTATAACCCTCGGGGTAGAATATCCCTGCGAGCAGCTTGAGTCACCTAATCCACCTGTGTTATGCTCTTAGTTTTCCAGACATACCAGCATTAAAAGCATATTTTATACATATTTTCTACTAGGCCCATTTTTTTTCCTTATGATGCTGCTTGGAAGACCCAAGCCTTCCAAAGCTGAGACAGCTGGCAAAACATACCTACAGAGGTGCAAGGACGTTACAGCATGAAGCAGAGAAAAAGAGGCTTTGGCATAATAGATAGAAGGAGAAGTGAAGATGTTCCTTTCAATTAAGCATGTTTTTCAAAGAATATTTGATTATGTGCTGCTGGGTTGTATTGGGTTTGCGTGGCAGGGTTTTGATAGCAGGGGGGGGCGACAGGGGTGGCTTCTGTGAGAAGCTGCCAGAAGCTTTCCCTGTGTCTGACAGAGCCAATGCCAGCCGGCTCCCAGATGGACCCGCTGCTGGCCAAGGCCGAGCCCATCAGCGATGGTGGTAGCTCCTCTGGGATAACGTATTTAAGAAAGGGGAAAAGTTGCTGTGCTACAGCAATTGCAGCTGGAGACAGAGAAGTGAGAATATGTGAGAGGAACAGCCCTGCAGGCACCCAGGTCAGTGAAGAAGGAGGGGGAGGAGGTGCTCCAGGTGCCAGAGCAGAGATTCTCCTGCAGCTCCTGGTGAAGGCCATGGTGAGGCAGGCTGTCCCCTGCAGCCCATGGGGTTAATGGTGGAGCAGATATCCACCTGCAGCCCATGGAGGACCCCATGCCAGAGCAGGTGGATGCCTGAAGGAGGCTGTGACCCTGTGGGAAGCCCGTGCTGGAGCAGGCTCCTGGCAGGACCTGTGGGCCCGTGGAGAGAGGAGCCCATGCTGGAGCAGGTTTGCTGGCAGGACTTGTGACCCCATGGGGGGACCCCCACTGGAGCAGTCTGTTCCTGAAGGGCTGCACCCCATAGAAGGGACCCACGCTGGAGCAGGCTCGTGAAGAACTGCAGCCTGTGAGAAGGACTCATGTTGGAGAAGTTCATGGAGGACTGTCTCCCATGGGAGGGACCCCACGCTGGAGCAGGGGAAGAGTGTGAGGAGTCCTCCCCATGAGGAGGAAGGAGCGGCAGAGACAACGTGTGGTGAACTGACCGCAACCCCCATTCCCCGTCCCCTGCGCCGCTGAGGGGGAGGGGGTAGAGAAAATTATGTGTAAAGTTAAGCCCAGGAAGAAGGGAGGGGCGGGGGGAAGGTGCTTTAAGATTTGTTTTTTGTTTTATCATTACCCTACTCTGATTTGATTAGTAATAAATTAAACTAATTTCCCTAAGTCAAGTCTGTTTTGCCCATGACACTAATTGGTGAATTACCTCTCCCTGTCCTTATCTCGACCCCTATGCCTTCCCTTATATCTTCTCTCCCCTGTCCAGCTGAGGAGGGGAGTGATAGAGCAGCTTTGGTGGGCACCTGGCATCCAGCCAGGGTCAACCCACCACATGGGTAAAATAGTTTAATTATTTCTGATGCTTGTTAACAGCTGCAGAAGTGGATGAACGGAGAACACACTGCTTTCTCAAGGATGCCCAGGTAAAAAGAAGATAAGAAACAGTGATATTCCCATGCTTCAGAAATATCTTTTTTAGCTGAAACATCAGGCTCTGGAGGATAAAACAAAAGCAAGCTTGTTAGTTATGAAAAAGATAACTAAGAGCATTTTGTCACCAATTTTTTTTAGTGAACAGCTGTTAAGACTCACTTCCACACAAGCCATGAAGCTCCAAGGACATTGACAGCCACAGCTACTTAAAACAGCCCCCTTCTTCCAGCATTCAGCTGCACAACGTTCAGCCTTACTTAGGAAGTGAGAGTTAGAGCAAAACTCCCAAGTAACTAAAATATTAAATGGGCAGAAGAGCATAGGCCTGGGAAGGACCCTAGGAGGTAATGCAGTTGATTTCTTCCCAAAGCAGAACCACCTTTCTCTATATTATTTTGAGTGCTTCTTTATACCCTGTGTAAGGAAGGTCAGGGATGGAGATTTCACAACTGGCTTACTGCAAAGCAGATTTTCCTAAGTCACCTCTGTGGTAACTCAGTCGCATTGCTTCCTGCCCACTCCCAATTAATTCTCTCAGTTTTCAAATCAACTTTTTACATATCTAGGGGCTATTAGCAAGCTCCCCTCATGGTTCTGTTTTTCAGACTAAATTTTGCCCAGTAAGTCCTGAAGCGAATGGCTGGTCCTTCATGTTGCCCTCTGCCACCTATTCCTCTCTGAGGGTCTCTTGCACTGTGGTATCTGACACCTCTCCCGGTAATGAATTCAGCAAGGAGACCCGCTTATCTAAGAGCCGTCACTCTGCTCTGTTCTTTACCCTTCTGCAAAGAGGAAAGTAGGTGTTTAGCATCTCTGTCCTGCATCTCTCCTTTCCTCCAGAGTACATTAATATGCTCACGTTACTTTTGCTGAACTTGGGGCTGAGGCAATGTATATGGCACAGAAGGTGGTCTGATTTCTACAGCTGGGGCTAATCCATCACATGCCTCTGTCACCTGCACTCACCAGCCTCATTGGGAGGGACCCTTTCTCTGCAAGCACTTTGGTGACAGTGCTGCGAGGGAAGGAGCTGCTTGGCTTGTGGAGGGGTCCTGGCTGCAGAGCACTGGTCTGCAGCCCTGCTGCCCATAAGCAATCGTGGTAATCTTGGAGGTGAGATTAGGTGTAACGTTGCTGCCAGCCATTGTCCCAGCACAACAGGCTCTTGGCAGTTCTGCCCACAGAGATGCAGCTGGGTGCAGAGATCGGCACCGTTTCCTCGATAATGGTGTAATGCAGCCTCGTCCGCCATTGGCGTATATGAAGTCATTTACGCCATTGGCGTATATGAAGTCATAGAGACCAGGGAATTAAGATAGGCATGGATACTGTTTTATATATGCATGTGTCTGCATGGTATTTGCATCTTTCTTTCAATTTAGGGAGCTTAGTGTCTTAAATGAGACTAACTGCACTACAAATGGGTTGTGTTCTTAAACAGACAGTAACTGTGTTTTTTAACCCAAAGCTCCTTTATACATATCACATTCCCTTGTTCTGATACCATAGCAAAGAAAAAATAAGGAAAGATGGAAGTAGATAGTTGAAATGCATTAGCTTGAGTGTAGCTTTTTCTCTGTGCAATTTTTCACAAGTATGACTGTGAAGGTACACAGGGGAGCCAATAAGTTGAATAAGAAGGCATCAGTTTTACGAAGTCCCTTTTCAGACTAGGGCTGCCTTAAGTAGGATTTGGTGTTTATGGGATTGTCAGAAATAGGCAGCGGTTCATAATGAAAAGACTCGATTTTGAACTGCATTACAACCAGATGAATGGTCTCAAATAAAACATAGTGCTGTGAAGCTGTGCAGTGTTGAGGACAGCCTAAGTTCTATATTCCTATAGTTCTATAATGACCATATATTTTAAGACTAGCTATAGTAACATATGTAATGATCTGATATCTTTTCTGAATAATACATCCAGTATAACTGAATTAAAGCTGGGTTTCTATTCGCTATGTGTATTACATATTTTTTTAAATAATTGTAATCACAAGAGCTCAGTGATTTCATAATTATCTCTAGTGAACACAATATTTCTGTTAATAGGATTTCATTTTTTAAAATTCATTCAATATCTTCAAGCATTCAGTGTGTGCCTTTCTCATGTTTTAATTCTATAAATGGACTGCTATTCTCTCAGCATGCTTAATATTTTGAATTTTCAAATAAAGTCAGATAAATCATATTGTATTGAGCCTCTTTCCTGCTAATACAAGTATGTAAGTATTTCTGCATGAAGATTTTTCGGGGAGATTTCATATTTGGTTTATATTCTTAGATGAGCCTTCAAAATCCATTTCCTCCATGCACATACCAAAATGCAAATGTAATAGTACAGTTATACAGGTATATAAAATTTCCTACAGATATGTAGGAAATACTGTGCACTCAAAGGTATGTCGAGCTTCAGAGTTATTTACAGCAACATTTTTTTCGATTGTCACCCCATAAATCTTGAGAGCATTTGCTGATAGAGAGCAGGCAGGAAGCAGGGGAACAGCATACTTCTCTCTTTGGGGTGCTTTGGGGTGCCACTGGCTGGACATTGGCAAATTCTGGGGTCAGGGCCAGGAAATGCTAGCACAAGGCTGGGGCAGGGAAAAGGCTCCCCTCAGCCTCTGGGCCCCGTGTTTGTGCCAAAGGGGACAGGGCAGGAGGTACCAGTGGGGCAACCGCGAGTGATGGGTCTCCAGGGTCAACAACAGCACAGCCTCATGGAGTTTTCATTAATAGTCCTTTTCTTCCGTAGCCGCTCATTGTAATGGCTAAAGCTCCAAAATCAGTTAAGTCGTCAAGTGAAGCTCTTAAATCTAGGCCTATGGATCTTGGCACTTGTCTTTGCCAGGCAATGGACCATGATACTGCAAATTGCTGGGACCCCAGCACTGTGCCAAAGCTGAGGGACAGAGTCTGTTATCTCAGGTTCAGTGCTTAATAGACAGCTATACTGCTTTGGAGAGCCGAAATTGCGTTTTCTTCACAGTCTCATGCTTTGGCATGCTTTCTGTCTGTTCAAGGTTTGGTCAGTGCAGCTTTGGGGTTCTGCGAGGTGCCACTTGTAGATATGCCCTAAAGAAGTAAACATGCATTCCTTTTCCCTTTGCACATATCTTTTTGAGCCTTCCTCCTTTTAGCGTGTCAGACAGAGCCATCAAAAATCCGGCTTTAACATCTCATTTAATTGTATTCTTCAGTTTGTGACGGTATCTGTGTATTCAGGGGCAGCAGTCAGGGAAGGCCAGTAAATAATGGAAAACTGGTGCATCTGCATCAGTCCCCTCCAGGTGTCTGGGATGTCAGAGGTAGGCAAGTGCCTACTGAGGGCTTTCTGGAGGTGGCCTGAAGAGCCTGGAGGAGGCCGGATGTGTTTCAGGGTGGCTTTTGTTTTTGTACTGCAGGATTCACAGCCCCTGTGGACTCTCCCAGCTCTTCCCAGGACAGGAGGCTCACTTCAGTACAGACAGTGCAGAAAAGGACACAGAAGTGGTAAGATCAACAGCAGTGTGGAGGATCAAGCAAGCTGTGCCCGCACAAGCAACTTCACTGCAAATATATATTCTGTTTGGAGGCTCCTGATCTGACAGACAGCTGTCATGGCTCTTCAGGAGCTCAGCTTAGGAGTGCAAAGACCATAACGAGTAGCACTGCTCTGTTTGCAAAGTCCTTTGCCCACTGCGTCTATGATGACTGTATTCTTCAGCACGTGGAGTACTGGATGCCTTCACCTTACTCCATAAGTGGTGGGAGCTGGAGACAGAAGGCTATGTTACCAAAGACCTGCTCAGTCTGATGAGGTGCATAATCAAGAGCATCTGGAACCCCATGTTCAGTGTGTAATTTCAAACAGAAGTTAATATGCTGTAGGAAAATGTCATAGAAAACTCCTCCCTTGAAGAAACAGACACATGAACGATCCCTCTCCCCTCTCCTGGGAACAGGTCCAGAGTCAAAAGCCCAGATCTCCACCCTAGAGAGGATCACAGCTTTCTGTCATGGCTCCTCTCTGCATGGTTATTCACCTTCTTGATTTTCTTCCATGAACACATCATCCCCTGGTAGCCTCCTTTCAGCAGGTGCCCAGTATTCCTGCAGGCATCTTTCCTTTCCTGGTCCAGCATCCTCTTTCCAGGCATCGACTTTGGGTATAATCTCCTGACATGGGATTTGCTGTGGAAGTAGCGAGCCTGTCTGTGCTCTTTGGGTGTTTCTGTCCTTCGCCTAACGGCTCTGAGGTGTGAATTGGCTCTGCTGACCACACCAGAGCTGGGACTGGTGGGCCTTGCTGAGTCTAAACCTTTATTCCAGCGTGCTCGTGTTCCTTATTTTGCTATATCAGACTGCAGTTTCAGCTGCGTTCGAGCGCAAAATGCTTGCTCTACAACAGTCAGTCCCGACGGTCGCAGATTACACTGTACAGTAAGTGGTGGCACGCTGAGCTGAAAAGCAAAGTACAGCCATGGCTATGGACGTTGTACCTTGCTGCTTTCACATGTTTCCTGCCTGCCTTCTGAGTCACAGCATTGTGCTTAAATGGAAGTAAAAAGCAGTAACAGGAGTCAAGCTGGCAGAGGCAGGATGGCTGCAGCACGGCGTGCTGTGTTCGGCACTGCCTTGCGTATCAACAAAAGCACCAGGCGAGCTCCGGCTGCAGACGCTTCGCTCTTACCAATGAAGTGCAAAGCAAGGAGTGCTCCATTTCATTTTCCAGATGCAGGGATGAATTGGCATTTAGCAAAGTGATCTGCCTGGTCAGATGGAGTATTCTGGAGGTGGAGAGTATGGAAAGGGAAGAAATACAAAACACCAAGTTGGGGTTTTTTTAAGGGGGTCACTTTTCTGACCACAACCACACAGACTCCTTTGCGGGTGACTGTCACCTTGGCGAGGCAAACGCGTCCCCCTCTCCCACACTCTCCCTTTGCTTTGTGCCTCCTGCTAAGCATCTGGTGCAGACAGCAACCCCTAAACCACCCTGTGTCTGCTGGAATTCAGATGCCTCAGCCTAGCGACTGGTGCAGAAAATGGAATGAGCACCTTGTAGCTCACAGGCATTCGGGTCAGCAAGCTGCCGACTCACTGCCTTTGGAAAGCAGAATGCCACGGTCGCGTGGTGGGGAAGAGCAGAAGTAATTGCAGGAAGTCAACTAATTCATGCAAAATGAAGCTAACCATTAATGGTGGGGTACACAGCCATTCTTCTGCAGTGCTGAACAATTACTTCTAAGTCCTGTTTTAAAGCTAACATGTAATGAGAGTGTGATTGAGTAGCTGGGGCAGAAAGTCTCACTGGGTGAGCTGATTTCCATTCCCTCCCTTGCCCCTTCTCCTTCAGCTGGAGCAAGTCTCCACTTACCAGGCTGCTGGGACAGTGTCACTGGTTACTCATAAATATGTTGTTATTAAAAGCAGAAAGTCAAAGGACCAAATCCAGCTGGGGTTTCTGCTCACTAGATATTATTGCAGTTCAACTCCTTTGTGCCCATATTTGTCCTGGAGAGAGAGAAACCTGGAGACCTGGCTCTAAACAGGGACATGACCACCCAGATCACAGCGCAGTCAATCTCTATCCCTGTTATGAATGATAAAGATGCAGAAAAAGAGTACACCTGAAAGGTGAGAGATCCAGAGAATGATCTAGCTTTGCCCCACAACTTTTCAGTTCTGCTTTATCTCCTACTTCACATCTTCAAGTGAAGTGTTGCAGGCACGGTTTCAGTGCAGGTTGCTGCTGGATGAGAGAGAGAGATGTTTCCTTCTGACTAATTCCCATTTAAACGCCCAGGGACAGTGTTAAGAAGAAGACCTTGGCAAAAGCAGAGAGCAAAGAACAAAATAGCAGTGGGCATAGCAGGTTCTCAGTGAAGGGCCAGTGAATGACAGGGAGAAACAGGAATATAACGAGGGATAAGTTTTGGGCACTTGCACAAAAATGAAAACTTAGCATCTGATCTCAGTGTCCCAAGATCCCACATGCTACTATATAAGCAGCTCAGCTCTACATATGTATTTGTGTGCATGTATGAAGTTTCAGTTGCCAGGAAGCAAAAGAGTAATTGCCTGGGCTTTAATGGGTTTTCAGTCTTCTTCCATGAGGAAAAACAAATCCTAAAATTAAATCTTGGCACTTAAACCTGCAATTTTTAAGTAGCATTAGCGGGCACCTGGCACTAACACAACGAATACGCTGAAAGACACTGATATTTAAGTCATGAACAGGTACAACGTGACAGTGCCTTTCTGCTGGGTGCCTTGCTTATACAACCATGCAAACACTTCCTGGAGAATAAATTACCCAGCCAATTTCCTCTGTTTTCCTGTTTGTAAATTGCCTCTGAGTAGCTCCTGTTTCTCTTGAATGTGCTTTTAGTAAATACATCGGGCTATGGACAAGCAGCTTATTGTGACTGCTCGGTGTTTAAGAGTCAAGTTGGTTTCGTTCATTTTAATTTTATACAAAAGCTATTTCTATTTTCTGGATGGATGGAAGTCCCACAGAGCCTGGTTTCTGGTGTGAACACTCATTCTTAGAAGTCAACCCTGCATTAGTGTGTGCCTATTTCATAGTTTTCGTTTAAAATTATTTCTTCTATAAAATAATTCTGTCTCAGGGAGCTCAGTGACCCCAGTTTAAAGGCTGTGCAAGCTCCAGTAAGCAGGAGATGCAACTCCCTCGGGGATTCAGAAATGGCTGTTTACCACTAAGTGTGTACATTGATCTTCACGGCATCTTCGGGACCACTTCGGTGCTCAGTGTAGCTCCCAGAAGCCTCAGTCCAAAACATGAATGACACCAGGATGGAACAGATCGAAGGCTGGGACATGGGCCACACATCTCTCTGTGTGGAAAGAGGGCAGGGAGGGGGTGATTCCCATGGAGATGGCTAAACCAGGCCTTTGCCATTCACAGACTATCCTGGTCCACGCAGGACTTTTGCTGTGCTGTTTGGAAAGTATCATGTAAAGCAGCCACTGCTTGCGATAAGACCTGACCCACGCAGGCTCATGGCAGAGCCTTTCTGTCCAAGATCCGTAAGGGTATATCCTCAGCTCCTTCCCGCAGAGTTTGTTTTCTCTTCCTTGCCTTTCTAAGCAGACAAAGCAACAGCTTCAGCTGTCCCCAAGTGCCTGTGGACACCTCTGCTCTCACAGAAGACACTGGACGGGGCTCCTTCAGACAGACCTATAGCCGAACATGAAGACCACAAACGCTCCCTTTAAAATGCATCACGTGTGGTGTAGGTGCCCTTTTGCCCTACAGCTCGTCCTCCTCCACAAACATCAGACAGGCATTACAGTACAAGCAGAACCTGATAATTAGGAGACCCTGCAGATGCAAGTGCTCCTGCGGTTGCCTTTGCTGCCCTGATTCACTGACACACGCAGCACGTTTAACATCACAGACCACAGCTACCCCAGCAAGCGGTGCCAGGGCCTCTTACGCTGGCGCGCGTTACCCAGTGCTGTGCCTGCTCCCTTATCGTACTACGGGGATCACTCATGACAGCGCTGCAATATGGAGTTTGGGACTTCAAACCAGCCACGTGGGGTAGGGCATGATTTTCTCTTTAGCTTATATGAGAGGAGGTGTAACTATTGCAGTTGGATATAAACACATCTGCAGCTTCAGAGTTTCACCAAAGGTACCCTGCAGTCTTGGTGATATTTTGCCAATAAGCATCTGAAATGTTGACATTTTTGATCTTTCACATAACTGTTTGAAAAACAAAATTTTTATATTCTTGAAAAAATGTACAAGTTCTAACTATTTCTAATCCAGTCATCCCCAAAAGCTGTTAAATGCAGTAACCAATGCTCACGAATATTTTAACGAGAATATAAGAAGACTATTCCTTTGAATAAAAACTGAAGACTGGCTTTATTGCTATTCATTAAACAACTCAGCTGCGTTCCACAAACACTTGTGTTTACCAGAATGCTCATAAAAAGAAAAAACCTTGTAAACATTCAAGTGAATGTGGATTTATACAAAAACTTTTGCCCTCAGAATATTAAAGTAGCTGCCTTAAAATGTCTCTCTTGATTTGGGAAGGATCTGGTGAGAGAATAGCAATACTGTATAGCACTAATCATTAGTGGTAAAACAATCTGAATAACTCCATTGCCTTTGGTGTACTTATTCTGGATTTATAGACATATGCTGAAACCAGATCTGAGCTTTTATTTTTACAGGCCTTTATTTTTTTAATCTAAAATGGCTTTCAGAGGAAGTACTTTGAATCAAGTTCTGTTGTGTTTGTTTGTTCTGTGCTTTATGAAACAGTTAAGAATTATTTAATCTGTGCCTGATTGTGGGACAGAAGATAAAATAATAATAAAACTTACTAAAATCACATCAGAGAAAGTTATGCTATATTGTGAGGTCAGGAAAATGCTACTTTATCTCTGAAAATGTCTCATTTGCAGTGAAGTTTTCCAGAAGAATGGCAGGTATAGGCTGCTGTGGTGTGTGGACTTCCGTTACCTGCAGCCTCAGTGCATGTCCCTGCACTTCTTCTATGTGCCCTTCACCAGGGACCTCAGGGCATCCTACAGCCACTGGCCTCTGGGTCACCCTACTTTCAGCCTACTGTGATCCTTTCCAGACAGGGTCAACTGTCTGGAAACCTTACATCATCCAGGAGCTGTAGCTGCAGGCATCTCAGCATCGCTGACTTCCTCAGAAAATGAAGACGTATTTTCTAGCCTCTAAGGTATGAAACTGAGATGGCAAAACCTCTGCAAACTGTAGCTCTTGCAGGGGCACGAAGATCTGCCCCAAGGGAGCAGGGAGCCACAGAAACTATTGCACTCTCTGTGTAGTAGCTAGTCATCCTCGCGGCAAGGGGTCAGCAGTCCAAAAAGCTCTGGAAAAACAAACTCAAGCTGCCAGTGACTGACCTGGATTGGATGGGGCTCCCTTAACTGACCCAAACTCCTGGGGAACAGCAGGGGAGCCCCTGAAAATGGGGACATAAACCAGGAATCTTTAGGAGGAAGACATCTCCATTCCCTTAATGAAACATGGGCCAAATGTGTCCAGAACAATGAGCATCTGAAACACTTGTTCCACAGAGGATTTAGAAATTTCTCAGGATATTTTTCCTGATTTGGAATCAAGTATATTCATTCTGGCAAAATTTCCTATTAAATGTGAGTATCTGAATTTGAATCAAAATATTCCTTTAACAAACAATGCTACAAGATAATACTCCCCCTCTTCTTTCCCCCGAATTTCCTTACTCTTGCCTATGACCACAAAGAAAATGGTTAATGTTATGCCTCTGCTCCACTACCAATTTTGCTGTGTCTCTTTGTGACGATAGTGTATCATGATGTGGAGAAGGGAATATGCAGCAGATTCACAGATTTTGGCATGAGAGACCTTCAACTGGCTTTACGGCACCTTGAGGAAAGTAGCATACTAGCCTGACTGCAGTGAGCAGCTTTTGTTCAGGTAACAACTACAGATTCCAGTTTCCTCCATGAGACATGAGAGCATTTGGCCATGAAGAGTACAGAATTTCCACAAGTGTTAAATTTGCTTAAATTTATAGGCCAGGATGTTTGTCTACAGGCCCAGGTGTAACACTTAACCCTGACTTCCTTTGTGAGTAGCAAAGAGCTGTAAAGCCTGAAGAGGAACTGTGGCAGGAAATCTGGAAGGATTTTCTTGTCCCAGTGCTGGGAGGAGAGGGATTGCTCAAATCAGTCATCTTTTGAGGGCTGCAGCATGTGCCCAGCCTGTTGCTGGTCAGCTGTACTGTCTGGTCCATGAAGTCGCCAAGTCCAGAGGTTGCCTTCTGCATTTCAGGTGTGTGGATCATCAAGGGAGATGCTGAAGGAATGGATTTTCTGATCCTGAGAACCAGGAGCTGCATTAATTCCCTGCACTTTGTTTTCCACCTGGCCCCTAGAAGAACAGCCTGGCTTGAGTTGAGCCTAAATTATCTGCCTGTATTTTCTGCACCAGTCATTGACCTTGCTGTGAAAAGACAATAACTATTGAGATTCAGTAGCCACAGCAAGAGAAAGCTACAAAACGGGACTCTGCAAGAATTCATTTCCTCAAGTTACAGACTTTCAATCCCTTTATCAAAGCATTTTCAATTCTCATTTCAAAGTCATGGAAATAATAACTAATATTGAGTAAAAATAATGAGATATTGTCCTGGTTTTGGTTGGGATAGAGTTAAGTCCATGCCATCAGTCCATGGCAAATAGTAGGGCTCTGTTTCCACCCCTGGGGCAGTCAATTCCAGGTGTACTGGAATAGGGTGAAGCTCCAGAACACCTGCAATGCACTGATGACATCAAATAGGGGGCAACACAGCAGAAGAGGTTTTTGAGAAAGGGAAGAAAATAGTCCAAATCCTTCTGAAAGCTGGTTTTGCCATAAAACAAAGTAAGGTCAAAGGACCTGCACAGGAGATCCAGTTTTTAGGAATAAAATGGCAAGATGGATGCGTCAGATCCCAATGGATGTGATAACAGAATAACAGCTATGTCCTCACCAACTAGCAAAAAGGAAACACAAGCTTTCTTAGGCGTTGTGGGTTTTTGGAGAATGCATGTTCCAAATTACAGTCTGACCGTAAGCCAGACTGTATATCAAGTGACCCAGAAGAAGAACGATTTCAAGTGGGGCCCTGAGCAATGACAAGCCTTTGAACAAATTAAACAGGAGATAGTTCATGCAGTAGCCCTTGGGCCAGTCCAGGCAGGACAAGATGTAAAAAATATGCTCTACATTGAAGCCGGGGAGAATGGCCCTGCCTGGAGCCTCTGGCAGAAAGCACCAGGGGAGACCTGAGGTCGACCCCTTGGGTTTTGGAGTCGGGGATACAGAGGATCCAAGGCCTGCTATACTCCAATTGAAAAAGAGACATTGGCAGCATATGAAGGGGTTCGAGCTGCTTCGGAAGTGGTTGGTACTGAAGCACAGCTCCTCCTGGCACCCCGACTGCTGGTGCTGGGTTGGATGTTCAAAGGGAGGGTCCCCTGTACACAACATGCAACTGATGCTACGTGGAGTGAGTGGGTCGCACTGATCACACAACGGGCTCTTTCAAGTCAGTTTGCAGAGGTGAAAGCTATCCAGCTGGCTTTAGACATTGCTGAATGAGAAAAATGGCCAGTGCTTTATCTCTGTACTGACTCCTGGATGGATGGCCCTGTGGGGGTGGTTACAGCAATGGAAGCAGAACAATTGGCAGCACAGAGGCAAACCCATCTGGGCTGCTGCATTGTGGCAAGATATTGCTGCCCGGGTAGAGAACCTGGTTGTAAAAGTACATCATGTAGATGCTCATGCACCCAAGAGTTGGGCCACTGAAGAACATCAAAACAACCAGCAGGTGGATCAGGCTGCTAAGATTGAAGTGGCTCAGGTGGATCTGGACTGGCAACATAAGGGTGAATTACTTATAGCTCCATGGGCCCATGACACATCAGGCCATCAAGGAAGAGATGCAACATATAGGTGGGCTCGTGATCGAGGTGTGGACTTGACCATGGACACTATTGCACAGGTTATCCATGAATGTGAAACGTGCTATAATTGAACAGGCCAAGCGGTTAAAGCCTCTGTGGTATGGAGGGCGATGGCTGAAATATAAATATGGGGAGGCCTGGCAGATCAATTATATCACACTCCCACAAACCCGCCAAGGCAAGCACCGTGTGCTTACAGTGGTAGAAGCAACCACCAGATGGCTGGAAACATATCCCGTGCCCTATGCCACTGCCCGGAACACTACCCTGGGCCTTGAAAAGCAAGTCCTATGGCGACATGGCACCCCCGAAAGAACTGAGTCAGGCAACAGGACTTGTTTCTGAAACAACCTCATAGACATCCAGGTCAAAGAGCATTGAGTGGGTATATCACATCCCCTATCATGCACCAGCCTCCGGGAAAATTGAACGATACAATGGACTGTTGAAGACTACAGTGAGAGCAATGGGTGGTGGGACATTTAAACATTGGGATACACATTTAGCAAAAGCCACATTTAGCAAAAGTGTTAGTCAACACTAGGAGATCTGCCAATTGGGCTGGCCCTGCCCAATCAAAACTTTTACGTACTGTAGAAGGGGATAAAGTCCCTGTAGTGTGCATACAAAATATGTTGGGGAAGACAATCTGGGTTATTCCTGCCTCAGGCAAAGGAAAACCCATTTGTGGGATTGCTTTTGCTCAAAGACCTGGGTACACTTGGTGGGTGATGTGGGAGGATAGGGAATTCCGCTGTGTACCTCAAGGGGATTTGATTTTGGGTGAGAATAGCCAATGAACTAAATTATATGATGTTAATTGCTATATAACATTGTATATCATCACTTCTGTGGTGGCTATATACCTTATCAATGGTATTACAGTAAGAATCACCTACATTAATGAAGAATGAACTTTGATGAAAACCAAGAGAAGTGCAGATGGAACCAGAACTGGTTTCAGCATGCCACAATCCAACACCACACACCATCTCTCCTAATCTGAGGGACGGTTACGACAGATGGAGCCCAAAGTCATGGACTAGATGAACACAATGAACATTTTATAGGGAATGATATCTGTGTCTATATATCAAAAGACAGGAAAAGTGGTGGTTTTGGAATGTATTGGAAAGTGTGGGACCTGGGCATGATGTAGATGGTACAGAATAAGGGGTGGATATTGTCCTGGTTTCGGCTGGGATACAGTTAATTTTCTTCCCAGTAGCTGGTATAGTGCTGTGTGCTTACACAGCCACACTTAGTGTAAGTAGTGCTTACACTAAGTCAAGGACCTTTTAGCTTC
The DNA here is from genome assembly GCF_035582795.1 of Mycteria americana. NCBI lineage: Eukaryota > Metazoa > Chordata > Aves > Ciconiiformes > Ciconiidae > Mycteria > Mycteria americana. Next base: position 150,374,434 of record NC_134366.1, read on the forward strand.
TCATGCTCTGCCGACTGAGAAGGCTGGAGATGCACGAGAAGCTGGGAGGGGGCACAGCCAGGACAGCTGACCCCAACTGGCCAAAGGGCTATGCCATACCATATGGCGTCATGCTCAGTATAGAAACTAGGGGAAAGCTGCTTGGGAACTGGCTGGGCATCGTTTGGCAGGTGGTGAACAATTGCATTGTGCATCACTTCTTTTGTATATTCTTTTATCATTATTATTATTATTATTATTATTATTATTATTACTATTATTTTCCCTTCCTTTTCTGTCCTATTAAACTGTCTTTATCTCAACCCACAAATCTTACTTTTTCTTTTTTTCCCCACTGATTCTCTCCCTCATCCCACTGGGAAGGGGAGTGAGCAAACAGCAGTGTGGTGTTTAGCTGCCTGCCGGGTTAAACCACGACAGATATATTTAATTAAAAGTTAGAAAACGTGGTGAATAGCCACTGGCAATAACATTTCTGATTACCTGACTGTGCCAGAACAGGCAGTTCACAAAACAGAGCTACCACTCCAGAGATTTCACATTCCCAAGTGAAAACTGTAGCAAATACAAATACAAAATGGGTCAATGAATAGTAGGTTATTAAATTTCTTTGGAGAACTTTTAAATCAGACCTTGTGCCATGTGACTGCATCTATACATTCTTTAGTGGCCAGGTCATGCAGTCAGGAGGCTAAGAAAAGAAACCCGCTCTTAAGCTCAAGCCATTAAGAGTCGGTTGATGAACTGAATCATGAGGGCTGGTTGTGCTTCAGTGAGCTGAAAACAAAACCCCTTGTGTAAATATTCACTCAGATAAGACGTGAATTCACCATGGCTGCATTTCTGCCATTTCCTCCCATTCACACATGTGCACTAGCCACTGCGTTTTAGGGACACCTAACATGAATATAAAACTTGAAAATGTGTCACACAGACAAAAAGCCATCATCTGATCTTTGTAAAGGAACCATTCTATCTGACCAAAGATTTGATGAAAACTAATCCACAGGTATGGTATGTCATGATATGGAAACTTCAGTAAATTTTATGTATGACAAGTTATGGAGAGTTTATCTGGAAACAGTGCTCAGCAAACCAATACTAACTGTACTGTATCATCACCATGTCCATGCACTTGACCTCCATGGACAAACCATGCTGGGAAGTCTGAGCAAGGCAACCAATGAAGCAGCAGAAGATGAGAGAATAGAAATGACCTTCTGTTTTGCTGGTAGTCAGCTATTTCTGATAGAAATTCTGGTGGGACCAAAGCTTCTTAAAAGATTTGGCTACAGAGAGGGGAAGATGCTTCTCAGCATCTCTAGGAAGGAGTAGTCTGCATGGAAGGAACCACAGAGATGGGTATAAGACTGTTCGCACAGATTAAAAACATTAACCTAAGCGGAGGTTTACATTCAGACCACCTCAATACTTTTTGCATGCTAGCTAAACAATGCGTAAGAATGACCAACAGCACTGGGAAGAGGAGAGCATCCCACCCTGGGTCTGGTCAGCTGCAAATTGTCTATGCTAGGAGAAATAGTTTGGGATCAAGAGCTGTTGGCCTGCTCCCGCTCCTTCTATGCATTCAATGCTTTGATTTCCTAATTGGGTTAGGAAGGCCACATCTGTCAGCTAAGATGTGTTTTTTTGTCTTTGAATTTCCCATCTACTCCTTTTTAACAGTATCTTGAACTACTCTTGCTTTCAATGAAAAAAATAAGTTACTTGTCAAGTTAAGGAAGCAAGACTGAGAGTTAAAAAAAACCCACAACACCTTCATATATGTATTTCTACTAGTTATTTGCCTTACTGTAAAGTAAAAGGAGAGGAAAAAAAGGAAGAAATGGCTCATTTAACCTAGGCTCCCCACTTACATCATAGCAAGGTTAATCAAAAGATCTCAGTAGGGACTCCTTCCACAGTCTGCTCGTGTTACCATTTTAGGGCTACTCTGCAGGAGTTTTGCTGTGTTTTTCATCTTTACTCAGAGGCAGCAGTTTTTTCTGTCCCCATGTACAGTACCACTTAATAGATTGAAGATGTAAGGAATTTCCTGGCATGTAAACAGAATACTGTAGTGGAGACAATAGATTTTTACTTTTAATACATTTCCGCTAAATGCATCTCAATTCTTAAAGCATTTTGATTTCACTCATAATTTCCTGACTGCTAATTCCTGATGGTGTCCTTTCCCATTTCATTATTATCTCCTATTTCTTTCACTTTTCTTTTGACCCTTCATTCCCCCTTGACTCCTTTGTCTTTCACCTGTATGCCATGATTTTCTTCTGCCTCTAGTTCCTTTCATTCCACTCTCTTTTATTAGCTTTTTCCTCTATTTCTTTCTTCATGTCGTCCTCTTCTTTGCCCTCACATCCTTCACTTTCTAGCAAATTGCCACATTGGCATGAATTACTGGGGAAAGATTGGAGATATATGCCCTTTGAGGACAGAGGAATTTATCAACAATCAGGTTCATGAACAAAAGCCAGTTTCTGTTTCAGAAAAAAAGCTAAAATTTTAGGAGAGAGGGAATTATTTGAAGACTGCAGCTGGAAGTCAGCTTAGGAGTCAAGGTGATAGGCTGTACTTTGGCTACACTGCAGGCTTGATGTGTGACCTTGAGTAAATTACCCAACCTTCATGTGCCAGGATGAGCAATTTACCTACCTGTTAACATTACCATAACAATATTTCTGTCTTAGGAGTGCTGCAAAGTTTAATTAAGCTTGGTAAGCGCTCGAACATTCTCCATTTAGTATAATTACCATCATTATGCATTATCGCACCATGACATTTTTCAGGCAGAAGGTGTCTTAACTACTCCGTTCTACACTTAAACATGACAGTATCCTTCGACTACATTTAGCCAATAATTAAATTGTTTTGGAAAATATATTAATTACATGTGGAATTACAGTGATTGGTTGAAATCTCTAAAAGACCTCTGAATATCGCAAAAGCCCTGAACAAGCATGCAGCTGCTGAACTCGCCCATCTCCTCTGCACAACACAGGCCCAAACTCCCCAGCTAGCTGCATACACCTGCCTTCACATGGCTCCACCTGCCTTTCCTTAGCGTAGGACATGCCTTTGCAATTGGCTCAGATGTTACTTGATTGCTTACATCAATAAATTCAGCGACTCCCTGGGGAAAAGGCTGCTCTGAGACAAACTTCTCCCTTGTAACCACTCCAAAAGTACCCTCAAATGTGATGAGATGCTTCAGCTTCCACGGCAGACCGGTGCCATCAGCCACCTTTTTCGTGGTGGAGTTTCATCCCAGGAGCAAGACGATGCTCGCTAGAGAGGGCACGACAGCGGGGCTGCAGGGCTGCGTGTCACCCAGGCTGCAGGGCTGCAGGGCTGCGTGTCACCCAGGCTGCATGGCTGTGTGTCACCCAGGCTGCAGGGCTGCGTGTCACCCAGGCTGCAGGGCTGCAGGGCTGTGTGTCACCCAGGCTGCAGGGCTGCATGTCACCCAGGCTGCAGGGCTGCAGGGCTGCATGTCACCCAGGCTGCAGGGCTGCAGGGCTGCGTGTCACCCAGGCTGCATGGCTGCATGTCACCCGGGCTGCAGGGCTGCAGGGCTGCGTGTCACCCGGGCTGCAGGGCTGCGTGTCACCCAGGCTGCAGGGCTGTGTGTCACCCAGGCTGCAGGGCTGCGTGTCACCCAGGCTGCAGGGCTGCAGGGCTGCGTGTCACCCAGGCTGCCCGAGGTGGCCGGGAACCCCCCGGCTCTGGCTGTGTAGCTGTTTTGTCAGTAAAATATATCCTTTGGCTTCATGGGAGAGTTGGGAGAGTGGCAGCGCTTTGGAATTAGGCTTGATTTCAGCACCCTGTCTTGTATAAGCACCTATTCACCGTAATTCAGTTATACACATCAGAGAGAGGACTAGATTTTAACACAGCTTTGCACAAGGATTTTGCACAAATGCAATCTGGGTAATTCTTTTTATCAGAAGTGAATAAGCCTCTTTTGATTTATTTCTGATAAAAATGCGCACTGACATTTTGTTCATAACTCTAAACCACTCCCTGCAAGATATTTCCATGTCACTTCTTTCCACAAAGATCTGGATAAGATCTAATTTCTGAGACTCTCAGCTGACATGGCTTTCATATGAATTCCTCCTCCCTGACAAGGGAAGCTAAAACCTACTTCTCCCATGCATCTCAAAGTGAAATTCAGTACCTTTTTGTCTGACTGTTTATCATTTCTTGCAAATACTCAAATCCATTTCCTTTGGAAAAGGTTTGTCTTTGTATGACAGGCATACAAATAGGTTTTATTATAGTACTCTATTCACTGGTGCAGCTTAGCCTGGAGATAAAAAGGAATTCATTTTCTAGATTTTCCCCAAATGTCAGGTCTACATTATCAGAGTTCTTAACTCAAGAAGAATGGGCAAAAGAAAAAAAATATGAACCGATATATTGTATCTGACTTCGCGTTAGTGACCGAGAGCCCAAACTTCCCCCCCAGTGAACTGAATCAAAGTAGAATCAAGAATGCAAGATTGGGCGGAAAAGCACCGAGTCATCTGAATTTCAATAGTGGTAATTTAGACAGTGAAATCTTTTAAATATTAAGGGTGAACTCTGCTCACTGACTTAACCACACTGCTGTGTATGCCCTAAAGGTCAGAAAAATTGGATTTTCTTTTCCCTCTTTTTTTTTTCTTGGCAGTCTTTGACATGTATATCTAGGCTTCTTTCTAAAAACAAAACCAAACCCCAAAATTTACCATACTATCACACTAGGACACTTCCGGCTCTGTAAAGCCAAGCAGCCTATCATAACAGTGAAGAATCAGTAGATAATAATCTCCTGATTATTATCTTGCCTATTTTTTTTCTGCTGAGACTTGAAGGAAACCAGTGCAGGAGCCTCTCCAGGAATGTTTGCTGTAACTGCTCTTGCCACCTTGGCCATTACCTCAACGGTAATGGTCAACGTGCGATTTGGTTTTGTAGGACTATTATTCAGCGCTGTACAATTAGGGCCAGGTCCCAGCTGACGGCTGGTTTCACGGGTGGTAGCTGTGACGGCCCCTCGTGCCCACCAGTGGGTATTCCTGCCACGGGAAACTTATCCCCACTTTCCAAACTCCTCCTTGCAGTAGTTTGCCTGCGGCTCAAGATGCTTCTGCAAGTTGTGCTGACTGGGAGGTATTCCAGCAGTATGATTTGTGGCACCCGGAGTGATTTAGATGTGTCAGCAACTGCAGAGGTTGTGCTGATTATCAGAGAAAGATGGAAGATGGGTAGAAAGCTTCACATAGTCTATGAAAGTCAAGGTAAATATGTTTAGAAACAGAGTAGCAAAAATAAAGCAAAAAACCACTACCTGGAGATTCGTACCACCTGCCTCATCCCAGCGTCTCCTCTTCAAGAGCGGGACTGCTGAAGCAAGGGGTGGCTCCAGCCTCAGTGAAGAGGCATCGTGCGGTCCGTGGCCCCGTGAGCATGTCGGCCCAGGCATGGGCTCGCTGCGTGATTAGGCAGGCTGGGCAGCTCACAAGCCCTGTTCTCAAAAGGAAGCCTAGCTCTTATCTTGTTAAACCACTGTATGCATTGCCACCCTTTTGGCTCAAAGGAGATATAAAATGACACTCTCAGGAACCCTTTCTTTTCATCTCACTGCTGAACTCCAGAGAAATTCCTTGAACTACAAGTGTAAGCTTAATTGATTGTAATTGACCTACAAGGAAGACACAAAACTCTTCTTGTACTCATGTGGCGAAGCAGATTAAGCAGTGTTGCTCTGACTAGTTTGGGTACCGCCCGTCATGCTGCTGCTTTCTCTCCCTCATTCATTGCTTCCCAAATTCACCTGCTGCCTGATTCAGACAGTCTCAATGGCAGCCGTGTATTACAAATCGTATAAAATTATTTAAGGAATTAAAATTAAGACAAGAGCTTCATCACAGGACAAACATTAGCATGGCAATAGCATTTTATAAACACCAATCATGAGCTGGAGGCACAATATATGAATGTTCAGACTGCCTCAGTTTGCAGCCTCGTCCCTTTGCTACTGCTAAGATCTCTAGTAAAGGCAATAAATCTGTGGTCTAATCTGATTTTGGAATAAATCTCTTTGGATCAGCTAGCAGAGTTCCTTGACTCAAACTAGGAAAAAGTTGAGTACAAGCCAAATAGTATGATCTTTTTTTTACTAAAGTCTGCCTATTTTCATGTTTAGTGAGCCAGACGCAGTTTTATCAAATGTTATGTGTTTTCTGACAAAGAATACACAGAAATTTGCATTAAAAATGTATTTTGTAGAGTTGGCTCTGTTGCTTCTGTTACTGTATCATTAGAGCAGGAGTCATTTTGATTTCGTTGTGAGGAAGCAACGGCATCTTACATGCTCTTTAAGCCCTTCATGTCCTTTAGCTTCTCTTTCCTCTGAGGATCAAACAGGAATTAGGAAGCACTGATCTCAGGGGCTCACAGGTCTGGCTGGAGGTCCATCCAACACAGGCACTCTCCTGCTTTGCAAGATCCTGATGACATGGTGGAACCCCAGGAGGTGCCACCACATGCTCAGACAGAGGCTGAAAGAACCTGAGAACATCTCTCAGGCCTGCCCCCAAGAAACCTGAAATCCAGGCAAGCTGGGACTTGGGTCATACTGATGATCTTTATTTTCTTTAACTATAAGGAAGCTGGTGAATAAGACAGTGCTGCTGATGACTCAGCGAGGCTAAGAGTGGCATTGCCTGCTGAGTGTCTTTTATGAACATCACCGTTTGACTCTGAAAAATGGTAATGCTTCAGACACATGGCAATACTCTGGTAGAGGACTTTTATGGAAGCCTTTGAATACAGCTATGTGTGTATATACTCGTGGAGATAAAGGAGGCAGAGAAAGAGGCTTTTAAATATATTCTCTGTCATTCTCACTCTTCTCTTTGTAAAGTCTAATTTGTAAAGGATCGTTGAACTCTTAAGTCATCGCTATAACAAAGTTATGAAATTTTGATCTAGAAGAAGTGATCCATGAATATCTTCAAGGCTAATTTGTGGCTTTGAAATTTTTACTGACCATAAAAAACAGGTAAAACTTCTTTTTCCTGAAAAATCCCCGGAAAGTTTCACCATTTTTATCAGCTCTACTTCTAAGAAAAAGTAAATGTCTCCACTATTTATTCTTAATGCAGTGCTTGTGATCCAAACATAAACATATGGACTTAGAATCAGCAGTAAATATAAAACTCCGGAAGTTAAGCATGATTTTGAAGGTTCAATGGATCCTATTAGGCATTTAATTCTGCCCTGAACTGTACAGGAAACCCAAGTGCTAACCTGAATTGTGCATTTCAGTAGATTACAGTATCTAAAAGTACCTAACTCCCCATTGTGAATCCATCCAGCTAAGGACAGAAAAACTTCGAAAAAGCTCTTCATTGCATATGACAGAATCTATTTGCCTCATAATTGTAGTGCTGGTTCTATAAAGAGACCCCCAGCAGTTGCTAATTGCATCCAGAAACCTCATTACATTATACCAATTGGATTTTTAATTAGAAATGCAGATGGTAACTCATTTATTACTGTTGTAAGATCCAACTGGGAAAGGAATCTCAATTCCATTTTGGATGCATTCACCTTTTGGAAGCTGGAAAAGAATGAGGAATGAGAATGGTGAAACTGTGACTGATGTTACGTCTTCCAATAAAGATGTATTACTGCACCGAGGCTGAAGGTCACAAGAAGTAAAAGGAAGGAGAAGCATCTATGAACTCAGTTTCAGAAAAATAAAGAGCCGTACAAAGAGCTCTGCTGGGATAGCCAGCTGGGAAGTTGAGAAGTGAAAAGCTAGCCAAAATGATTTTGTGGAGTTATTAATATACCCTTCTCCATTCTTCTGAATGGAGAGAATGAAGGTGAGCATCTCAACCTACTATTGAAATTCACTTCCGTCTATAAATCCTTTTCTCACTGTCCAGAAAAGAAGACCGTAAATGTCCTGCCTTATGCTGACAGCGGTATACAGCCTGTTAAGTCTACGCCGCTGCGAGCTGACGTGCTCGGTGCCAATTCAGATCCTGCTCCTGATCGCGGCCATGGTAGGACCCAGCAGCCTCTTGATTACACAACAGATGAGGTTGTGAGGTTGCACCTTCAGGGGCTGGCAATGACAACTCAGACTGTCATTTTTCTCTGTTTGTCTTGTCCTTTTGGATTGTAAATTCTTTGGGAAAGTGGCTTGCACTTATTATATGTTTCCCCAGCCTGGAACAAAGCAGTCCTTGACTCAGTGCGAACAGATAGCAAGCTCAACCACTACTGCCTAGCTCTTCCTTCTGAAGGTGTAAAGGGTGGGTGGGAGCTTACGTGCCAAGTTTCTGCCTCTTTTTTTGTTCAGCTGAGGCTTCTCATTTCATTTGTTTTGTTTAGAATCATTTTGCTCTGTCTCTTCCACTCGTATGCCATCAGGAAAAAGAAAAGTGTTTCTCTTTCACTGTAATGAAATCACTTGAAAATAAAATACCATTAGTGGTGTCAACCTGAAGAGGCGAGAACTATCAACATGTCGGTTACTTCATATAGTAGCTGAACTGTTTCCTCTACAGACACATTTTTGTGTGTGTGTGAATCTCTGTGAAGTGGACCTAATAAGATCTCTTCTTGCCTGCAAATTCTCTGAGCACAGAGCTATTGTCTCAGATCAGAAAGGAGTAACACAGCAACAAGGACATGGATTCTCTTTTAGTCTTCTGTTCCCTGTCAGGAAAGTGCAACGTTGCCTCTTCTCACCTTTTTTTTTTTTTTGACAGTAATGCTACAATTTCGACTGGGAGTTTGGGGGTAAAAAAATAAATTAAAAGCTGTTACTGCAAGTTATAATAAAAATTAATAACATTAATTTTAAAATTAAAATTAATGAAAGCACAGTTGCGCTTTCAGAAATACTTTTAATCCTTTATGAGTAAGTGTCAGAGCCTGCTACATGTTCTTCTGGATAAGTGAACGATTGCTGTGCTTTCTTTCTGGGAATGCAGAGAATTAAACATAGTCACCATATAAGAAACTAATCCTGCTACAGCCAGAAAGAGAGCATTTTCTTTTTCTTCTGAGTTAGATGGGAGCAGGAACAGCCTCGCTGGCTTCCAAAGGGCTGTATCCTTTCATTCATAATCAGGCATGCTATTTCATGCCAGGAAAAGTTGAAAGTGCCATGTATAATTTAGCTCACTTGATGCATCCTGTTTCAAGATCCTGACTCGAGTTGCTTTAACATGAACAAATTTAAACCATCCAGGCTGCCTTTTTGCATTATATTTTTCCTGTCTTCTTCCCCTAGTTAAAAACAAATAAATAAATAAAAATCAGCAATCTGCTTGGTGTAAAGTTTCGCTCCAGCAGAGGTATCTGAAGTTTACTGAAAGCAGCCCTACTGCTAAGAATCCGTTTTGCTGTTCTGTTAGAAAAAGATGGCTAAATAAAGCCAAATGATGAACTTTTGGAACAAAGTCCGTTAGCACGGGCGTGGTATCCATGCTAAATTTTGACAGCTGTATCCACCGTGCTATTTGTCAGTAGCACTTGAGGTGACTCAGATCAAGGAGACTCTCTCCTGTCTCCTCAGAGCTCGCAGGTAATCAAAGTAGTATCGAAGAGGAGAGACTGTCATCCGGACCAGCTTCCCAGGGGGAAGAACGGGAGGTGAATGAAAAGCAGGAAGAAAGGAAATAGTAGCAAGTGGAAGACTGCGTATTTTTTTTAATGCAACTTTTGCATGACTGAGTGCACAGGGAGGACAGGGTGCAGCGGGCTGAGCAGGGCTGTGCAGAGAAGCAGGCTCTTACCTGTAGGATCCCCACTCCTCTTTGCAGAAGTTGCCAGGCAGTGAACAACCCGGGGGAGCTCCAGGAGAAGTGACTCCTGTAGGGTGCGTAAAGATGAATGCTGCCTTGGACAACTGGGTTCTGTACCTGTCCCTGCTGCAGCATTCTACTTGTGGGCTTATGGACTGCATGGTCCTCATTTTTGGATACCCGTTATAAAACTCCAGGAGCTGTAATGATAAAACCAGCATAAAATTATTCTGCATTTTAAGAAATATGCTTTAGAGTCCTAGCAAATGCTAAACTCATTTTTCTAAACCTTCTCATTATTTGGCACTTGATAAATGAGCATGGTTACAAGCCTCTGTTATGGGAAATAATCAAAGTAAGTGGGAACTATGCACCTTGCACCTAGAGGCTGCAGTAGCAAGTTAAGCAGCAACCCCACGAGTGCGGATAAGCGAGCATTTTTACAGAATAGTCATGCCCATTGCCTTGATTTCCCAAAAGGTCACCGGTACAAAACATGCTGTTCCTCTATGTGCTTGCCCAGGCAAACATCTAATCGTCACAAATATCATCCTGCATCAGTGAAGTCAATCCATCAGCTAATATCTCTCTTTTTCTCTGAAAAGCTGTAAGAGTAAAAGCAAGAAAATACTAAGCATAGAAATTGCTATTGAGTATTTATGGTATGCGTTAGCACGACGCCTTGGGATTGTTTATTAGGATAATTTTGGGGATGTAGCAAATTGAGGTGTAGTTGAAAAACTCAGTGATGTAGCATGAATTGATTCACTGACAATAACTGGGGAAAGGGGCTTATTCCAGTTGCTACTGTACTATTTCAGCTCCAAAAATCAGAACAAAGTGAATGGATATCCTTTCGGGATACCTACCTCCACATGTAGGAGGCAGATAACTGCAGGTAGGCAATTATATACGGTCTTCTTCTCTACAAGTTTCAACACTGGAACAGGTTTATTTTTAACTTTGGAGGAAAGGATCACCATGGAAACATAATGAAGTATGAGAGCGATCTGACTGATTGACAATGTTACAGCAAAGGAAGATTGACATGAAAGGCAGAGATAAAATTCACGCTGTTCTAAGGCACAGTTCCTCTAGTAGCTGAATCATCAGGTCTCATTTTCCAGACAGTAATATTACATGAGATTTTCTTGTCTTTATTCAAGAGGAACACATTGCAGAGGTCACATTTTCTCTCTGACACTTTGTCAGTCACAGGAATGGGAACAACACTGAGGAACTTTCTATTTATGAAACAAAAGGTTAAGACCTGAAAGAAAAGATTTATGTTTCTGTTAAGTGCTACCTTGCTATAAATCCATAGATTAATTTGGGCTTCTCAGTACTAAAGCTAGATGAAGCTTTGCCCACATTTCTTTATGGAAAAAGATGAGGTACTTGTAACCTTAAAATGCTTTGCAAATTCATTCTGGTTTTATCAAAATTTTCAGTGTATGGGAAGGCCAAGAATGGAAAAAGTCCTGACAGAATAGTTATTTCAGCCTCTCAGTTGGAAATTAACTTTTGTTTTAGAATGCCAAACCATTTTGTATTTGCTTACAAAATACTCACAGCATTCAAAGAAAACATTCTGAATCATAGTGAATAAAATATTTCATTCCATCAGAAAGGATACTTTTTACCTCTTTGTTCACATTAAAAAAACCCAACAACCTTTGACTATTTTAAATTTAGGCTGATCTGATTGCCTTGAACTGGCAATGCAGAGAAAAAAAATAGCTATTTCCATTTCTTGAATTCATCATTTTAAGTGCAAACCTTCATTTTCTACCCTTGCTATAACGTAAATTTTAAAATCTTATGTAAGCGTATTCTTTTAATCTCACATGAGAGTTGTAGACATCAGAAGATGCCTTCATTTCTAGGAACAACTGAGCAGGGAACTAATGCCATTAACCTAGTCTGTGATCCGAAATCTTGCAAAGAGGGTGGGTTTTGCCTGTTTGCTCTGGGCCGCCTGCTCGGCCCCGGCTCACTTTGTCCCATGGCTCCCTCTAGCTCATGCCCTTCTGTTCAATGACTGACTCCCTCATTCACTGGCTCTTAAAAAAAGTCTATTGAGCATGTTTTTCTTTATTCTACAGTGTTTCCTTTTCTATTTATTTATTGACCTATTTTTACTCAGTCTACTCATTATTCTGGAGGATTTTTCAGCTCCAAATCCCAAAGCTCTTCATACATGCTAAGTCTTTAAATTGGCTAAGGGCCACAGTTGGCATAGGCAGAAACAGAGTTCAGGAACCCAATTTTCAGTCCTTACTCTACGATTTTAGGCCAAAGTGTCTGATGTAAAGTGGTCACAGGACGGCAAGATAATCACTTTTAAGACAGTTCAAGTATGACAGTGATGCAGATGTTAAAATAAGCCCTGACCACAATGACCCTTCATGGCCATTTCTGTTTTTCACTTTAACACCAAGCAAAGAATAAACTCCAATTACCTCATTGAAAAGCCCATAGGGAGCCAAGCCTGATGTTATATCAACTGTGGACATTTAGTGGTTTATTGCTGTGGTATGGAGACCTATGGGATAGTGCACATTCTTCCTGTAACAACGCCTTCATCTCATTCTTGATGCCGAGTCCATCATTGTGTGACTCACAGCAGATTGCCTTGTAGGGGAAAAGCTCGTGGCTGTTTTGTGTCTGATCTATGTCCGTTCTGTCAGGAAGGCCGGCCAGAGTGCACCCTATGGATTTTGCAATGCGGCCTCTTGGGAGCACAAGCAGCTTTTCTGCTCTCTTAGCGATTGGTGTACAAAAAAAGAACCTGGGGTGGGAATCCTGGGGTAAATCTCTGCCATGGTGCAATGGGAGCACAGCAGGAGGAACTGCAGGGCTTCTACAAGGCACTCACAGGACAACGGGAAAAGGAGAAAAGAAAAAAAGAGGGGAAATAGAAAGATCAAGAGAAAAATAACTGTATAGTCAAAAAGCATCTGATGGGAAATATTTATTTACAAAAGCAGCGGGAGAAGATTGTTCTGAACCAATAATGACTACTCTGATCATCAGCAAACGCTGTGAGCTGCCAGCTGCTGCAGTAACGCACATGGAGCAGCTCTGAGTGGGAAAGTCTCTGGGCATGTCACAACCCATGGGTCTCATCTCTCCTCTTCCCCAGACGTCCTACAAGCAAGCCTTTTAGGAACAGATTTTAAAATGCATGTCCGTACCTACCACCCGAGAACTTGGTGTTTAAATACACTTAAAGATCTGAACTTTAGAGACGGACATTTAAAGCCTGTCTGGCACCTAAAGACTTTCAACAGCACCAAGTTACTTAGTTGCTGTTGAAATCAATGGGAGTCCTTGGCTTTTATCCTTAAAATGAGGAAAATAATAGTTTAATGAACACGGTTGCTAGGGTAGCTACAGATACCAAGTTCTCCCTTTTTGTATAGAAGCAGGCACACTCGATTACGTGTCTGTCCTGTTAATGCTCTCTGTCCTGTTAATGGCTAGCAGGTTTTCCTTTGCCCTCGGGGGCCGGTGACCGTATTGCTGGGGCAGAGGGTGCCAGGCGCCCTCCCCGCTGCCTCCATCAGCTCCGAGGGGCCGATGTGCAGCACAGCAGCCACCAGCCAGCAGTGGGTACCCAAGGATATGTCAGAAAAAGGAGACGCCCCACTTCATTTGTGTTTATAAGGTACATCGGGAACTAGTATTATAACAACATTCAGAGACTTGAGATTGCATTAGCTTTTTTTGTTCCCGGTGCCTGGCATCACTCATATTGATGCATAGATTAAAAGTAATTTTAGGGACTGATGGTTATTGACAAGTCTCTGGGAGACATTTGGTGAGCTGATTAAAGAGGGGTTGTGAGGGGTATTTCCCAGACATGTCTTCTGGGCATGAAATTTCCTTGCATTCTCAGTGGTAAAATGTCATGGAGACATTTTGTGTTACAACCATGCTGTGGCCCAGGCTGGCACCTTCTCATATTTTGCACAGTGGTGCTGCATCTTGGTGAATTAAGATCTCACATAAGATGCCTCCAACTGACATTTATGAACAAAGGTGTTTTACAGACTTATGGGAGAAGATGAAAATTATTAGTATGAAGTTTGGTTGCAACTTGGTAATTTATATAGATAAACCTGCATCTTTAAGCAGCTTGCCTGCTGCCAGAATGAAAGAAGAAATGTGCATTAGAGCTGCGAACACTCATTGATAACCCAAATCACAATTCTTCCTCTGGGAATATTTTCAGCCTGTAAACAGAAAATCTACTGTAAATGCCACACTGATGTTAGCTCAGTACTGTACTGATTCATTCAGTAGAGCACTGCAGAAATTAAATGGCTATTATATTATGAATTAATTATATATCCTAAGGTGGGGGTTTTTTTATGATTGTGATGGGTAGTAGTAATTACACAACTACACGCTGAGTGTTTAGGTATAAAATGCTATGTACTTGTCTTATTTTCCTTCCATGTCCATGCTTCAAAATCCTTATCTTTTTAATGGAAATATCTAGTAACATCTCTAACGTTATAGGGGCAACAGTTTTAAACTGAAAGAAGGTAGATTTGGGTTGGACATAAGGAAGAAATTCTTCACTGTGGGGGTGGTGAGGCACTGGAACAGGTGCCTCACCTGTTCCTTCTCTGGAAGGAACAGAGAAGTTGTGGATGCCCCATCCCTGGAAGTGTTCAAGGTCAGGTTGGATGGGGCTTTGAGCAACCTGGTCTAGTGGAAGGTGTCCCTGACCATGGCAGGGGGGTTGGACTAGACGATCTTTAAATGTCCCTTCCAACCCAAACCATTCTATCATTCTATGATTATAATGGATGGTGTTTCATATTTGATAGAAATAAGAGGAAAAGCGAAAGAGCACTGACACTAAGAGCTAACTGAGAAAGCAAGAGTGGAGCATGTGGAAGCCAGCAGTATCACTGGGGCAATATTCTTAGCAGAATATACATGACACAAGGTGATGCAAAAAGGTTTTGAATGTTTTCTCTTACCACTGACATCAGAGTATTTAATTAAGTGACAATGAATAAAAAGTGTGTAACTACCTAGATTGTCATTTCATGAATCAGAAATCAACAGAGGGAATGGCTGCTGATTGTCGGGCAGCTTCATCCCGCATTAACCTACCTGGCTATACATAACAGAAGAATATTAACAAAGGAAACTTCAGAGCTGAAAAGTTGGATGAAATACCCAAATACCTCATGCAATGAACAGCAATCACTTTTTCTTGATACAAGTACAACGACTTTAGCTTGATTCTTTCCTTGAGCTGATGTAAGAGGACAAATTAGCTCATGATCCTGTACCTGAATTGACAACACTGTGGCTTCAAACAATTTGTCCTGGGAGAAGGGGAAGTATTTCAAAATTCCCTTCCCTCCACTCCCACACTGCTTCCACTGGGAAGGAATTAAGGTTGAAAGTCCAGTGGTCTAGCACACCCTCCAAACAGTCTTCTACTGGCTTTACAGATATTCTCCACATCTGGTCAACCATTTGCTTAAGTTGGCACTTGCCACCAAAAGATGACAAAGAACCCTGATGGGCCATCCTGTTCTCTGAGCTATTTTTATGGCCCACTGGTCATCTAATTTGGAAAATCTACTACAGAGGAGTCGAGAAAGGCATGTTCTTGGTCTGACTCATGCTCCTTCTGCAGCAGAAGAGAAACAGCTATGCAGGGATGTATTAAGTGTACCAAACCACAGCTCCTGGTTGTTCCTCCAGAATCTCTCAGTTCTGGCTACAGTTTTTCTCTCACCTTTTTATTCATACCTATCCCACCAAGACCTCATTGTGTTGCATAGTCTCTTTATTATCCTCCCTTTGACCCCGGCCAAACTGCTCTTTCTCAGAGGGTTCATGGGAGATCCTGGTCAATTAGTTGGAAATAGGTCCTCATCCTGCTGCATCACTGGGAAGAGCTTCCTGGGCACCTTCTGGGAATGGCTGGCATTGTTAGGACTACTCTGCTTGCTGTCTGAACTTCTATGTTTGTGACTCTTAGATCCTCTGCTCCCCTCCTCTTTTACACTCATTATTCATTCTTAGAATAATTTGGTGTTTTCCTTGCTCTCTTTTTCTCTAACCCCTCCCTTCTGAAGAAAAACTTAGATTTTGTTAGGGACAGCCTAATGTTTATCTTTAAAAGGAAAGACCAGCAGAAACACAGTTCATAAGCAAATGCTTTGGTAAGAGTAAGAGCAGAGCAAACATAACATGATACCTTCCCACTAACGATCTCCTCATTGCCAACAATTTTCAGCTCAGGGGATTTTCCTAACTTGTTTTTATTAATATATTTAGAAACACCCAGCTGGTCTCTCTATCTTTCAAATATTTGTCAAGTCTTCCCTTTCACATATACACACTTCTTGCATCCACAACATCCCTAGCAAGGAGTTCCACAGATCTGCTTCTACTTGTTGTGTGAACAATCAGGTCCTAGTGCTTGCTCTGAACCTGGCTCCCATAAGCTGCATTTTTGAGCCCTATTTGTAGCACGTAAAGAGGCAGTGAACAATCAAAACTTCTTTCCCGTGGTGATTTGGTAAACCTTAAACATATTTTCCCTGTAAGTTGTCATTTCTTCATATTGAAGTTTCAACTAAGTCAATTGTTGCTTTTACAGGAGTTTTCCATATCTTTGATTACATTTGTTGCCCTCCTCTTACCCTTTCCAGTTCTCATAAGTCCTTTTGACATGAATGTTTGATTTGTGTTTTCCTAACTACCATAAAGCACTGAACTGACGTTTTCATGGAACTGTCAATCATAACACCAAAATCTAGCTGCTCCTGAAAAGCAACGGTCAGTTTAGAGCCCTTGTATGAAGCTAGAATTGTTTTCTTCCCCACGCAAATCACGTTCCATGTATGCCTGTTGAGTTTCATCTGGCATCTTATTGCCCAGTTCCCTTGGGTTGTAGTCTTTCTGCAGCTCACCAGGCTGTGCTCATCCTTAATATTTTAAATAACTGTGCATCATCGGCAACCTTTGTCATTTTGCTGTTAACCTCCTTTTCCAAATCATGCATGAACAAGTTGAACAGCACAGATTCCAGTACAGACCCCTCCACTGGTGACCTCCCTCTGTCACAAGAGCTGGCCGTTTATTGCTCCTTTCCATTTCCTGTGTTTTAGCAAATTATTTATCCATTCCATGACCTTTCCATTTATGCAAATGACCACAAAGTAGAGAGAAGGACTAGTGGCGTTAAGTAAAAAAATATGCAACTCTTGAGGACAAATACATGAGAAAGAGCCGGCAATGTGTGCTCGCAGCGCAGAAAGCCAGCCGTACCCTGGGCTGCATCAAAAGAAGCATGGCCAGCAGGTCGAGGGAGGTGATTCTGCCCCTCTACTCCGCTCTGGTGAGACCCCACCTGCAGTACTGCATCCAGCTCTGGAGTCCTTAGTACAAGAAAGACATGGACCTGTTGGAGCAGGTCCACAGGAGGGCCACAAAAATGATGAGAAGGATGGAACATCTCTCCTATGAGGAAAGGCTGAGAGAGTTGGGGTTGTTCAGCCTGGAGAAGAGAAGGCTCTGGGGAGACCTTATTGTGGCCTTTCAATACTTAAAGGGGCTTATCTTAAAGACAGAGAGAGACTTTTTAATGGGGCCTGTAGCAATAGGACAAGGGGTAATGGTTTTAAACTAAAAGGGGGTAGATTCAGACTAGATATATAGAAGAAATTTTTACAATGAGGGTGGTGAAACACTGGAACAGGTTGCCCAGAGAGGAGGCAGATGCCCCATCCCTAGAAACATTCAAGGTCAGGTTGGACGGGGCTCTGAGCAACCTGATCTAGTTGAAGATGTCCCTGCTCATTGCAGGGCGGTTGGACTAGCTGACCTTTAAAGGTTCCTTCCAACCCAAACCATTCTATGATTCTATGATAAGGAAGAAGGGCCAAGAAAGAAAAAAGCTGTTTAGAATGGCTTTGAAATTGCTGTTTGCCCTCTTCCACTTGACTAACACATAAACCAAAAAAATACCTTCCTTTGTCTAAACTGCTTGTATCCAATACAGTTCAATTTGGAATAAAATGTTACTGTTTTGAGGATGTGGAGAGAAAGTGAGTACAACAGAGGACATGTTCTTTTCTTTGAAGACTGTCTTCATCAACTCTTACTTGAAAAAAATAGGAAAATAAACAAGTAGATCAGAAAACTCTCTCTATATTAAAGAAACAGATACTTCTCAAGAGGTTCTTCCAGTATTAAAATATCTTCTCCCAAGAGACATGAGGACACATTCATTTCCAACACTGACACTGACTCAGATAGAGCAGCTAATACACAATAAAATGGAAAAGACACACTTGTCAGCTTCCCAGAAGGGGAAGGACAGTGTTTCTAGTCCACAGAGCCTGAAATTCAAGCAGCAATTAAAGTTGTTAAAGACATAGTAGAAAAACAAGCAGTCCAAAAGTGGAATATTGCACTGCTGAAATTAATGGATTTTTTTGCTCTAGGATTGTAGAAAAGCTCTTCTTGACTTCTAGTCACTGCTATAGAAACGAACTTGAATGAGTTTGAGACAGTCCAAATATAACAACTGTGAGTATGGCAAATTCAATTCAAATAGCTTCACAACAGTGCAACAAAATAAATTTTAAAAAAATCTAAAAAGTGTCCAAAAATGATAGGTGGAAAGAGAGGGGTTTGCAATGCTTGTGGGATGGTGAGTTAGACACTTTCACAGAGGTAAAATGATCCCCTCTGACTGACAGGTTGTGTCTATACAGTCAAGCCTAGAGCGATTATGGGTCCAGATTTTCATGAGTATCTAAGTATAATCATCCTTCCTTTCTTTTCTGAATGAGATGTAGGGGGTAGTTCTGGCTGAGGTTTTTCTCACATCTTCCAGCTGGTCTATCAAGGCTATTGGAGTTGTGGCTATTTGGGACCTCCACCTGTTCTTCACTTCTCACTGGGATAAGAAGCTGTGACATCTGTTACGGAGAACTGCAACTCACACTGCAAGTCAAAGACTAAGGATGTGCAACCAAGCTTAGGAAAATAAATCCATACTCTCATGACTCATTATAAATCTGTAGTCTAGTGGCTCTCCCACCCAAGCCTGGTGTACTCACAGGCTGACTAAATATCTGTTAGCAACTGATACACACCAGCTACTTCAAGTAAGCACTTCTGATTCACTGTTATCTCATGTGGTCAATGTGGAGGTGAGAATAAAGTTTATTGCTCAAAATCTCCATAGCCCAAAGTTAAAGAAATTCAAGTCACAGAAATTCAATAAAAAGTGTATACAGAGACTTGCACTCACAGATATATCCATAAAGAGTAACTACTTCCCAAGCTTGATGTCTACATTAATAATGTCTTTGTATGCTGTCTAAACTTGTAACATGCCAGAAGTTTTGTAGAATGTGTATACAATCAATGATTTATATATTTAATGTGAGTGTATTACTACTGCCAAAAGGTTGTGAGCTTCCAGGCAGTAGTCCTATGAAGTAGTTTTTGTGTCTGCCTTAAGGAGGAGCCAACAGCATCTCAAAAAATTCACCTACCACCAGGACAAGCAAGAGTAAGAGTTTCCATAAGTGTCCACAGTGGCTCTCGATGAAATCATCAGGAACATTTGTACTTGAATCCCAAAACCTGACTCCTAAAAGCATCAAGAATGAGGACAGCAAAGAAAACAGGATTCAGAAGGTGGCAGGGCTTACTAGGAAGGCATGGCCCCATCTTGGTGGACAGGATACCAGGTAAGGTTTATATTTCAAATCAAGGGTAACCCTAAGGGTACGCAGATGTTGCTCTCAACACTGAAGGCCTACCTACATGTGACAACAGGCCAAAATCTTAGGATCCTAGGTAAGAGATTATGAGTAAATAGTATTTGGTATAATTAAATGATGTTTTCTGCATCTGTGTCGCGGTTTAGCCCCAGTCTGCAACCAAGCACCACACAGCTGCTTGCTCACCCTCCCCCGCAATGGGATGGGGGAGAGAATCTGGAGAACAAAAGTAAGAAAACTCATGGGATGACATAAGAACAGTTTAAAAATTTAAATAAAATATAATAATAATAATAATAATAATAATAATAATAATAATAATAATAAACAACTTTAATGAAAAGGAAAACAATGAGAGAGGAACAAAATCCAAGAAAAAAACCAAGTGATGCAACTGCTTACCACCCGCTGAGCGATGCCCAGCCAGTCCCTGAGCAGTGATCACTGCTCCCCAGCCAACCCCCCCAGTTTCTATACTGAGCATGACGCCATATGGTATGGCATAGCCCTTTGGCCAGTTGGGGTCAGCTGTCCTGGCTGTGCCCCCTCCCAACTTCTTGTGCCCCTGGCAGAGCAGGGGAAGCTGAAAAGTCCTTGACTGGTGTAAGCACTGCTTAGCAACAACTGTAACATCAGTGTGTTATCAACATTATGCTCATACTAAATCCAGCACACAGCACTATACCAGCTGCTAGGAAGAAAATTAACTCTATCCCAGCTGAAACCAGGACAATTTGTGACCTTTGTTTCCAATCTAAAGTCTGATCTTAGGTCTAGCTAACATAGCTTATCTATCTTTGCTTTACTATTGAGCTTGTCTAGTGCTGAAAGCAAGATGAATAAAAACAATGCACCGTCTCCCCGGCGGCAGTGGACCCAAAGAAGTGTGCATATGCAGCCTCAGTAACCCATATCCAGAGAAATTCTGAGGAGAGAGGTGGAACTTCAGAGGGCTTTCTGCCAGACTGCACTGCTAAGCGCCGAGCTGCGGGAAGGAAGAAATCAGTGATCGTTATACAAGGTAGAGATGTTGATGGATACTCAGTGACTCAAGGGTATCTCTAATCACAGACTAGCACAAAATCTGAAAGTTACCCCAAATCAACGAAACTGGAAATCCCTCTGGTATCATTTATTGCAGAGCTTGCAAGGCAGTCATGAGAAGTCTCTTAGAGGTGCTTCTGGAAAGCAATATTGAGAAAAACTGAAAGAAATTGGTACTGAGCCAAGAAAAATAATTTCTTTACATCATAGAAACATAATCCAAAGCATACTGTGAAATAAATTCTCTCTGTCTAGAAGGCAAGTAAATATTAAGTTATGTAGTAGAACAGCATTATTATAGACTAAATAGTAAAGCTGATTTTTGAAAAGTTTGAATTGAAAGAAGCAACAACCCCCTCCCATTTGTTTGCTTTTACAATGAGAGGTAGATTTGATAGAACCTGATGGTATGAAACAACTGCTTAGCAGTGGGAAATCTTTTCTTATCTAGCTGCAAAGAAGCACATCTTACAACAGAATTTGGATATTCTGGGCACGCACATGTTAATGAACAGATATGCAGACTCAGAAACTCCAGATATAGTTTTGCAGTTTAATCTTGCTGACTTGGAATGGTTCAAAGAAAGAAAAAGTTTTCTTTCATAACCATTACTTTGTATTTGCATGGAATAAACAGGTGCAATATTGACATGACAAACTAGAAAGCAGGTGTTTTAATTAAAGCAACCATAGGAAGGATCATTTGCAATGTCTCAACAACCACAGTTAACTGATCTCTGTGTCTTAGTGTTAATGGAGCTCATTTAGGAGGAATCAGAACATTTAGAAAATGCTGCAAGTCAATTGTTTTCTATCTCCTAGCTTGCAGGGTTACTGCAGAATATTCATTCTGTCTCCAACATAGCTTGAGTCAACATTAGAAAGTCCCCTGCATTGTAGCTATAGAGTTAATTGCCTTCATTCACATTCAGTAATTATTTATTATGCAAAGATCTGAACATTAAGAAGACCTCACTGTGGCAGTCAGGTAGTGCATAAGCTTTGTGGAGGCTCCCTACACACAGATGAAATTCACCCTCAAGATGTGGGTCCATGGAGGCATTCTACCCCCATGCCAGGGACGCAGTCCACAAACCAGTGTGATCTTCACAGCCCGTGGGTCTGGAAGGTCCATCAATGACGGTCCTGTGTTGGGCTGTCAGGGCTCTCTCCAGAGGCTGTGGCAAAGGGAGGAGAGGGTAGTCTAGTTCTAAGGACCTCACAGAAGGACTGCAGCTGCTCCTTACCACTCCAAGCATGGCTAATGGTGGTGTGGGGAGATGGACTTCTGCCTGCCAGGAAACAGGCAAGCAAGCAAGCTGTTCTAGAAAGACCTACATCCAAAAAGAAAAATGATCATTATTCTAATGCTTTGTTTCAAAGAGTGAGAGTTTCCCCAACTGCATTTTTGCTCAAGTATTCACTGTTTCTATTGGTCCCAATCCAAGCTGTAGTAAACAGGCTTCCATGCCACAAAACCACCATCACACATACAATTCTACTGAAAAACCCCAGTATGGAAAAGATCTGAATTACCACAAAGGCTGAAATAATAACACATTCTGAACATTGCACTTCTTTTAAATAACTAATTCTGATGATACCTTGTGAAAGAGAAATGATCATGGAAAGAGACCCAGTAAAATTTAAAAGCTATCCACAATGAGAATCGAGACTATGAGTTCAGATTACTGAATGGGGACGCTTTGCCTAGAGATGTTGTGGTGGTTCAGCCATGAGCCCCCCTACCAGCCCATCTCTTAGGGACTTTCATCTCTGATGCAGGGAAAGGTCAGCTCTTGGTGAAGCAGCAGATGAACTCCAGTTGTTTACAATATGATGTGTTAATACAAACTGATATTCAATTTTTATTTTACTTAATGTCTCAGGGTAGCAGTGGTAGCAATCCAACTACTACATGAGCTGGAGATTCATCCAGGGAGTGAGGTGGGACAGGTAGCTGGGGACAGCACCACCGTAGCTGCCCCAAAGGCAGTCACCCTTGTTGCAAAGCAAGCTCTGTAAGCCAGGCTTTCATAGCTGGCATTATCGCTCATCGGGTGGGAACAAATACTAGGGAAAGTTATCGTCTGCCATCTCAGCGCTCCTTGTGGGTTGAGGGGTGTCATTGCTCGGGAGGTTATTCTTGTTAGCTAACCATCAGGGTTTCAGCCTTCCCTGTGCTTGCAGTCAGACGCCAACTGTGAACAGGAACCTCATCATCGCCACACCAAGCTCTGCAGTCCTCTTTTGTGAATTAAAGCTTCTAGGAATCATGTAGCATGCTGCAGCCATTTAGGATCTGATTTTTCTGACATGGTTGTCACCTACACTTCCCATGGGTTTCAGCTATCCCTGAGGCTGATTAAATATTATTCCTACAAGAAAGTGGTGTTTCAACTAAGTTAAAATCTTTGGAGAGGGAACCTTTTTCTTTTTTAAAAAAACATTATTTCTGTTGGAAAAGCAGTAACATTCAGCTGTAAGCCTTTTTATCTAGGCTATTTGATTTTTTCACAAAAATTCAAAGCTCTCTGTGGGGTAAGTTCTCTGCATTTTATAACCAGGTCTGATTATCTGATGCTTGCCTTCTCTGGAAATGTAGTATATTCTTTAAACCCTTTTGTCCCATAAGTATTTCTGTTGCACTTTAAGTTATCTTCTTTTTGACTGCTTTTTACTATAGGAATCCTCAGCGCTGTGATGCTCATCTCGTTGTTCTCATTCCAGTGCTGAGATCCATGCAGAAACTTCCATAACAAGAACCTTTTATGTAGCTCAAACATTTGTTACCCTCTGAATCCCACTTTTCTGCTTTTTGCAAGCCAGTGCTGCCTCATTGTCCCTTTCAGCCACAGACGTCTGCAAGGCTCTCCCTCCTATTAGAACAGTGTCTCCTGGATGACTTCACCCTCTCAAATCAAACGGTGCAATTTCCCTCGTGTTTTCCTTCATGGATATTTATTAACAATCACCAGCATGTGAAGTGGCATACAAACCAGAAGCAAGCTCACTATCAGCTTAAGGCTGTAATCTTGTAGACATGTCTGTATTTATCATTTGGTAATGAGTTTGTGTCAAATTGAATGGGACCACTTGTGTATAAAGTTGCTCACCTGTATAAGAGTTTGCAAGATTCTGGCCTAAATAAAGGAGATAAATATTTGGATTATTTGCAGCAGAACCACAACATGACCATCTGCTTAAGCCGACTCTTTCTCCTTCCATGTTTCTTCCTGTCCCATCTGCCACCATTTCATTACACCTACTCTGAAGTGAGGGCTTTCTCCCCGTGCAGGTTGGCTTACGAGTTCTGTGGGACTTCTCATATGAGTTATTCCAGTGTGTCTGCAGGACAGGGGAATACACTTTCATCAGCTTGGAGGAACCTTTCCTTTTTTGTCCTCTAATATGCTTGAGAAGTTTCTGAACACTAAAAATACTGACGAAGAGACAAGACCAGGACACGGACCATACAAGCTCCATGTATTTTCAAACCAAATACGCATAAACTCTGTATGCTCTAGAGAAAAATGCATTAAGGATATGCATAAGCGATACCTTTTGAATGTGTGTGTTTCTTCATTCTCTCTGTCTCACTGAGATTTTCCACCCTACAACACTGCCCAGGAAGGTAAAATAAGATTTTGTTTATTCCGCATTAATACTGGAGAAATTTAATACGAAATGGCAGATCTGCAGGATACACCAGTGAGCACTTATATGATCAAGCTGCACCTTATGAAGCCAACTTGCTTAGCCTTTAGGTGCTTTCTTTGCTTCATCTGCATATCTGACACTATTAGAAAATACTTCTTTGTTTAAGAGTTGTGCATTAAATGACAACGTCCAGCTGGGAAACACCAGGCAATGTGTATTGCCAACATCATCCAGCAGATGATCAAACACATGCAGAAAAAATTTCCTATGAAGACAGGCTGAGAGAGTTGGGATTGTTCAGCGTGGAGAAGAGAAGGCTCTGTGGAGACCTTATGGTGGCCTTTCAATACTTAAAGGGGGCTTATAAGAGATGAGGACGGACTTTTTAGTAGGGCCTGTTACGATAGGACAAGGGGTAATAGTTTTAAACTAAAAGAGGGTAGATTCAGACTAGATATATAGAAGAAATTTTTACAGTGAGGGTGGTGAGGCACTGGAACAGGTTGCCCAGAGAGGTGGTAGATGCCCCATCCCTGGAAACATTCAAGGTCAGGCTGGATGGGGCTCTGAGCAACCTGCTCTAGTTGAAGATGTCCCTGCTCATTGCAGCGGGGTTGGACTAGACGACCTTTACATGTCCCTCCCAATGCAAACCATTTTATGCTTCTATTCTGTGAAAATGAGAGAGGAAAACAAAGGGTGTTGTGTTCATGTGCACGTGTGTGTGTGTGTGTACGTTTGTCCATAACTGTATCTCTGACTAGACTTCAGAATATCAAATAAATAATATGAATCAAAAGGTAAATCATTAAATAAAATATCTTCAAGTGCACCATTTTTTTTGAGTGTATGAAGAACATAGACCAAGCATCCTCTCACTGAGAGAGGAAGAGCTCAAAGCAAGGTTTTCTTATCTTTAAGAGGGCAAATGATGACAATCTGTTTTTTTAAAGCACCCTTGACACAGCTGTCCTTGTCACAGTGTTTCTTTTATCCAGAACTTCCCTGCATGTAAAGCAAAACATCTGCTTATGGATGTTTCATCACTGATGACACCTATAACTATTGGCAATTACACTTTTTCCAGTTCATAACTGTTTGGCATTTATTTTAAAGGTGGCAACCTTAGAAAAGGCAAAAATGACTGATTTTTTGAGCAGGCTCCAAATGTCACATTGTGAAAGATGTTGTTTTATCATCAACATATGGCATCTGTCTGGGCTCCTTAAAGAAGTCTCTAGCTGGAAAAGAAATGTTCTCTAAGCAGGATCTTTGTGTCTCCAGCTTTTAAGCAGCCTTGACTGAAACACCATTCTGAACATTATTTACCTTCAACTTAATTTGATCCTCAGGAATTTACACATAGTTTAAAGTTTCAGAATAAATTCCTCAACTAACTCCTCATTAAATTTACTTGAAGGGTTCTTTTATGATTAAAACAAGCTGGTTCCCAGAAGACTGTATCTGCATAAATGTACACATTAGTCTTTAAGACTACCCACATCCTGGTACTGTGGTTGCCTGTGCTTTTTAATGAAGAGTGAACTCCACAGTATATTTGCTGTGCCAGGAATCAAGATATTTTCAGTGTGCTGCCAGATAAGGAATTTATTTGAGCCTTTATTAGGGCCTTCTTACTTTGTATTCTACATTTTGTTAAAAAACAATTTTTTTTCTCAAGAAATTATAGTTATAGTTGATAATGAAACAGGGGCAGAAGAGCAGCTGAACTGTGCAGTGATGGATGCTATGGCAACTAGAGCAGGTATGAAAAATGCTTTGAAGCAGAGTATTTAAGTCAGAAAAATTATAACAAGAGAAAGCTAATTAGCAATTTAAGCAGACACCTTTGACTCCAGAAGTGAAGGGCTCTGGAATGCTAGCAGCTGATATTGTTACAGCTTATTTGAAAGTGCTTTTAATTTGTTGTGGGTTCTTCCACTGAAATTCAAGGAATACAAATTTAAATTCATGCTAGCTTTTTGCCAGTTTCTTGCAGGGTAAATTCAGGCTTCTGTAGCAAAAGGTCTGCCAGGAAAAGAGGCTGTGGCAGTGGAAAGAAGCAACCAGCTAGCTGTGGCCACACCATCCTCGGTGAGCCAACTAATGCATAAAGGTGGCACTGCTTTCAGGAAAGAGCCGTGGGCAGGAAAGTTGAGGAAATGGTGACTTTAATGTTTTCATCTAGTAAATGTAGCCCCAAAATTTTCTAACTTAAAAATACATCTCTAGCCTCAGAAAGTCCAATTTAGTGCAGCAGCATAGCTCATCCACCCTTCATGTCTCCTCCAAGCACAAGTGACCAGGTTAAACTGGGAACTGGGCCTGAGTCCTCCTTATATGACTTGGCCTCTTGTGTTTTTTTCAGGAGCTATTTGGTTGCTTCTGGAGACACATATACCTTCTATATACCTTCTGTGGACACATATACCTTTGCATCTTTGGATTCCTTCAGTACTTGGTTTTCAGCATGTGTTGGGCAGCTAGCCTGAGCTGATGTCCAGTTCAGCCTCCTTCCAAATAATACAAATCTTCTTTCATCTCCTCTAAAGAATATGGGTATATAAGAGTTGATACTAATCTCATCATTGTTTTCTCATGTTCCTGTGAGATAAAGAGAAATACTAATTTCTGTTGTGAAGATCAAATGCCAAAAGACAAGGAAAAAAGTAAATACCATTTTTTATGGCAGGAACCCACAAGACTACATCCTAGGCCATTAACGTCACATCTACAGGCACACTGTGCTTTTGATTTGTGTGTGTCCATCAAAGCCTCACACACTGAGTGTGGCATGGAGACAGCAGCTCTGCTTTGCAGTGTCACCAGGCACACACACACACACCCCCACACCCCCAAATTTCTAGATTCCTTAGAATAGTGCTCTTGATAGATCGTCTTTAATGGCTTGGTTGAGCTACTAGAGACACCCTCTGGCAGGGTTTCTTTTGCGTGGTGACATACTCCATTCTCATTGCAGTCCCACGTATAGCTTGCAAGGCTGCTTAGCAATTTGCAGGATCAGGCTGCTTTGGCATTTGAGAAGCTGAAGGTCGGTTACAGATTATGAAAATGGCCTGAAACCAAAGGGCTAGTCAGGGAGACATCTGAGAAACTTACAGCTCCACTTCCCATTGATGTCGCATGATGAGGGACTGCGATGCTCCTTATAACAGAAAACCTTAGAAAATATGAGAAATGTTGCTGTCAGTCCCAGCTCCTTCCCTGAACATGCCAGGATGCAGGATGCAATGCCATGGGAATGCAAGGAGCCAGCCAGGGTCCAGTGTCGTCTCTGAGATGATAAGTCCTCCTGGAACCTGCTGTGAGGGGAAGCCTGAGGCAGAGCCACCTGGGTGGCTCTGGGCATCGCCAGGTCCAGCACGGCTCACCGAGTCCAGGCTGCTCAGCCTGAGCTGCCGGCAATGTCTGTAACACACTCACCAGCACTTACCAGAGCAAGCGTGCGAGATACATGCTGCCATCCCAACTACCCTATGGCTTCACATGGCAAGGAGCCAAGGTACCTGTACCGCTGGCATGTGTTATCTATATCTATATCTATATCTATATCTATATCTATATCTATAGATAACTATATAGACAACTCACTTAAAAGAGAGAGCTGATTGCTGAAGGTATGCTATACTGTAGCTTAAGTAGTCTGCCTCTACAGTGGAATAGGAAGAATCGATTAGCAAATCCTGGAATGTCTTTGTACCTTTGCTATAAGGCTCTAAGACCACTTTTATTACTCCTAGATTGCATGAATTGGTTCTCAGTGGTCCTGCAGTTTTACAGTAATCACATCCCATAACATGCAGCAGCACAACACAGAGCAGGTCAGCCTTACACAGAGGGTTTGCTGTGCTAGCTGAAATATTTGCTTGTTCACGTCAAAGTCACAAGGAACTGTTCTATAGTCAGCATCTCAACAACAAATCACAAGAGTCTTTTTGCAGAGTCCATGTAACTGCATCAAATTTGGCCTAATATAAAAGACCATGGAACAGAGACAGGCTTCTATATACATCACAAGCCCCAATAAATTAGATGTTGACCTTTTGCTTCCACAGCTTCAGAGACTATTTTCTTTAAAGTAGCCTCAGCGGCTACTTTCTTTCTAAAGAAAATAAATGTTGTTTTAGTTCTGCTCCTGGGGGCTGCACACTGTGGAGGTGGTAACAGCTAGTTCAGATGACACTGAATGAAGCTGAAGAATTAAAATGCCCTCTCTGCTAAGAAAATGTAGGTGATAGATGAAAACACATTTCTTGATCATGTCCTACACAGAAAGTACATGAGAGTTCAGTAAATTGATCCTGGTTTATTAAAACAGCAACTTGATTTTTAGGGGCAAATGGCTTAAAAACAGCCTCTCAGTTAGGGTCTGCAGTGACTCAGGAGCACGGAATGAAGGCCAGCCAGAGACCCTTTGCTTTTCTCTTGCTTCATTGCTGTTTTACCACTGCAGCCGCACAGAGCAAGTCCGTCCCATGGTGCTATGAAAATGCTGGTTGATAGTCATGGTTCGCTCAGTACAGTCCTGAAGATCTGACTTCTTGTGCAGTTCACGTTGGAGCAGAAGACCCTGAGTATATTGCACTGGCGCTCCGAAGAACAGGAGAGCATGCATGGGCTGACAGACCACCACACAGATGATACATGCTTCCAGCCAGGGAAGACAAGAGCCTAAATGCAGCCAGAAGCTTATGTAGGAGGTCAGACCCAGGATGACGGACATCAACAATGATGGTTAGGGAGAGCATTAGGCAAATTCAGCTTGCAGAGTGGATGGGGCCCCTCCAGCAGCAGAAAGCGGCATCCCACCTTTTCGTCCTTCTCCCCACATGCTGAGGTTAGTGGTGACAAGCAGATGCTACCCTAGAGTAGCTGTGGACCTATTACCATGCTCCAGCACTTAAGGGGACTGAAAAGATTAGTTACTCCCAAGAGCAGTGAGGCCAGAAAAAACACAGTGGTGCACCTTTTACCCAGGTGACCACTTCCTTCCCCATGAAACAGGTATTGACATGTAGGACAGCATAGTCTCTCACAAGTCATGGTGACAGTTAACTCCCGCACACCCTGTGGTTCACATCTCTTGATTGCTAGCCACTCTTATTGAATCCATCTGTCACACCATAACATTGTACTGGAAAGAGTGGCAAACAGCCAAGGAACTTTTCCAGAGCTGTAACACAAGATATTCAGCAGTTCCAGTAAGAACCTCCTAACCCTCATCTAACTGACATATGAAACCAATGAAAAAAATGTAGGGCTCAAAATAAACCCAAAATGTGAAGCTGCGATTTGTTTGGGTTTGGTTTTATCAGTTCACTATACTGATCCCCTCTTCATTTGTTTTTTTTCTACATGGAGCAGCAGAGGCTTTATGAGTGTGTGTCTGAGACACGTCTTGGGGCAAGGCAAAATATTTGCCTCCAACCTTGCTGAAACTGAACCCGAAGTTTGCTTTAGGGGGCTTTCCTGAGCATCTGCCTGTGGTCAGGAAAATATGGCTAACTGTTCTGCTGGTTGTATTTCTGTGCTCTCAGGTTTACATCTTCTCTGGTCCATGGAGTGTGATGCCATGGGCCAATGGCAGTGACCTAGCTTGAAGTCAGAGGCACGATAGTTGTATTAACGAATAGGCACAAGTGTAATGCCACGCTGACACGTCTCCCCTGCTTTCAGCACCCAGAAAAGTATTTTTTCATGGCTCTGTGCTATGCTATGTAGATTCAACAGCTTGCTTGGTGTCTTATGGATATATGATTCCTCTTTCCAGCAACTGCTCCTCATTTTCTTTCTCTACTCTTTTTAGGTTGTTGGGGTTTTTTCTTTCCAAGATGATTTAAAGCTAAAAGTCCTCTTATATAGATGGGAGAAGTTTAGTCGTGCAGTAACACAGTCCTCCGTTCCTTAGGTCAGGTGTCTAGTTAAACAACTGCGGGAGGACTGCGTGTGCACTGACTGTTGGATTGGCCCCACGACTCATGCATTACAAAAGGGTCTGTTCTGCAGGGTTTACTGGCTGCTACCTGCTGCTCTGCAGCCAACAGAAAAAGTGGAAAACACAAGGCCAAGCTCCATTCCTGGTGGAACCCCAGTAGATTTATGTAAAACGAAGTTGGCTCATAGGATGTTGTAAAATCTATGAAATGAATGGCTGTTGTTTCTGCAGAATTACTTCACCAATGATGATAGTTTGTTAGTTAACTGCTGCTACTGCCATCTAAAGAAACATGAGCACCACAATTTCTTTAGACTGTATGGTATGGGGAGTTCTCAACTTCTTTTGAAAAAAACTTCTATTGATCAGTCTACTTCATGCACAGTAGTTAGCAGCTCAGTATTTGGCTTCCAGATCTTAATACGTTTAAATTACCTCTATCTTTTGATTAAGATACTGACATATTTTCTTGAAGGGAGAGATAGTAACTTTGCAGGATGAAAAAAAAAGAAGTCCTGTTATTAAATTTTAATATTGGTGAATCTCTCAGATTAAAATACTGTTGATACCAACATGATATCATAGTGGTCCTCTGGCATGTCAGCTCTCCATGCTCCTGTGCCTCAGGAACTGTCTGTGTGTGTCTTTTTTGTCATTAATTTGTCAAAAATGCCTTTATTTCTAGGCTTAATAAAGTTTATTAAGGAAAAATCTTTCTCAGAGGAGTAGTTAATTTGATCTTTTATCTTAAGCCAATGTTTTTCATTTAGTTTTCTAAGCAAATAAAAGGTCAATTGACACTTATAAAATAATGAAACAGTCTCCATGTGTCTTCCTTGAAATCTCTAAGGTGTCGTTGAATGTGATTACGTAGGAACACTGCTAATTTCATTTGCAGCTCTCTATTATCCTATTTGAAATGTTCCTTAAGATACATCTTTAACTCCCATGTTTGGGAAATAATATTCTATTTTAGCACTAAAGTATAACACAATAAAATTATCACACAAAGTCCAGTCATAATTAAGTTCTAGCTACAAACTGGTCTATGCACAGATGCCTTTCTCATTTTTCCAGTCAATATAAAAATGGAATATTATTCCAATTTTATTGTCAATCAGAATTCCATTACCAGATACTTTAAGAAATACTATTTGTTCATTAAAAATAAGTATTACCCTTGAAAGCTGAAACAAGTTTGTATTTTCTCTATTTTTCTCCCCCAAATCTCAGTATTCAAAATTAAATGTTCCCTAGAAAGAAGAGCCACATGCTCCTTTAGTGATATCCACACCTGTTAGAGAGACTCCCCCAGGTGCCTTTGCCACTTACACTGCAGTTGATTCAAATCTTGATTGCCAAAGGTTGGAAGGAAAATAATTTCCCTACCAAGGAAAAAAGCATCTCGTGCTTATCCTTTCTTATATATTCTTTAAAGAACTTCTCCATCTGTCAGGGACAGGATGCCTAGCTTTGGACTAACCAGTTCTTTATATTTATACTCATAGGTGATGTATAATTCTAGTGCCAATAATCCAGTGCCAATAGCAGCTAATCATTGACTGCTTCACTTTCCTGTGCAGGGCTGACTGCTTTGGTGGTATTACTAAACAGAGTCTCTCCAAAGTTCTTCCAGTTTTATGTCTGTGTGCTGTTCCTGCTTTGACATATTAAGTCTCTGACATCACTGGGGTTTCTATCCAAGACAATGGTCTTGTTGAAAACAGAGCTCTGGAATTTACATTTGGATTGTGCGTAGCTCACTGGACGACTTCAACTGTTGCAGAAATAGTTTATGTATACAACAAGCAAATGTTGTAAATGAGAAACTGGAATCAAATCAGTATTGTAGAAGGAATTTGAGAAGGTTCGTCAAGTTGTCTGTCAGCAGTCTCATTCTAATTCCTTTATTAAAACCAGCTTTTAGTAGTTTATTATATGATATTATTTAGGTTGAAACACAACCCACATTCATCCTGTGGCCAGAGAGCCTCCAGGAGTAGCAGAACTTGTACAGTTCCACTTTGGAGAGGGAGGAGCTGAAGAACAGTAAGGTAGCATAGAGAAATCCACAGCTTCCTTTCGAATCCTATAGCTGTGTCACATGAAGGCATTTTCTCTAAGCATGTGCTCTGACTATGCTGTAGATCAGCACACAGCTGCCCTTCAGGTAGGAGGGGAAAGGTTTAATCTTAGAAGTTTCCCCCACAGAAGCTCTTCACTCTTTCTTCTTTAGATAAGATGGATTTCATCCTTAGATGATGACTAGCACTTTATGTATTCATTCTCTGCCATCTGGGAATATAAATCCTTTCACACTGGCATTTGAGTAGCTTTTCAGTGCTTTACGTCTTTGAGCACTTAAGAACTAATCCCATCCTCAATACACAGTTTTGTGTGCTGGATTATCTATGGCAGTGTGAGAGGAAGAACTTCTCTCCTGGCAGGCTGGAGCACCCTGTTGGCTGGTCTTTACTCCCTGGTAGGAAGGTGAAGCAAAGATTTCTTGCAGCTTCGGCCTCTAATAGTTCTGCCATTCCTGATACCCTGAAGCAACTACGCTCTGGGTTTGAACCAAAAGGAAACTTCCCCCCCAGCACACATCCCAAGACTGGCCAGACTGTCAAACACCGGCTGGGTTTCTAATGCTGCTGCCTCTCCAAATGTGGCTTCAGCTGCTTTCTGGGTGCTGGCATTTGGCTATTTGTCATGAATACTGACTGGCAAGCATCAAATGCTCAAGGAAACAAGTACCAAGCTTTAAAACAGTTGTATGCTGGCTGGAGCCAACCGCTCTAGGAGGCTTTGGGCAGTCAGAGAAATAAAGAGTACATGTGGAGATGTGCCTGAAGACATTTGTGGTGTAGTTGGTGACAAATCAGATATTGTCACTCTCATTTTAGACCAAGTACGTCTTTGCCAGCTTCTGGCCTTCCGCCCCAGGTCCCATGGAGACATACCATCCTAACACTGACAACTGCCAGGAGCTGGGGCCAGCTGGGATCAGGAGGTGGTGGCAAAAGGGGAAAGGATGCTTTTGAGCTGGGGACACAAAGCAGGAACTAGAAATTAGAAATTTCAGAAGACTAGCGAGCTACCCCATTTAGTCCAACAGAGAGAGGAGCAAGAGAAGGAAAAACTGGCAAACTCCAGGTAAGAAATGGAAAGACTGTTCACTCCTTCTCTTGAAACCAATTTGAGCAGGAGAACATGATCCCCAGAGGCCAAGGAAGCAGCATGGTGGTGTGGGGAGGTGCAGGGCTGGTCTAATAGATGTCAATTCCCAGCCAATCTGGGAACCATATTTTCCCAGGAACAAGGCAGGCAAGGCAGCTCACAGCCATGCTCCCCCACCCTCCCAGCTGGGCCGAGCACTGCCTTAGCACAGCTGACAACCTAGACCTTAATCTTGTTCCTCTGGATAAACGGATGACAGCCATGTATCATCCTTCCCTTGTTGACTTTTACTTCTGGCACCATTTGTTTCCATTTCTTTTCAAGGTCAGTATGAATTGCCTTGGGCAAAAATTACTTAACAATGAAATTAATAAAATGAAAGAATGTTAAAGTAATACTATAAACACATCTTTTGGCAACCAGTCCAGCAAGAGAGGCCTTAGATCAGATTATTCTACAATTACTTTTTATAAATATACCTAAGCCATTCCTCAGCATAAACTTTCAGATAGCACAGGCACTCAACAGTCCCTTGTAGGCTGCGGATTCATATCTTTCAAAGAACTCAGCAAGGTTTGCTGCATGAAACTCTCCAGTCTAAAGACAGTGATATAACTGATTGCTTTAATATAATTTTCTAGCAGAATGTTCCATGGAACATTGTGCCCTGAGATAGCATCTGAAAGTGGTTGTTTGGAAGAGGTGTAGGAGGACCAGGTCTCAAGACTCTATGGCAACTGAAAAAATGGGGTCCCAAAGTCATAATAAAAATGATTCCCTGCGATAGGAAGTTCTGTTTGCTCTTTGAAGCTGAGAGCAAGAGAAGAAAAATAGTATTTGGTATCTAACCAACTGGAACAGGTGGGGCATTTTACACTCCGGTCAGAGAAAGCAAGTACGTGTATCATCCTGCAAGAGAGCAGCATGAGGCAACTAATAGAAAAGAAAAATAGTTCACAGGAAGAAGAAAATAGCATCCCTATAAAAAAATTATTCCTTAGGAGTACATGGGTTTCCTGGCCAGAGTCATGGCAAATCACATCGCAGGCCGTGAAGTAGCCAGCCAGCCCGCAGCATCATAAGGAGGAAATGAAGGCAAAACAGGACTGGGGACACATCTCTTGAAGCAAAAAACATGGCAGCACTTCTGTCAAGGCTAAGTAATAACCGGGCCTGGAAGGGACTCATGAATGGACAAAATAGAAAATGATTTTCCAGAGCGTTGCACATTGAGCAGAATCTCATGTCTGTACTAAAATGTGTAAAAAGTGATGTTGTTTTGCACAGATTACTATCTGAGGAGCAAAGCCCGAGACAGTCAGGTCTTTCATCTTGATAGTTACAGACAGGAACAGAAGAAATCTGATGATTTTCTACTAATGTCATGATACAAGCTTTTTCTTCCACAAAAAAAGATTAAGTGAATTCTGTCAATTAACTTCTACCCTTCTTGTAATAAGCGGTGAAAGAGTATTTTAACTAAGCCCAGCAGTAAATTAAAGATGTGTGTATACAGAGCAAAATTGCTTCTTTCCTTTTTACGGTTACAAAAAGACCATCTGACTCCAATGATAATCAGCCACTCCACATGATCCCCATTAGCTCAGTCCATGGAACACCTGAACAAAAGCCAAAGGAATTTGGACGTGTTACTCATTCTGCCTTTTCTTTATTTTTTTCATCTAAACATCTGTTTTCCCATGTTGACATATGAGCTCATAACTTGCAGAACAAAGACAAGCCGGGCCTTCATGTAGCAGCATGTTTATGTAGGTAACACTGGGCTTTCTGACACTTTCTAGATATCAGTTCTACCCTTTAGCCTGTTGCCCAAATTCACTGCTACTTTGTGAGGAATGAGCAAGAGGCACTGAACGCTTCTTACATGGGGTAAGATTTTCAAAACATAACCAGAAGTTATGGCATAATTTAATGAGGGATATTGGTTAAATATAGCTTTATAAGGAAAACTTGATCGTGATTACTTCACAAATAGCAATGCTATGACCACTATCACAGATCATGTCTATTTAGCTGCACAACACCATAGCATTTTCAAAACAAATGGAGCACATGTGCCCTATTCTGAAGCTCTTGCATTTTAGGGCCATGATCTTGTAAAAGTGTGCACTTTTCACAGATCAGGGGGACCCCTTGCAATAACCATTGCTAAGTATGTGTGTGTAACATCTCAAAGGACCAGGACCTCAGTCTCCCATGACTTAAACACAGAGCAATCCTACTGTATTTAAGATCAGGGGATCCTGTGGAATGTCTTCCATGTGGAAAGCTATGAAAAGTGTAAGTGCTTGCAGATCAAATAAGTGAATTTAGAAACAAGATGAAAGATAAAAAAGTTAGAGATTACAAAATGGAGTACAAAGTGGAGTTGCTTTGGGCTGTAACGTGGTTTGTGCTAGTCCTGCTGGTGCTGGCTTCTCTTTGTTTACATTACGAATACTGTGCACCAGAACACACTTCCTCCCCCCTACATATACCCCAAGTTTAAATGAAGGTGGGCTCAATGTTAGGCATTGATGTATTTTTAAAAGTTTAACACTTTACAGTATTCAAGTTTTTCTTGCACTAATGCAATTAATATTATCTTTAGATTAGAGTTCACATAAAACCAAATATCTTAAATTTATTCCTTTGTTCTCAATTACATAAGGAGAAGCTGGAGTACTGAGATCAACAAAGTGAAAGGTAGAGAGGGACAAAGATGATAAAGGACACAGGAGTTGTTGTGGGAGGATCTTGGAAACGAATGAGAGAATGAGTATCATCAGTAGGTTAAGAAGGTGAAGCAGTAATAGTATGGATGTATGGATTTGTGGCCACCTGGGAAACTTAATTAATATGGAAATACTGACTACCAAACACAGTTCTGTGTAGTGCTCCAGTAATGTAAACAGAGCTGCGGGCGTCAGGAGTGCAGCATCTGGCTCCAAAGGTGCAGGCTTGTTTCGGAGACTGAGAGATGGCACCACTTCCAGCACCAGCTCCACAGAGCTGGAACTTTTGAAAGCTTCTCCAGACACTGGTGGCACAGAAGCGGAGAGGACGCTGGTGCTCCGAGTGGCTCTGTATTCATCAGATGTTCAAACTGGGGAGCAGCAAATGTGGTTTCAGTAGACTTTGGGTTTATTCAGGTTTCTTTGTGTTGTGACTCTTCAGGCACAAATTGTTTTATCTCTCCTCAGCTCATTTCAGGGAGCCTGTACTTCCCATCATGGATTTCTGGAGATGCCCATTTCCATCACGTTTATTGATTGAAGGTTAAAGATCTAGTCATAATTACTAGCATTTCAGCCACAAAAGATAGCCATAACTTCAAATATTAGCCACCACCACCCCATCAGCTACAGGAACAATCTCACATGTCTTTCCCACCTAGGAAGAGAGTTCAAATGCCAGTTTTAGCTGACTCTGGTCTCATGACAAAGACAGACATTAAGAGCAATGGATTCTTAAATCAGATCTACGGACAGCAAATGCAAGGGAATGCAGTTTGTTTCTATTTTTGTCAAGATGTGTTGCATCTGAGATCAAAGCTGTGTTGTCTATATGGTACACACTGGGAGGAAGCATTCATGCTGTGCAGTTTGAGGGGAAAGCTGGGGAGGATGGGGAGTTAAGATCCCTGTGTACAGGACAAACGGGCTCCCCTGGAGCGTGATAGATCATGCTGTAGCTTCTCCACAGGCTCAGCATCTGTGCAGCACATCTGGCCAGCTGATGCTAAACAAGGCAAGGACACCCTCCTCTCATACCTCCCAAATACCTGGAGCTGTGTTTTTCATACCTTCTCTTGCACTGGCACTGGCACTGGTACTGCACTGACACTCTCTGCAACCCCATAACGAACCAGGTTGAGGAGCTAAACCAACACCCAATTATTTGCATTTTCCAGTGCTGGTTTTCTGCTAAGTTGGCTTCCTGGTCCCATTCCCTGTGAGAGGGCAAGGGACATCCCACTGCAGTGGTGCTGAGCCTCTGCATCCTTGGGGTGACCCCAGGCCACCAGGCTATGCAGACACCTGCAGAGCTCTGGGATCCTGCTTCTGCAGCCTCTCACTCTGCATGCAGACCAGTGCACCTACCAGTAAATCTCAAGGGCAGGAGGACTAACTCCAATCTAGAGAAAACCAGACAAAACTGTATGGCGACTGACAGTAGCTCATTCCCACCAGCAGCTCCCCCTGCACCAGAAGCCCTGGGTTGTCCTCAGTCCACACCAGAAACCCTCATCAGCATGCTACGAAGTCACAGATTTTGGGTGCTGTACAGCTGCTTAGCCCTTCTGCAGGTTTTGTTAATTCTTGCTTCCAGTCTTTCTCCCTCCTCTATTTGTGCTTTTCAGGCAGTAAAAGGAAACATCTCAGTTTCCAAGATGCAGAGGGATATAAAAATAGGAAGAGGCCAATGTTCTCTCCTAGATAATCTGGCAGGGTCAGGAAGGATTTCCCAGCAGCAGTGTCAGGATTTTCTGCTGTGAGAGAAATGTGGAGCTTTGATGGGTCAAGTGAAGATGAAAGCCACCTTTATGAAGGTTCAGGACAAAAAAAAAGGACATTTGGGCTCAGTACACAAGCATTTTCAAACTATGATAAGCTGATTTGTACCATAAACTGAGTAATCATAGAATTATAAAATGGTTTGGGTTGGAAGGGACCTTAAAGATCATCTAGTTCCAAGCCCCCTGCCATGGGCAGGGACGCCTTCCACTAGACCAGGTTGCTCAAAGCCCCATCCAACCTGGCCTTGAACACTTCCAGGGATGGGGCATCCACAGCTTCCCTGGGCAACCTGTTCCAGTGCCTCACCACCCTCACAGTGAAGAATTTCTTCCTTATATCTAATCTAAATCTACCTTCTCTCAGTTTAAAGCCATTACCCCTTGTCCTATCACTACATGCCCTTGTAAAAAGTCCCTTTCCAGCTTTCTTATAGGCCCCCTTCAGGTACTGGAAGGCTGCTAGAAGGTGTCCCCAGAGCCTTCTCTTCTCCAGGCTGAACAACCCCAACTCTCTCAGCCTGTCTTCACAGGAGAGGTGCTCCAGCCCTCGGATCATCTTTGTGGCTCTCCTCTGGACTTGCTCCAACAGGTCCATGTCCTTCTTATGTTGGGGGCCCCAGAGCCGAATGCAGTACTCCAGGCGGGGTCTCACGAGAGTGGAGTAGAGGAGGAGAATCACCTCCCTCGACCTGCTGGCCACACTTCTTTTGATGCAGCCCAGGATATGGTTGGCTTTCTGGGCTGCAAGCGCACATTTCCGCGTCATGATGAGCCTCTCATCGACCGACACCCCCAAGCCCTTCTCCTCAGGGCTGCTCTCCATCCATTCTCTGCCCAGCCTGTATTTGTGCTTGGGATTGCCTCGACCCACGTGCAGGACCTTGCACTTGGCCTTGCTGAACTTCATGAGGTTTGCACGGGACCACCTCTCTAGGCTGTCAAGGTCCCTCTGGATGGCATTCTTTCTCTCCAGCGTGTCAACCGCACCACACAGCTTGGTGTCATTGGCAAACTTGCTGAGGGTGCACTCACTCCCACTGTCCGTGTCGCTGACAAAGATGTTAAACAGCACCGGTCCCAATACCGACCCCTGAGGAACACCACTTGTCACTGGTCTCCACTTGGACATCAAACTGTTGACTGCAGCTCTTTAAGTGTGACCATTCAGCCAATTCCTTATGCACCAACTGGTCCATCCATCAAATCCATGTCTCTCCAATTTAGAGACAAGGATCTCGTGCGGGACAGTGTCAAATGCCTCGCACAAGTCCAGGTAGATGGCATCAGTTGCTCTTCCCTTATCCATCAATGCTGTAACCCCGTCGTAGAAGGCCACCAAATTTGTCAGGCACGATTTGCCTTTAGTGAAGCCATGTTGGCTGTCACCAATCACCTATTTCCCATGCACCTTAGCACAGTTTCCAGGAGGGTCTGCTCCATGATCTTGCTGGGCACAAAGGTGAGACTGACTGGCCTGTAGTTCCCCGGATCTTCCTTTTTTCCCTTTTTAAAAATGGGGGTTATATTTCCCCTTTTCCAGTCAGTGGGAACTTCACCAGACTGCCACGACTCCTCAAATATGATGGGTAGTGGCTTAGCAACTTCATCCACCAGTTCCTTCAGGACCCATGGATGCATCTCATCAGGTCCCATGGACTTGTGCACCTTCAAGTGCCTTAGATGGTCTCGAACCTGATCTTCTCCTACAGTGGGTGGTTCTTCATTCTCACAGTCCCTCCCTTTGTCTTCTGTGACTTGGGCAGTGTGGCTTGAGCACTTGCTAGTGAAGACTGAGGCAAAAAAGTCATTGAGTACCTCAGCCTTCTCCATATCCCGGGTAACCAGGTCTCCCATTTCCTTCTGGAGAGGGCCCACATTTTCCCTAGTCTTCCTTTTATCACTGATATACCTATAGAAGCTTTTCTTGTTGCCCTTGACGTCCCTGGACAGACTTAATTCTATCAGGGCTTTAGCTTTCCTAACCTGGCTGCTCAAACAATTTCTCTGTATTCCTCCCAGGCTACCTGTCCTTGCTTCCACCCTCTGTAGACTTCCTTTTTGTGTTTGAGTTTGTCCAGGAGCTCCTTGTTCATCCATGCAGGCCACCTGGCATTTTTGCCTGACTTCCTCTTTGATGGGATGCATCACTCCTGAGCTTGGAGGAGGTGATCCTTGAATATTAACCATCTTTCCTGGGCCCCTCTTCTCTCCAGGGCTCTATCCCATGGTACTCTACCAAAAAGATCCCTGAAGAGGCCAAAGTCTGCTCTCCTGAATTCCAGGGTAGTGAGCTTGCTGTGCACCCTCCTGGCTGCCCTAAGGATCTTGAACTCCACCATTTCATGGTCACTGCAGCCAAGGCTGCCCTTGAGCTTCACATTCCCCACCAGCCCCTCCTTGTTGGTGAGAACGAGGTCCAGCATAGCACCTCTCCTTTTTGGCTCCCCTATCACTTGGAGAAGGAAGTTATCATCAACGCATTCCAGGAACCTCCTGGATTGCTTATGCCCTGCTGTGTTGGCCCTCCAACAGATATCACGGTGGCTGAAGTCCCCCATGAGGACCAGAGCTTGTGAATGTGCGGCTGCTCCTATCTGTCTA
This sequence comes from Mycteria americana, assembly GCF_035582795.1. Lineage (NCBI taxonomy): Eukaryota > Metazoa > Chordata > Aves > Ciconiiformes > Ciconiidae > Mycteria > Mycteria americana. The sequence goes on from NC_134366.1 coordinate 150,415,006, forward strand.
TAGAGGGCCTCATCCACTCGGTCTTCCTGGTCAGGTGGCCTGTAGGAGACCCCCACTATAATGTCACCTGTCCCTGCCCTCCCTTTAATCCTGACCCATAAACTTTTGGTTGCCTCCTCACCCATCCCCAGGTGGAGCTCCATGCACTCCAGCTGGTCATTGACATATAGGGTGACACCTCCTCCTCATCTCCCCTGCCTGTCCTTCCTAAAGAGTCAGTATCCTTCCATTCCAACACTCCAGTCATAGGAGCCATCCCACCACATCTCCGTGATGCCGATAAGAACGCAGCCCTGCAGGCGTGCGCACGTCCCTAACTCCTCTTGTTTATTCCCCATGCTATGTGTGTTTGCATAGAGGCATTTAAGCTGGGCCCCCAATGAAGCTGACTTACTGGCTGGAGTGGCTGGAATTCCTTTGTGCTGCTCTTCAGGTGCTCTGCTGCTGACCTGTGATCCTTCTCCAGGCTCTGGGCATCTATTGCTGGCACTGGCATCAAACTGGTAGGAGTGGGATGGATTGAGGTTCCCCTCCCCCAGCAACTTTACATTAAAGCCCTCTTCACCAGCTTGGCAAGCCTAATACTGCTGTTGTGCTTGTGACCCAGGATCCTTCTGAAGGATCTCTTTCTTCACTGCATGGGGTGCTGAGATGACTCTTTGTTATAAGTTCTTCCAGAAAGAAAGCGTGATGGCAGCAACAGCTTACCAGGGGTAAATGTTGTGGGCCCAGACACTTAAGAGGTCTTGAGTCATGTATACACAGCTATAGAAACTTAAGAATATGGTTGTAGCAGGCCCTGCAGCAACACAGCTAGATGCTGCCCCTGCCCCTAAGAGACTTACAACCTAATCTGAGACGAGACCAAATGGAAAGGGAGAACGGGAAAACACCAAATAATAAGAGCAAATAGTTATACTGTGTTGTAGTTTAACTCCAGCTGGCAACTAAGCCCCACACAGCCACTCGCTCACTCCCCCCAGGTGGGAAGGGGGAGAGAATCAGAAGGGTGAAAGTGAGAAAACTCATGGGTTGAGATAAAGACAGTTTAATAGGGAAAGCAAAAGCCACGCACGCAAGCAAAGCAAAACAAGGAATTCATTCACTCCTTCCCATGGGCAGGCAGGTGTTCAGCCATCTCCAGGAAACCAGGGTTCCATCACGCCTAACAGTGACTTGGGAAGACAAACACCATCACCATCACGCCTAACAGTGACTTGGGAAGACAAACACCATCACTCTGAACATCCCCCCCTTCCTTCTTCTTCCCCCAGCTTTATATGCTGAGCATGACGCCATATGGTGTGGAATAGCCCTTTGGTCAGTTGGGGTCAGCTGTCCCAGCTGTGTCCCCCCCCAGCTTCTTGTGCACCCCCAGCCCACTCGCTGGTGGGGTGGGGTGAGGAGCAGAAAAGGCCTTGACTCTGTGTAAGCACTGCTCAGCTGTAACCAGAACATCCCTGTGTTATCAACACTGTTTTCAGCACAAATCCAAAACACAGCCCCGTACTAGCTACTGTGGAGAAAATTAACTCTCTCCCAGCCAAAACCAGCACATGTATTAAATAAAAGCAGCTAACGTCTTAAAGGTGCAAACAAGATTAAACATTAAGAAACACTTTATAAAGGTATGGACAACCTGGGAAAGATTGCTTGGAGAGAAAGAGTGTTTCATCCAGTTCCATGATTCTGCAGATTTGTATAATTCCCAGCTGTCCCAGAGGTTTCACATCTGACATACTCCTTCAAAGAGAGTGTAAAAGAGAAGAGTAGTTTCTTGCAAATCAATTCAGAAAATACAAAGGGGCACCTTTAAGGGGCACACAGCAAACAGGCAGCCACAGCGGAGTGGATGGCTGAAGGAAGAGCAGTGTTACAAGAAACTCAGTTACGAAGTGCTTTCACAGAAAATTTACATGCAGTGACACCCAACAGGAACAAGTTTTACAAATCTGTTTTCATGCTCTGCATTTATATTTAGGGCTGATTTAAGCATTTATTTCCATCATAGCAGTTGTAGTACAAATTCATTCACATAGTTTGGTTCTGACTGTTCTATTTTGATTTATTAAAAAACCCACCGTAATGAATGAGAAGTAGCCATCTATCTTCTTTAAACACCTTTCTGTACTGTGAACTCTGAGTGCTTCACAGTTATACTCACAGCCCTATCCATTAAGAAAATGCTGCTATCCTCAGTACTGTGAGAAACCGAGTTACTGATAGAGACAGACCTTTGAAGTTTTGAGGTACCTATCTCCCAATGAAAGGGAATGTGGGTGTCTGATGATCAAAGTGCTTTGCAGCATGGCTGAGAAAATTGAGCCTGCCTCTTTGCACCCTCAGATATTGTAGCAAGAGTGGCAGCCTTCCTGCGAGCACTCAGCTGGATTCGAATTGCATTGTTCATACTATGTGTTGAGTCATAAGAGGGTTCAGACTATCCTTTCTCCATCCTTCCTTGCTTCCGTGTACACCCAACCTGGGAAATATTGTACATTAAGTTCCAGCAATGTGGGGATATAGGAACTTTGTGCTTTGGAGATCCCATGCCTCAATAAACTGCCCAGGACATGACCAAATTCCAAGATAGTATAAACAACTTTAGGTAAAGTAATGCTGATTATAATCCCACGGTGAAACTGCCAGCAGTGCTAAATCAGATTTAAACTTCAATAGTTCCTCTTACTTCCTGCTATTGTCCTGCTATATTCCTTCATGCTTTGGTCTGTATAGATGCATAGAGGTGAAATGATACATGTTCTAGATACACCACTATTTATGTCACATTTGGTTTATACATTTTGATTCAAGAAGAAAGAAAAATTATGTCTCCTAAGGTCGAGATTCTAATGAGAGGATTTTTTGTTTCACTTGATGCATAAAAGCATTTATGTTTCAGCCTCCCAGCACCTACAGCAATGAACAGGGCAGAAGGAAAGAGAAGCAGAAGCATTTAGTCAGTCAGTCTTTATCTTTTTCCCCACTTTCGTCTTTCTCTCCTTCCAGATGCATGAAAGGGGAAGAGCACACAACAATTAGCTCTTAACAAACCAGACTAAAACCCAAGCAAATCTCCTGATTCTTAGCAGGGCAATGACACAGCAGCACAGTAGGTTTAGAAGAATGAGTGATAATATTTCGCAAATAAGTATACACGCTCTTGAGACACCTATTTATGACCAAGTGTCATTTGCTTCCTATTCTTGATAGAAATTGTATCACACAAGAACTTGTATCATGCAAGAAGACCTACAGTGCGTTCACTGCCACTTAGGTCCCCCATCTGACTGCACAGATAATTTAGAAAGACTAAATTCTAAATTCTAAATACTAAATTCTTCTTATTCGTGTTTGAAGTCTAACAGTCCAATGTTACATACTGATGTAGCTGCTACTAAACACTTCATGCTGTATTTCACACTGGCATGAAAGCTAGACTTTGCAAAGTGTTACATTTTTCTCCTGGACATACTTATCCCTGTTAGTTATGAAGTAGGAGACACCAAGACTTGCTAGTGGACAATTTCAATACTTAACCTCTGGCATACACCTCGTAGGAAATTCCCTTAATTCAGAAACAAATTCTGAAACTCTTATTCAGATTAAACTGCCTTCAACATAAATAGTTGGTGTGTCACTCAAGTTTATGCTGGATAACCAATGGAGAAATGGTCTTACAATCTCTTTGTGATACCTTCTGCTGTATGGAATGGCTTCAACATTAAGTGTGGGTAAAACTCCTACTGACATAGTAATAATATCAATAGTAATAATAGTAATAATATCAATAAAGCGTCATCTGGCATTATCTAGTTTTGCCAAGAGACTTGCTATCATAATAAAGAAATTAAAGACCTGTTTATTTCTACGTGTTCATGGAGCATTTCAACTTATATTCACAGAACCACATTAAGCAGCTATGTAACATTTCCCACTAAGAGTGAAGATGCTGCCTGGGAATGACACCTGTCCTGGCATAAGCTGATCATTCTCTAAAGAGTGTTTCACTGAAGAAAAGATCAGAAACAGGACTGAAGAAAATATAAAATAGAATACTGGAAACAAATGGCCTCTAGAGTACCATATAATCAAAAGAACCCAGCCAGCTAGAAAAAAAGAAACCCAGCTCCCAAGCAAAAGAAGTTACAAAATTCATTAGTTTCCTTTGCATACCATTTTTAGGTTACCAAGGAAGAATAGTTTTGGTCTTCTCAGCTACATGGCTAATGAATAAAAGCCTAGATGCTATAACATCTCCCATGTGGCAGCTTGGGAGCTTTGATTCAGAAAGTGCCAAAGACAAATTAGTATGGAAAGCAAATTTGATATAATTCATATAGAAGATGGTCTTTCATACTGCAGCTCAGATCTGGAAAATAATTCAGGGTCTGCAAGAGAGGTCACTGAATTGTGACTGTTTGCAAATATCAAGCTATTTCCTACTATTTCCTTTGCCTTGTCTTTCCCCAGTTGGAACATTTTTCTTAAGCAGTGGACAAATAATAATAGAATGAAGCACATAGCAGTGAAATTAGAGCTCTCCATCACCTAGTGTATTTTGTGCTTCTTACACCAGGAGGTGAACTTTACTGTAACTTCTCTGACTCTGAATTTATATAAAGGATAGAGGGAACTAACAAGTCCAGTAGGATGAATGGCAGTAAAAATAGAGCCGATTTCAAGATTTACTGTGAAGTGCATCAGGGCTTTAAACTTGCTATATATTGGCCAGTCTTATATGAGTTGCTCCTGTTAAAAAATGCCCAATTGCCTTCTGGTCTGAAAGAATTCTGACTCATTAATTCACATTATCAGAGGCAATTCATGTGATTCAGGAAATATTAGTACTCAAATGCCATAAGAGAACAGTTTCCCTTATTTTTGAACAGCTAGATCACTTATCATTACTTCACTTAAATATATTTTCCAAAAAGACTTTAGTAATGAAAGCATAACAGAAGATAAGCATACATCTAGGAATTCTGTACTAACTAAAACCATAAGAAACGAGGCAAACTTTAGTCATGCTACCCGAGATCTTTTTGAAACACATATATCTTGAGGACCGGTTATTCAGGTTTTAGCTCCTGCTTTTATTGATGTTGCAGGTCCCACAGCAGCCGGACTGCTCTGAACGACAGGATTACATTGGATAAGCAATATCTGCCATCTGCTGGAAGGATATTTTCTAGCACTGATGAGGCTGGTGTCATTTGATTAGGTGGCCAAATACAGGAAAATGGAACTAACAGCATTCTAGAAGAAGTTGAGAAATTGAAACTTAATCTGCAACATAATGAAGACCTTCACATGCTGTTTACCAGCAGAGAAATGAGTCACGGAAGAGAAATGTTACAGAGCGACCTAATGGAAGAGGACTAGAGACTTGATCTAAGTCCTAATCCACTTTTCTGTACAGTATCCCACACTGTTCTCATTTTAGATCGTAAACCCCACTAAAAACATTTTTGTATTCACAGCATTTCGACAGAACAATCTTCCTTCATCCACTCGGCAATTATTTGCCAGAAACATAGAATACAGCAATACTGCGCATTCAAACAGAAAAGGGTCTCAGTCTTCTCTCCCTATTTTACACAAGAAGTAAAGCATTTAAGTTAACCTTGATGATAAAACATTTTAAAAAGGGAATCAAACTCAGTGTTCCCATAATGGTATTATTGATATAGATGGCTACTGTTACACACATATACATTACATACAGATATACTTTCACATTAAATATCTTCGGGATTTTGACAGAACACTGTTATTTGGCTGTGCTTCATAATGCCTTTGAAAGTATTCCATTAGGCTTCAAATTCATATTTCCGTGATGTGAATGAATGGAGCGAAATGTTATAATCACCCTCTGAGCTAAAAGAAATTGCAGATTGCCTTTGCTACTCTTAGAGCAGTAGTACGCTACCTGATTTGGTTAATACATTAGTGTGTTGTAGTTAGATTGGTAGCATTAACTATTATGACAATTATCCAGCACTTCCGAACCCAAAGCCCTGTTATCAGCTGCATATAATTTTGCCACACGTGAATGGTCCAGTCTGGAATTTTCCATGCTGGATGTTTGCCTCCGGACAATTTTCTAGAAAATTTCAGTCAAAAGCTTTCAGCTGTTTCTGAAAACATAACTAAGAAAAAAAGAGACATTGTTTTGACCACGTTAAAAAATTCTGGCAGGCCTTTCTTTAAATAGCTTTAATATATTCATCCTTTGGTACAGGGACTTCCCGTTTGCAAGCTGGGTGGCCTATTTATCAAAGATGAACTTCTTGCTATCCTCATGAAATTTTACCAGTATTTGGCCACATTATAGACCTTAGAGCCTGTGCGTAACAGATGTTTTCAGTAGAGACCCCAATTTTGAATTAAACTCTCCTAGAGTCCATCCACCCGAGCAGGCTCCAGCCTCCAGGCTGCATACCACTTTCTCCACGTTTCTGGCTCCGAGCTGTTGTCGTTGCTGGATGAAGTCTGGGTGTGTGATCTGAGAGCAAGGATGCATGTTCAACAGTCACAACACTGGGTCTTGGTGGTATGGGAGAGAGAAAAGGGGAGCTGCTCAGGACGGGAATGCTGTGGTGAGTGTGGGTGGTATGGTATGGTATGGTATGGTATGGTATGGTATGGTATGGTATGGTATGGTATGGTATGGTATGGTATGGAAGCTGCAGCATGAGAAAGGAAAGCTGGAATGGGCTGACAAGGTGCTGAGAGCAGTGGGATGGGAATAATTGAGAGGAAAGAAAATGCTGGGGTGGGTAGCTTAGGATCTAGTTTAAGAAGGGATTGAGATGAAGATCTAGAGGAGTCTGAGAGTGAACAAATAGGTTGGTAGGAAGGAGGCATGAAAGGGAGACGGGTTTAGTGATCAGATATGGTGGAAATGGTGGGAAATGTCTAGGAAAAGACACTAGAACAAGAAGCTGAGAACAGATGACAAATCTAAAGAAAGAGGTTGGAAATCATTGTGAATGGGGAAGCTGAGGAAGAAAGACTAGCTGAGGAGTTAGGGAGAAGAAACAGTATGGGTAAGCCAAGCATGGAAATGTGAGCTGAGGAATGCAAAGTGGCCAGTCAAGGAGATAGGGTGGGAGTAGAGCTAGGATTTAGTTGGATCAGAGATTAGTACTGGCTTGAGAAGTCTGTCAGACTGAGTATCCCCAGCCATCATTTATTCCAAGACTCCTTGAGCAATATGGTACATATGTCTCAGTGGACTATGTACTAGGCATGGGCTGTAGGCTGGGCATCCCCAAATGATGTCATTACACACTTTCTTCTCCTCCTGTTTCATTCACTGATCTGCTCTGATGATGCATTTACTACTAGTGTAGTAAAGGAAATTGTGGTTTTCGCTGGCCAAGATGTGCTGTGAGCAGAGGTGGCTGAAGTCTTTCATTTCAGTAAACATACCACCTATCAAAGACAGTATGGTTTTTACTTGGTTTTATCACTTCCTTCAGAAAGGTTGTGCATGTCTGTGTATGCATGCATTTCTTTTAGGTTACCTTTTCCTCACAGAGTGGGAGGGAGGTATGAAGGAGGAGACACAGGGATCTATGACTTCAACCTACTGTAAAGGTGCCTCCCTCATTCTTGCATGCTGCTTTAAAAATGGACCTCAAGTATTTTCATGCTGCTTCTGGTATGAAGAGAGCTGAAAAGCATAAGCTCATGTTCAGAGTCAGCACACTGAGAACCACAGGCTGGAGAGGCCAAGATGCGTGGGCAGAGCTGTGGGCAGCTGGCAGTGAGCACCAATGGTTGACTGGAAGTTGCTGCATTTCTTGCACTGGGTCATGTGAAGATCCCACTGTGTCCCTGGCCATGCACTAATTTTGTTGAGAAACCTAATCTCAAGAATTCCCCACCAGTTTATTCATAATTTTTGAAGACCACATTGGTCTCAGGGGCACTCTACTGATAGACAGTTAGTAACCCGTTATTTTTAGATTTTCATAATCATGGTTAGAAGTTATTTTGTGACTTCAGCAACAAACAAGATGCTGTCTTCTCCTGCGACTGAGGAGCAGGGGGAGAAGTAATGCAGAGACAAACAGAAGTTTTGTCCCTGTCCACTGAAGACTGTAGTGAAAATGCCCATTTCCATGAGAGCAAGAGGAAATATAAAATACATATGAGACTAGGAGAAACTTAGTCATGTGTATAACATTATGGATGAGTGGATTTAGAATAGGTACTGACTCATTGCTCCCTGAAAAACTGCATATAAAATCTCTAACATTCTGTAAAAACGTGTGTTTTGCTAACTAGCAAAAAAAAAGGAAAAAGGATCCAAATATTTAAATATTTCATGTGTATCTGGAGTATAATTTTAAGAGAGCCTTCCTAAAGCTTCCACAACTGATCTTTAGTCTCTTTAGACTGGATTTAGAACAAACATGAAAGAACCCATGTTATTCAGTGACAGACAAGGAAGGCTTTTAAACTAAGTGGGTGATGTGTGTACTTAAAGGCTTCCATTGCTCTCTGGTGGCAAAGGTTCCCAGGCACCAAACCTTTCCTGAGTGGTCAAAAACAGAGGTTTTTTCAGCCTCCTCTAAATTCTAAGCTATTTCCTTTCATCTTTCTCCATCCACCCTTGCCTGTCCCTGTCTTGGGTTCATGTGAGTGCAAAGAGAGTCCTGTGGTATTGCTGCCTAGTACCCAGAAAAAGCTGTGCTGCGCAATAGCTGCTCTGTCTTATGTGCTGCAGCTAATTAGTGTCAGGAGGAACAAAATCAGAAAGAAAAAAAATGACATCTTGAAAACATTCTTTCTTTTTTTTTAGGATCAAAAAATTATTTCACTCTCCTGGGCTGGCGTCAGGAAGACAGAATCCAAATCATGTAAATACACTTCAAACGTGGGGTGATGTATTTATTCCCCATGCACAAAATTTCTCCCTCCCCCTCTTAGCTGGCAACATTGAGGCAGAGCTAAAAAAAATCTTTTGAGACTCACTTGGAACTTGCTGCTGCCTCTCTGTAGCCCAGTTTCTGGATGGGCTTAAATTCACAGGCACATGCTAATACAAAGCCCCATATTGAGCTCAGTGGGATCATTTGTGACACTTTTCTTTCTTGATATGATTTCAAGGTTTTGGCAAGTCTTTACACCTCTCCATTAAGAAGAATTTCAGTTCCTTAGTCTCTGAGTAATTTGTCTTTGTTTTAAACTCCTCCCACTTGTTATCATAAGGCCAAATTTCCAAAGCTGCTAAAGTTAGGAGAGAGGCACAAAAGGGGCAAGGGCATGGCAAACATTTCTGGAAGAGGGCACCAAGCACCTGTGTGGAGGACTGACTGTATCTGCACAGGATTCAAGCTTTCTGCATGCTGTGCCTGTGACCAAGGATAACATGACCAAAGATTGTATGTTTAATAAACACTTTTGAACCAAGTTGAGGGGATAGGAGATACCTACCAAGCTTTATCGTAAAGAAAGTAAGGTCTCAGGGACAGGAACTGCCTTTTTGTTCTGTTTGTACACTACATGTCTCAGTGGGTTCCTCAAGGGAACTCACTGTGCAATACAAATATAAGCAGGTGAAGAACTTGGATGATCCAAGGATCACTTAAGCAGTTAAATCACAGCCCACTTTTTGTTCCTTTTTTACTTCTGCACCTGCAAGGAGCATTCAGCAACACCTAATGTTCAAGATGTGCAAGTCTAATGTGAATTTTATCTAAACACAAGCTGAATGGAAAAGACTACATTTTCAACACTGTCAGAATTGTTAATACTGAGTAAAAGCACAAGCATGATCGGCATGCTCCTCAGAAAGCAGAAAGTAGTGTGAAGTCCTGCTATTCTTTTTGGTGGCTTCTGGCTGAGAGGATTAATGCAAGACATGGAAAACTACACTTGTCCAACACTTTAATCTCGGCATTTTTCTCCAGATGCTGCTCGCCTGGTTTTTCTACTTGACACCACAGTGCAAAGCTCTCTAGGTGATCTGCATCATTTTTCAGCACTGGATAAAGCTGTTGACAGTCTTACAGCAGACAAAATTCATTAAATGGGTGCAAGTTTGGAAATCCTGTTTTCTAATGCTTTACTGCAGCATCTTAACAACCACCTCGTGTTCCTAGTCACTGACTTCTTGTTAAAATCTCACATAACAGATTAGGAATCCTGATAATACAAGGAAAGAAGCCATTTTTAGTGTCATTTTTACTATGAATGCAGCTCTCACTTTCCCCTTGTACCCTAATAGACTGCAAGCAGTCACTACCATGGCTGATGATAATGAAGGGAGCACAGGGGACCAGATGAAAGGTTTATTTTTAAGTCATCCCAGACAACTTCCCAACACTGTAAGTCTCTGACTACCCTTCATCCTCCTGATCTGCCCTTCTCCAGCACCATAGCATCTTCTCCTCTTTCCTGAGAATTAAACTACTCTAGTTCTTCCCTTCTTTAGGAGAAGACAGTTCCAAAAGCTGATTTGATTTCTAATGTATTTTTTTGAGGCTTGGATAGTTATCAGCCTAGACACACAATTTAACCAGGCTGGAAATGTGCCAGGTGCTCCCTAGCAGCCAAGACAGATACAAGATCTCTAAGGAAGAGCCAAAAATGGAGTATACGAAGTCAAATTCTCTTTTTTTTTCAGGATGTTGTTCTTCTCTAACACATGTAGCAGATGGAGCCTCTTTCATACTTTTCCCAGCCAGACTGATCCATTCAAGTATTTGGGTCCTTACAGCAGTAACTAAAAGCAATGCTGCAGAGGTGCCCCAAGGCACATCATGGAGTGGATGCCAGTGTACCAGACCCCACAAAAAAATTATAATGATGTATCAAAAAAGGTATTGTCCTGCCCTGAACAGTTTGCACTATAACACAGACAGGATAAAAGCAAGATGTAACATACTACTGTGGTTTAACCCCAGCCAGGAACTAAGCACCACACAGCCACTCGCTGACTCCCCTGCAGTGGGAAGGGGGAGAGAATCAGAAGGGTGAAAGTGAGAAAACTCGTGGGTTGAGATAAAGACAGTTTAATAGGTAAAGCAAAAGCTGCGCACGCAAGCAAAGCAAAACAAGGAATTCATTCACTCCTTCCCATGGGCAGGCAGGTCTTCAGCCATCTCCAGGAAACCAGGGCTCCATCACGCCTAACAGTGACTTGGGAAGACAAACACCATCACTCCGAACGTCCCCCCCTTCCTTCTTCTTCCCCCAGCTTTATATGCTGAGCATGACGCCATATGGTGTGGAATAGCCCTTTGGTCAGTTGGGGTCAGCTGTCCCAGCTGTGTCCCCTCCCACCTTCTTGTGCACTCCCAGCCTGCTCGCTGGTGGGGTGGGGTGAGGAGCAGAAAAGGCCTTGACTCTGTGTAAGCACTGCTCAGCTGTAACCAGAACATCCCTGTGTTATCAACACTGTTTCCAGTACAAATCCAAAACATAGCCCCATACTAGCTACTGTGAAGAAAATCAACTCTATCCCAGCCAAAACCAGCACACATACCCATGGAGTAACTGGAGTAAAGGCTAGCAAACTTTTTAACTACATTATATTCTAGTTCTTGTTTCTTGTTCAGTTACGTTATATATTATAGTGGCATACGTTTAAATAAAAAAAAGCCAGAGAGTGAGTTACAGGGACTATAGAATTAGGAAAGGGCAAGAGTGCAGGCATAACTCTGGAATGAAAAACATGGCAGGAGCCAGGGGAATAGGAAGAGCTAGGAGGAAGGTAAGTCAGAGGACAAATAGATGAGGTTGCAGAAATGGCAGTAAAAGAAACAGGGTCCACAAGAAGGCAAAAAATACCTACCGTCCACTCTGGAGCACACAGTATGTCATTTGTGTCCTGTTGAATAAATGAACCACCTATTGGCTTTTTTAAAAATCTCCTCTTTTCATTACTGTTTGAATGTTACTACAAGAAATGCAGTATTTCAGAGGAATTTATCCAGAGAACTTTGGGAAAAATGATCACCATAAACAGAAATACTTTAAAAGATTATCCAGACATCAGCATTAGGAATTGCATGTAACTGTTGGAGGCACTTTGGCATCTGCATAATTGTATCACCTTGGATTTTAATAAGAGTCCATTGTCTTGTAAAGATTTTTAAGCATCTGTTATTTCTTCCCTAATGCACACAGACTGCTGATATCCTGAGAATATTTTCTTATTATTGTTCAGAATAATTCCCCAAAGAACATCCTACACTTCATGAGAGGATTTGAGAGTATGATTTTAATACAGGAAATAGAATGTCTATTTTAGACACAGTAAAAATGGAGCAATTGTTGAATAGTCTCCATAAATGACACATAATAAACCTAAGTATCATAAAAGCTAGTCTTTAGGTTAGAGGACTGCTTGTTTTTTTCACTTCAAAGGGACTTTACAAACAAAATAGAAAAAAGAACACAAGGGAACATGCAGAATTTTCTTAAAGTCAAAGGCCATAGGCCAGTAAGATGTGCTGATAGCACGGAGACAGCACAGCTGCAGGTAGAAAGCTGGGATGCTGCTCAGAAATTCGGCGTGCAGTCTGCAGCGTTTGCATCATACTGGTTCATGATCATGAACATGCTTTGAAAAATACGTGGAATTACACACCTGTGACTTTTTACGTCTTCCTTTTTTTAATGAAACGCTTAGGCCTGTTCACCTTTTGGAAGGTGTAAAATGCTTCTTAAAGTTCAATATACAGAAGAATCAATTAATAGTGAGTTTGGTAAAATGGAACTAGAGGGAAGTGTTCATGAATTTGAGTCAAACTGCTGACTAGCAGTTTTAGCTAGAAGACACGGTAGAAAATCCATATAGGTTGAAACAGTTCAACTTCTTTGCAATAAAATATTTCTGTTCAGAAATGCCAAAAGCTTTACAACACAAATTTTTGTTTCAAAAGAACATTTTCTCATTTTAAAAATAGACAAAGTTAAAACAAGAAAAAGACTAAGTAAAAGACATAACTCTAAATGAAACAGGAAAAAAGGCATGTTTCACATTTTGATTGGCCAAAATTGTTTCTGCCTTTCCAGAAAGGAATTTTTGCCATCGTCCCCACTGTTCTGGTTTAGCTTTCAGCCCAAAATATCTGTTTACTTTGCAGCTTTCTTTTTATCTACATACTGATTTTCAAGGTCTACAAGTGTATTTTCTCAGTGTAAAATGCACTGTTTTCTCAGTATTTTTTCAATACTTAGAAGGCTGGACGATATGACATAGAAGGAGAGTTGCTTTTGGTTAGCCTGGGAAGAGAAGTCTAAGAGGAAATTAATTGCTGTCTTCACCTAACTAAAGAAGAGTAATAGAGAAAACAGGGCCAGACTCTTCTCAGATGTGCACAGCAAAAAGACAAGGGGCAATGGCTGCAAGCCGCATCACAAGAAATTCCAGTTGGATATAAAGATAATATTTTTCACAGGAGTGTGGCCAAGCCCTGAAACTTGAAACTAGAGAATCTGAAAAATCTCCATTCTTGGAGACTTTCAAAACCTGACTGGACAAGGCTGAGCACCCTGACCAAACTTCATAGTTAGCCCTGCTTTGTGCAGGGGATGGGAATAGATGGGTCCCTCCTACCTAATTTACTCTGTAATTCTAAATGTGAATGTTTTGCACAGTAGTGCTCTGGTTTAGATCAAAACCATACACGGAATGATTAAGTAACATGATTGTATGTGTTAACAAAGGTACATGATTACCGAAAAGCATGGGTCTGGCAGTTAATGCATGAAATCTAGGTGGTCTTTCATGCTCTACTTCAGACTTTCAGGTTGAGCTTGGCTAACATCCAGGAGGAAATTTTCAAAAGCAAACACTTCTTTTCAGTACCTATGTTAGACATTTAGATAGGTCAACTCATATAAATAAAAGAGGACAAAGAGTAAATTTGAGTAATTTACTCTAAGCATTCACAGTTCTTAACCATTAGTTTGCATCCTGAGTTTGTTTTGGACCACTCCAACTAAGTTTCCAACCAAAATTCAGACAGCATGCTCAGGATAGTTTACTGCAAGCACTGTTGACAAGGTTTGGCTTTCTCTGACCTACAGAGTCTTGTGTTGAAACATCTTCACAGATCCTTATGGCACACAGCAAAGCATACATCCCTCAATTTCATTCTATAAAAACCTCATTATGGCAAGCTGCAACACAGTCCTCACACTGTTTCAGACAGCTTGACCGAAAAAAAACTTACAAAAAACCAGCAGTTATCTCTTAGGGTCATAGGAACATCACATGATACCCAAATGAAATCCAGAGGCACAACCTATTCAGTATGGACACAGTCCATCAGCTATAGCAGTGTTAAGCAGCATGGGTGTGAGCCAGCGTTGTGCCACCCCAGGGCCAGGAACTGAAACGATCCCTGGGATTATTTTATTGAGCACTATAGACATACACACTATAGACAGTATGATCTTTCACAGTCAGGTTTTGATGAGTTTTAAAGGAGGCTGAGGTTTTTAGTCTGTATAGGAATAATTTCAATCTGAAGTAGATTTTAAAATCAGGAAAACGTTTTTTCTTATTTGATTTTCTAAAAAGTCAAATTGGTATATAAATTCTCACATTAAGAATAACTAAGAATGCCAAATCAAGCACCCTAAAGTTAGGAAATGCCATCTCTAGCATTGATGGTGCAGACTGAATTCACATATATTCTATGTATTATTCATAGTTTCATGACTGACTGTTGGTTTTTTTTTTCTCCTCCCATGTACAGCTTTCCATCTACTAAAAAAGGGACTGAAAAAACATTATATCCTAGCTCAGGCAACGGTTTGGGTTTTCCAGGTTTCCAAGAGTACAGCTGCCCAGAACAGGTCTTCTCTGTGGTAGACCTCACAGCCAAGGGTGCTCAAGCTTCACAGCACCCTGCTATACAAGCCATCAGGGGAACAGGACCAGATTAGGTTTCCTGTGGGAGCCCCAGGTGTGCTGCATGAAAAGCTCACTGAAACTGAGACATTTCCCTCCATGATTGTAATTTCCTGGAATTGGAGTATTCTGGTAACATTTGGTATTTTGGAACATTCCCAGCTACTTCTAGGTCAGAATGACAGAAACCAGCCCAAGCCTATAACAAAATTACTTAGAGTAGAACATAGAGGAACAACTAAAAGAGCTTGAATATGTCTACACTGATGTCCCTGCTGCTTCTGTCACTAGCTAGGTCAGGTACTGACAGTGCAGGAGAATCAGCAGTGTAGACTGCAGTGCAAAAGGCTAAATGCATAAATGAGCCTGCACATTTGGATTCTGTAATTGTGTTGCTAATAAATGAACCACATGGTTTCGAGCTAATTTGGTGCCATAGGTATGAACAGCAACCACCTCTTGATTAAAATGCTGTATTAGGAAACTGTCTTGCCTATAAAATAAAGCTGTGAAAACTCTACAAAGATAAATGTTAGAAGACCTGTTACAGGAGATATTTAATGTACACCTGAAAAAATACAGAGAACAATTTCGTATAACCAGTGATATGAGCTAATAGGCCTATAATTCGGTGTTTGCTTTCTGTTAATTCGAAGGATTTTTTTCCCAGCTGGGTAGCAAGTCTTTGCATATTTATTTTTCTCAGTGCTTAGGGCTGATAGAAATTTGAACGTGAACAGTCTGCCAAAGTGTTCTTCACCTCCCAAGACACTCATGAGCTCTATCAGTCATAATGACAATTTTGCTTTGATGACTAAACACTATTTATGTCAAAGGTTTAATGAGAACAGACTTATCCTTCGTACAGGGAATTAAGTTTATGATTTTTGTCAGAATGTTTCTATATTTGAATTATATGGTTATGCAGAAGAATGTGAACTATAATGAAAAATAATGTAACATTAATAAAGACTTTGAAGAACACAGTACTCCTTAACAGTGAATTTTGACTTAGGATTCTGTGTCAGCTCAAAAAGCTGATTATGTCAACAGGAAAAATAAATAAGGTGAACTTCCAAGGTCAAAGCGGGACATGGATTACTCATCTTCTAATTGAACTGACCTCTTCCTCTCCCCTTAGGCGGGAAGAAATCCTTCCTGAAGCACTGCATTAGAAAAACTGAACTTGTTCAAAGACTTGCTGAGATCATTCGCTACTCTGAGAATAGGAGGTCACTGAGAGCTAGCCCAGGTGCCCCAGCCACAGCCCAGATGAACAAGTTCTCAGGGGACAAATTTTTTTGCAACCTACACCTTCCCTCAGAAGCCCCTTTTGAGCCTCTCTCCAAATGGAGCTCTGTGCTCTGTCTCTCTCCCAACCCTCAACCTGTGTGTTGGTGGAGACTTAGCCCCAAATACCCCAGACATTGTGTTGGATGAGACATAAGGCCAAAATGTCCTAGCCATGACTCAGATAAATATGTCCTCATGTCAGCTGAAGCTCAGCACAAGATTGCAGCCATGGCCCAGGTGGAAAAGATCTCAGGAAAGAATCCTTTTGACACCCCATTCTTCCCTTTGGCAGCCCCTTTCCAGACCACTAAACTGCAGTTCCCACTCTTTGTGTCTCTTCTAACCCTTACCCCAAATCTAGGGGTCAGCTGAGCCCTAACCCAACATCCTCAGCCATAGCCCAGGTGAACATGTCCTCAGGGGGAACATGTCCTCTTTTTGTCCCTTGCCCCTTTAGCAGTCCCTTTTCCAATCCCAGGCCAAGTGGAACTCTAGACTTTCTCTCTTCTCCCAACCCCAAACAAAACCAGACCCCTAAGCATAGGTGTGGGCTGAGACTTAGCCCAAGGCCCCTAACCATCAATCAGATGGAATCAGAGGAATTTCTCAGAGGGTAATGCTTTTTGAAGCCCCTTTCCTGCCCCACTCCAAATGGAGATCCGAACTTTGACTGTTCTCTGTCCCTAAGCCTAACTGTAGCCCCAACTCTAACACCTGATATCAACAGAGACCAGCCCAAGACCCCAAGCCATAGCCATGATGATCAAGTTCTCAGAAGATAATTCCTTCAGCAACCCTTTCTCAGGTTGACCCAAAGTGGAGCTCTAGGCTCTGCCCTGTTAAAACTAACTTTGAATGCAAAGGATGGGTTGAGCCTTAGCTCCAGACCCTGAGCTAGCACCCACATTAAAAAGATCTCAGGGAAGAATTATTTTTTCAGCCTACCCCTTACTCTGGCTGCTCCTTTTCTGCCCCACACCAACTGTACCTCTAGGCTTTATCTCTCTCCCAACCATTTATGTAACATTAATGCTAACCCTAACCACAGATATCAGCTGAGCCTCTTCCAACATGCCCAGCCATGGCCTGGATGAAAAATGTCTCAGGGAAGAATTCTTTTCATGTCCTACCCCTCTTTGGCCGCCCTTTGTAGCTCCACTCCAAGTGCATCTCTAGGCGTGATGACTCTCCTGCTCCTAATCCAATCCTTAGCTCTAATCCCAATCCTCAACCTGGGCCGAGCCTTGGCCCAAGGCACCCAACCATGACGCAGATGAGTAATTTCTCAAGGAAAACTGTCTGCAGAGTGCCCAACCCTTTCCTGGCTATTTGTTAACATTGCAAAGGATCGTGATTGTTGGATCAGAGATTTTGTATTGTTGTTCCCTCCTGCAGGATAAATAATGAGTATCTGCCTTAGTATTTGCAATTAATTATGTACTGAGTTCACCTTAAAGCAATTTGGAGTCATCGTCTATGTGAGATAGCATAATAGCCTATTCAAGATTTTTTCAACTTCCTGACACAAGAGAAACCTTGAATGTGTTTTGTTGGGATTCTGCTCACTTTATTTAAATGCTGAGAAGCTTAATTTGCTTCTGCTGTATCTATCTGGCTTCTATTCTAAAGAATATCTAGAGCTATAAGACATGTGGCTTCAATATTGTTTGAGATAATCATAAAAACCGCATGGAACAGGTATTTGAGATCTAGTACCTTTTTCCTCATGCCATGCCAAATGGCAGGTGCTGAGTTTTAAATATGGTTGTGGAAAGGTATTATATAGGGTATATCTAATAGCAGTTGTGGTAAAACCAGGAATGTTTGCAGGGACAAGATAGATTACATTAACAAAAATTTTAAATTAAGCTTTGTCTTCGTTTGTTTTGGGTTTGTCATTATTTTCTCTTTTGTAATGTGTCATTCAACCTTCAGCTGTGATCCCTGGGAGAATGACATGAGAAAGATGTTTTATATTCAGCACTGCCAGAAAGATTACTCGAGGTAGCTTTGGTCAAATCTATTAAGACATTTGAAGATTAATATTAAACTAATATTAGTATTAAAATTAGTATGAAATAGAACGTTTATTTGATGAGTACTGTCAGAGTAGTATGTATGTTCCCGCCATTTTTAATGAGTCACACAAACTTTCTTCAAAATATTTCAATTTGCTACAAACTGTATGCCTATTTATGGCTGTACCTCATTAGTTCAGAATAAAAAGGTATTTATTAGTTTCAGATTAACTTGCTTCACCAGCCTAATCAACCCAAAAGTGGCTATTTTCAAGTGAGGATCTGCTACCTTTTTTCCCCACGTAAATCGGTTTCCTACGACTCCTTGGCTATTCACGATGGTGCCACTCGGTGGTGCCACGGTGCTGCATTTAAAAAGCTTCAGCGGGTCTTAAATTCAATCACTTGTATTGTGGAATTCAGTCCCACCAGGTTATTGCGGTGTTTTCTTTAAAATGAACAATATCTGCTGTTCTGTGGCCTCGGTTTAAAAAAAAAAAAAAATCCACTGTAGCTGAATGATGCTTTCAAATTTGTTACACATATTTTTACAGATAATGTATTTTGAACTAAAACTATGTGATCACAGTTCTGTCACCTCTGTCTATGTAGGGCAACATCTTAAACAAAGAAACTACTTATATAATAATTTATTTGACATGCTAGGGTGGCTGAGTTGTGCCACAGCCAGTACAACGATAGTTAATATTTTCCAATAAATGTGCATCATCTATGCTAAAGCATAAAACGCTTATAAAAAACCAAAGTATTGTGACTTTGAATAAAAAAAGTTAATCTTCAAAAAGTATATAAATGTCTACCAGTAAAATGCTCTGCTGAGATTGTTGCTACCTCTACTTCCAGCAATATCCTTCATTCCAACTGAAGTGAATTAGAAAAGAAGGAACTGACTGCCTGGTGGTACCATAAAAAAACCTAGGACTTAGAAGCAATGTAGGAGCATTTTAATAAAAAACTTTGAGAAAAGTAAAAACATATAAATACTTGTATGTGAAACATATATTGACCTTACAAAATAAAGCAAAGTTATGACTATATGAAAACAGCATAAGCTATCACTATACTGTTTAAACAAACAAATTTTATTTTATTACATTTTAAATTGCAAGTATCCCATGCAGATTTCAATGCACTAAACCCAGATATTTTTCTAGGAGGTTATGAGAGAGGAACATTTTTTATAAGTAGAATTGCAAATGGAAAGAATGCGATACATTACTTTCCAGCAACGCACCACTGCAGAAGACTACAGTCACTGTAAAGCCACTCAACGACACCAGCTCTGAGGTTCTGACAGCTCAAATTCTGTAAGAACTCTGAATGCTGTGAGACTGGATTTCTGAAAAATCAAGACATGCATTTGGAGTCAAATTTTTTAGAGTTCATTTTTGAAGTATGTGGAGAGATGCATTTTTTTGAGTTCCCAATGACAAAACAACTCCCACTGTGATGCACACAGTTGTATTTTACAAAAGCTATTTAATTTGATGTATTAAGCCAGTTTGCTGGAGTTAAGCTCTTAGAAAACATGTCTCTGAGAAAATATCTATGTGGTTGTATTACCTTGACTGGTACATTTAGAGATAACTAAAAGCACACCCATCTTTTGGCAACATTTTCACAATGCTTTCTCTGCAGAAGAGATGGCCTCTGAGGGGCCCTGACCCCAGCCTCTGAAGCCTGACAGGAATCTGAGCATCTACCTGCAAGTCCGGGAAACCCCTGACATGGCCCCGCGGCTGCTTCTGGAGTTACACCGGTGGCAACAGCACCCACAAACCGGCAGTTAACCTATCCGCACCGGAGGTGTGCCGCCTCCCTGGGGCAACCGCAAACTAAAATAGAGCTGATTAGTGACCGTTACCGTGGAAATGCACCCACGTTACTGCGGGTCTGGGAAGGCCCCACTGGGGCAGCGCCAGGACACCAGCGCCGAGGCCGTCCCTCACCCGCCGCCTCAGCACCGCTCCGGGCGGCCCGGGGGCGGCCCGCTCCGCGCAGCGCTGCACGTACCACAGCACGGGCACGGTGCCCACAGGGGAAGGAGCACGGCCCGCCGAAACAGCGAGAGAGGCGGACAAGCAGTCACCTCAGCCCGCTGCCCCCGAGAGCAGCCGCACGCCCCGGCGCCGTGTGAAGCGCCGCGGGGTCTCCCGCCCCGGCCGCAGGGGCGACGCGGCCCCACCGCCGGGCGGCGCCAAGCAGCGCCTCGGCCGCCCCCACCGCTCCCGCCCCGCTCGCTGGCTGCCACGTCGAGGTTGCTCTGCGCGCCGCCCCCTGCCTTCCCCGCGGGCGCTGAACGAGGCGGGGCGGGGGAGGAGGAGGGCGCCCGGCGGCCGCTGAGGGGGCGGGAGGCGGAGAGCTCCGCGCCCGCCCGTCAGGCGTCACACTCCGCCCCGCGCGCGGCGGTGATGGCGGCGGCGCGCTGCGGCAGGCGCTCGGCGGGGCGGTGACGTTGCACGCGAAGCGGAGGGCGGGGAGGAAGAGGAGGAGACCCGAGCGCCTCCGGGGTTGAGGCAGCTGCGTCCCGCCGAGGCTCCGCTCCTGTCCCGTCCATCCCCCCCCCCCACCCCCGGCGGCTCCGGCTCGGGCAGGCGAGCGCGGCTCTCCTGAGGCCGCGATGCGCTCGGCCTGAGTGCTCCCTCGCCGCCCCGCCCGGTTTGGGCCTCTGCGGGGCAGGGGGCCGCGATGGCTGCGGGGAGCTGGCAGGAGACGGCGGCCCAGCAGGCCGAGGAGGCGGCGGCCCGGGTGCGGGACGTCCTGTCGGGCGGCCTGGGCCTGCTGCGTGCGGAGCTGGGCCTCGAGCTGGGCCTCGACCCGCAGGGCCTGCCCACCTGGCTCGCCCTGGTGGTCCCGGCCGCGCTGGGGCTGGGGCTGCTGGGGCTGCTCCTGGCTGTGGCCTGCGGAGGCGGTCTCCGTAAGAAGCCAGCGCGGAGCGCGGTGGAGAGGAAGGGTGATGAGGCGGCTGGCGCGGGCCTGACAGCCGGCGGGGGCCAGGGCAAGGCGGCGGGCCCGGGCCCCGGGCAGCTGCACCTGAAAGGCGACGAGCAGAAGAAGCGAAACAAGAAGAAGCTGCCGGAGAAAACGGCGCGGGTGAGGGGGGCTGCGGGGACCGCGCGGCTCGGGAGGGAAGGGGTGAGGACACGGTGGGGCGGGGGAGGGGGGATGAAAGGCTCATTGACGGCGGCGGGGTTTGCTGTGGCAGCCGGCCGGGCGCGGCGGGTCCCCTGCGGGAAGGCGGGGGGGAGGTCGCGGCTGACGAGCGACGACGAGCGACCCCGAGCGCGGCTGCCTCTCCCCATGCCTCGTCCCCGGTACCCCCTGCTCGGTAAAACGCCTGCTGGTCAGATAGGCACCGGTGAGAAGGGGGAGGACCGGCCGCAGGGTCTGGAGGCCATAGAGCTCCCCACGAGCCGCCGTGAGATTCACCTGGGTGATGTTTGCCTGTGGAAGGGATGGGGCGGTCCTGACTGTCTGCTCTGGAGCCGTCTCGTGTCGTCTGGGTTACTCGGTTGCTTTGAAAACCTAGAGGAGCAGCGCGCACACACGGAAATTGCACCTTAATAGTCCTGGGTGACGAGGAAAACGCTCGTTTCTTTTTGGAAGCTTTTTCATGGAAACAAGAATTATGCAAAAGCATTAGTTGTGTATTCATCTAATGCTTGCAGGCTTAGGAACCAGTAGTGGAGACCTTAGTATGGCTGAGAATTTCAAGCCAATTGCAGTCCAGGCAGGTATAGACTATTGGAAGCAGCATTGTAAGCCCCATAACTGCTGTGATGATTCAAACTTGAGTAAGGCTTTTTGCTGTGGCTTTTCGACAGAACACGTTAACATCAATCTTGTGGTGAGCTTGCCTCAGTAGGAATATGTCTGATTTGGTTGTTGCAGTAAGGATCATCTCCTTTAATAAGAAAATCGCTGTCTTAGCAGCCCCTTAAAAACAGATCATTCCTGTCTTTTATTATTTTTTTTTTTTAAATCCTCAGTGTGTGATGTGGGAAGGTTCCATCTTTGCCAGTATGCGTGCACTTCATGAGAAAATTAGTAGAATACAGAAATTATCAACTGTCCTTTTAAAGCTTCCAGTTATTGTAGTTTGGGGGCTTGAAGGGATTGCTTCTATAGCTTTTATATTGTTAGTATGTTTGTAATCCTATTTATGTCCAAATGGATTATAGGAATGAAAGTGCAGCAGATGTCCCCTGCCTGTTACAACTTGTCTTTTAATTATATATTGCTCTATAAAATCTGAATTGTTTACCTAATGACCAGAAAAAGGAAAGAAAATAGGTTTGTACCTTCATTTGAGTCTGTGGCAGTATTAAGCCTTGAGAAGTTTGTTGGTTTTTGGGTTTTTTTTAAATGAGAACTTGAGGCTAGAATATCTTAAAACAAAAAAAGTCTGCGTACGCCACCAAGCTGTCTTTGAGCAGTGAACTACTGAAGTTGATTCTGGAAGTTGCAAGAGACTGAGCGCTGAGCACCAAGAAGAGGAAGCATTGTGATTCAGAATCTTTCCAGTGTAGCAAGGTCTCCATTTTGGAGAAGGCACGTTAAAGATGCATTTTTTTTTGCTATCTTGAACAGCAAATCCTTCAAGATTTAGTAGATCTGTTATGTCTTCTTGAAAACAAAGAATAATCCTGGCAATAATTTAGATTTTGCTTGTTTTATTTTCTTTAAACTCCAGTATAAAAACAAAGCATAAACTCTTGCAAGTCATCATTGAAGACATTAAAAAATGCCTCAACAGGAGACAGAGTGAAGAGTTAGATACACTGTTAACTTGACAATGCTCTCTGGTGTAGGGCTTCATAAAAGCAAACTTTGTATTAATTTTATATAAAACTTAACTAACTGACATTTTTGGTGAATATAAATACTTGTACGCAGGCACAAAATAAAGTTAAGGCTATGTAAGAGCAAATACTTCCATATTCAAAAGAGTAAAATATTATTTCAGCTGTCAAGCTGTCATTCTGTATTGTTAAGATTTTTAAAGTTATTTTTATAGTACTTTGTATTCATTATTTCCATGCAGAGGTGAAAAAAAAAACAACCCACCTTTTCCAAAAAGAAAATGCACAAACTGAATCATTAACTGTAGTGCAAATAAGTTTATACCAGTGGCAAAGTTTAATAGGCCTGCCTCGTGCTCATTTTCCAAGATAAGTTCATAGAGACCTGTATTGGCATGTCCCAATATTTTCCAACTTTCACATGAAAAATTATCAAAATATCATTGGCAATTTAAAGATGCGACAAAAATTCTTACCGATTGCTGCCTAGTCATTTTTGTCTTGTGTTTTTGTACACTGTGATGCTAATACTGAGGTCTGTGAAGGGAAAAGAGTAAGCCTATTATCGGTAGATTTACTACAGGGTTTGCTATGCCAGGGTCTAGATTTCCATTGCGGGCATTTCAGAAAGCTTAGAGCAATTGGTCTGTAGGATTAAAGAGCACACTACAGATGTCTAATTAAAAGCTGTAGGGTTACTTTAATACAGAATTACTGAGCTCATCGTATGCCAGGTGATGTGTAACACTCATCAGTCAGGATCAGAAATGTTCTTCACTGTACCTTTTCTGAGGAAGAGTATTATTGCTTTGTTTCTTGCATGTGGCTTTATTCAGTTCCTGTATAAGTAGGGTGCAACTTAACTGATATTTTTAGTAAAGTAAGTTTAGTTGAATAGCACTGTGTTGACTCAATACAGTAGCAACTCTGAGATTCTGTTTATTTACTTGCTATGGGCAGACTGAGGAAAAAAATGAAGCTGAAATGGTTTAGCATTCATTAACATAATGGTTTACAAGAGCCAGTTCTGGCTTTCTTCAGCTGCTTGGAGCAAGGTAGTATCGTGGTATCCTTACTTTAGATTCTGTGCAGTAAACCTGAAGCCTCTTCTTTTCTTTTTGTTTTAGCTCCTGGCAGGGCAGAGCTCTTTGTCTACTGTCACAGAGTTCTTCGGCCCCTGTTAAGATTACTTTTTTTTTCTTTCCAAAAATCTCTTGATCTTTAATTTTAATTTCTTTCTCTTCTGAATAATTGCTGTGCCTCCCTCTTCTACTTTTTAAACCTTCAGCACAGCAGAAAAAGGTGAAACTGTTTTTACATGGTTTCTGTACAATCTGCAGAACACCATAGAAACTTGAGAGTAACCATCTTCTGTACTCCGCTACAGCATTAGAAAGCTATTCATACCATCTATTTGTAGATGCAGAAAATACCAAATTGACTATGTACTTCCTATTGTTTGAAGTACACCTGGACAGTAAATGCTACTACACATTTTAGTAAAAGCATTTGCGTTCATTTCAGGAAGTTTCCTACTTGGTCTGGTTGAAAGAACTTTTCAAGCTATGACTGTTTTATGCTTATTGCACTTAGAAATAGCCTGCATAAAGACTTTTTCATACTTTCAACTGATACTTGCATGTTGGTTTTGCATATATGTTAATTGTCAGATTGCAGGAGAAGTAGGATTGTAGGATTCTCCAGTGCTCAAAGAGAAAATTGCTTAGTTTCTTTCTTAAGAGAAGCTTACAGCAAATAATATTGGCAAACAGATTCTTTCATTAGCCAGAGATATTCTAAGTAGCCATATCTTTATAATGTGTAACCAAGGACTTTGGCTAATACAGCCTTGTAAGACTCAAATGATAGCAATTTTATTACTGCCATTTGAAGTGTGAAACTGAGTTATCCATTATGCTGTACCATATTTAAAGAACAACATTTTTCATTTTAACAGTCTCAGCAGAACCTTTATTCTACTTCTGGATTATCTTAAGGCCCTCAAATGTGTGTGAAAAAGCTTTATTTAAATACTGGGATTTTAAGGTCAGCAGGCAAGAAATGTGTTCAGAAATTAGTAGTGTTATTGACAGCACTATTTCTGCCTTGTTGCATCTTCCCTGTAGCTTTTAGGATGAGAAAAAAAAGATGGCAAATAATAAATTGCACAATTTGAATTAATTAATATTGTCAGTGGATGTTTAATATATTACCGTAAAATTTTAAACTTAGTCTTTTTGGCTGCATTTGTCTTTTAAAAGAAAATTTCTGAATACTATAGAAAAGCTTTTTTCTTTCCCACTTCTGTTACTGGCTTTGGTATATCCAAAAATGGTCACATGAATTTTGATTAAAATTCTATGATTCATCTGTGGGCAGAAAATAAATGTGGAAAGCTTCCACTGAAAAGGAGACTACTACAATTAAGGGAGAAATGTATCAAAGTACAAGTTTTTAAACGTATTTCTCATGGTGGTTGTTTACATGATCAGATGATCAGACAGCGTTTTAAACAGTCATGTGGATGAATTTTTCTAGAGCGTTCTTAATGGATATGAATTAATTTATTAATTCAGAGAAACAGATGATTTTTTTTTTAATTAAAGTTTAAAACTTTTATCTATTGAGTTCTTGAGAGGGATTAAGAAAATGGTTTTTAATTTAAGGTATGTATGTAACAGCAAAGAAGCAAAGCAAGGTACAGAATTTAAAAAGTTAGTTGGCTGTAAATATTTTTGACACAAGTCCAATACCAGATGCAGCAAATCTGTTATCTAACTCTACTGCTAAGTAACTTAGACATAGTGATTCTTTCTCCAGCTTAAGATCTTAAACATCACAGGTACTAACATGGATTGAAAGACATCACACCACTAACAATATGGCTGTGCAGAATCTGGAGAAAATAGAGGAGTTCAAGAACTGATTTTTGGCAACGGGTTATTTTCAAGATTGAATATCAGGTTGTTGGTATCCCTGTGGAATCAAGTACTGTGAGCTTCATTGAGAGGAACTTTGAGAGAGTTTTGAGACACAGATCTGTAAAATATACTTCATTTCCATAATGCTGAGAGAAATGTACTGCATCTTAGATATGAAAAGTCTAGTTTAAAGCTGGTTGTTGCAGGAGTAGAAGGGTTAGGTGGCCTGATCTTTCCATTTCTATTAATAGTTACAAAATAAGAAGTTGGCATGCTGGCTAACTACAGTAAGCAATACTATGTTATGCACTGGTGAAAGCATGCCAATGGTGATTTTTAAGCATAATATAACAAGGCAAGACTTATATACCTGTACCTGTTAAATTGGGGATCGGATCTGATATTTGAAGGAATAGGTCACGCTAAGTTGTTATATGGCCTTTGTTTTACTTTAAAGCAATCAGGTTCATGTGATGCAGAGTTAAAATAGCTTTTGGTTTTTTAATAACAAAAATAACTAAAGATAATACAATTTAAACTTTATTTAAAAAGAAATTGAAGAAATTAAAGTAACTAGGAAGTAGTTATTTATGCTTAATGTCTTAATTTTCATTCTTTAATTTATCTGAATTATTATGAATGTGAATCAATATGAAACTTGTGTGGACTCTATCAATTACTGCTCTTGACAATTGTTTTTCACTCAGTGAAATTAATGGCTAACAGTAGTATAATGCTTCGCTTATTTTCATGTTTTCCGCAGTTAAGCGCAGTAACTTCAGTCATAGCTTTTTGTTAACAATAAACATGACTTAAAAATTATTACATTTTTGCATAGGGAATATATAGGCCAAGATGTATGCTGTTGCTGTCAAAGGTGATGATAAAGACTAATTTAATGACTGTCCAGAGTTTTAACTTTATATGTTAAATAATACATGTTAATTTTCTTTCCTTTATTATGTGAGGGAGAAATGGTAGGCTAGTGTAACGACTATAATCAAGTCGGTCTGAAAAGAACAATGGGATATCATGCTTAGTCATGCTTTGTCTTTGACTTCTAATTTCTGTTCTACTATGAAGTTTTAACTTGTGAAGGAAATGAGCTGTGATGGATACGCATAGGTAGAAATTGTAGAAATGTATTCAAGGTAGAAATGATTTTAAAAATCCAGCCCATTGCTGAACTGCTACAAAGTGGTAAATGCGTTCATTTAATTAGATAATTTATGGCGCATAGAACTGTATGTTCTGAATCGGTTTTTAGAAGAGCTACAGAGAACTGTAGCTGGTCTGAAAGCTGGTAACTTTCAGAAATTTACCTTTTGATAAGCAGTTCCTGTGTTAAGTAGGATTGAGATGAAATGAGGAGACTTCCGCCTTCTTTCCTTTCTCATTTCTGTTTGGTAAATATAGAATTGCAGTAGATATTTTGAGTACCAATCCACGATTCTGTCTGCTTTACTTGATAATCTTGCAAGCATTTTTCAGTCAACAAATAGTTGCATTTCAATAATAGCGTAATTTGAGCTTTGCTTCATCTGCTTTCTCCAAATTTTTTATTATTCACCCTTACTGTTTACACAGCCTAATGGACGGTCTTTCCTTGATGTATCTGAGGATGAAGTAATACAAACTGTCCGTAAAGAAAATATAAAGCAGCCTGTGGATGCAGAAAAGAAGAATGAAAAGGTCAGTTATGGATATGAAATGACAATGTCAAAGTTTAGTGCACGTTATTTCAATGTCTAATAACTCTATTTGTTATGTGAAATCCTGTTACTTACTGAGTGAAGAGGCATATTTCTTACTATGAAGAGTACTAATGTAATTTGGTGTCAGAAAGAACTAAAGTAGTATTTTCTTAACTTCTGAGATCATGCCTTATCATAGAATGTTTGCATCAAGCAAATTCCCCTCCCCACACCCCACTAAACACCGATATCTATGTTCGCCATGTGAAAATGTTAAACGAACAGAAATTAAGTTTGTGTTTCATCTCTGCTGGCTTCAATGGAGATGCAACATAAAGATAGTTATTGTTAAGTGGCTTGAAAATGGCCTAACAATTGTGGAACTACTGTTCAAAGGATTAAGACCATGTGCCTGCTTATTTCTTTTGTCAGATGTATCCATTAGTGATTAGAGTTCTTAATTTCTGATGACAAATACGGGCTTTGAAGTCTGGTGTGAGCTTTTTGTTATGCAAATTGAACAGCTACGTTAAAAACATCTTTTTTAAAGCTTGGTCTGTAGCTTTATCTAAAAGGTAACCATACTAATGGCAGTGTTATTTTTTTTGTATTGTGAGGACTAATATCTTCTAGCCTTATTGAAAATGCTGTCATTTGTAGGCAACATGGATATGTTTATGACAGGCCTTTGAAGATAATTTTTGCCTTGGTTCTTTTGTTAACGTTGTGCACGAAACTTTCCTACTGTCATGGACTTCCGATTTATTTTCTTCAACAAAATACATTTGTTCTGACTATACTGAGGAGTATTGGAAAAATAAATGATTATGCATAAACAGTCAGAAACCAGCAGTTGATTATTGTAATTTGTTTAGCTTGTTCAAGCTTTAATTAACTTACTTGACTATCCTCTAATAACTTGTTTTGCAGTTAGTATGTTGGCTAAAAGACTGTATCCTGGTAGTTGGCTATAGGGCTCTCAACGTTTTTAGCATTGTCAAACAGAAAGACTTTTCTGTGAGATGGCTTTGCCTTAAAATTTCATTCTGTGCACTTTTTTCTCTTCTCCATGTATCACATATCAGATTGACTTTGTGGGGTTTTTTCAAGAACATAATAAAACTTGATCCTGAAGGAATAACTATATTTTTCATTTCAACTTTCACTTTATCTCAAGCAGGTTTCCAAGTAGATAAGGTGTTTAAATGCTAAACTCGAGCTTCACCTTAAAATGGCGAACATAGTGATCTGAATTTTAAAATGTTAAGTTGAAGTTGCAGATCCAGGAAATCAGTACCACTATATGGATACAGTTGCTTATTCAACTGATTATGTTTTCATATCGCTTTGGGGAACCGTGGGCAAAGCATGATTGCCTCAGGAGTTGATTGTTACCCTTAAATTAAAAACATACCCAAGAACTTTCTTTAAACTACAGGCAACTTTACAGGCATCTAGTTATTTGGTTAAGCCTCTCAGGGTATCTGTTACATTTGTAACATTATAAACCTGCTAAGAAGATTATAAGGGCTCCTCTGTATGTGTCTTTGATAGCTTGGGATGGGTAGTATAAGTCAATGGGTGGGATTTAAGTAGTATGTGCATGTGTGTAGATATATGAATATATATAATCTATGACCTGAAGGGTATGATTTTTTTGTGCTTGAATATATGCTGTCAATGAAAATTGCACTCCCTTTGTGTTTCTGTATTTCTTAGCTGCTTCAGGGTTGTGAATTTCATGCATGTTTTTTCAGGATAGTTATTTAAGTTGTATTCTCTTGTTCTGCTTTAGGGGAGGGGAAGCTTTGGGTAATGTCTGGATTGTAGCTGCTCATAGGGTTTATGATTCTCTTGACACTTTGAGTAGTTTCTTCCCTTTTTTCCATTTTAGTGACTTGCACAGCACAGGGGTTTGGGGTTGTTTTTTCTTAGTTTTTAGTGTAAGGGACTGTATGAAACAAGTGACTCTGTGGAAGAGATTGCAGGATGTTAAAACTTCATTGCCCATTCTGTTTGCAAACACACAACTGCCTTGTGTTGAATATTAGAAATAAACAGACCACTAGGGATGACGAAGAAAGGTTTATTTTTCTATTGTTCTTGCATGGGGGACAGTGCATCTTAAAGACTTGAAAAATTTTGGCAGGCCTGCTGAATTCCTCATGTGCTCTTTGGCTGGTGGCAGAGCCAACACTGGCAGCTTTCTGTGTTGCAGAAGGTGACACTTTGAATGAATAGGCTTCTGCAAAATGATTAGCTGTCTTGCTCAGTAACCTTTAACGTCTCTTGCTGTTTCAGTCAGTTTGTTACTGAGACAGCGACTGTTACAGCACTAAGTTTGGCAGGCTGTGAGTATATTGGATAAGTAATTATGGTTCTGGTTTCTCAGATCATCTTCTAATAATTCAGGTTAGGAAAGTAAATATATTTTCAAGATTTGAATTCTTGATCTTTTTAAAAACAATGTTTGTTAGTAACAAACTTATTTTTAAAATTGTTAAACTTTGTTTTCACGGGAAGTGTAAAATTTGATGTTGATACCTCTGTAGGAGCTATTTATTTAAGAAACTGGAGTTATAACTTGGAGGAGAAGTCATCTTAAACTGCTGTCTGGGAGACTTCTGAAGTCATTTCAGGTGTTCTCTTAGTGCCAGAGGACAGTTGAGTAGTTATGGCTTTGCGGATGGGAGATTCTAAGACCTCAACTTCCATTCTCAGTGTAGCTGAAAATGGGAAACGTAGGTACAAACTTACTAATCTTCCCTCTGCTTGAGCTCCAACAAGCAATTCATAACTGTTTTTCATGCTGTTTTTCACTTTTCTTCTTAATTCTTTCCTTAGAAGGTGCTCTGGCAAATAATTTGGCTTGTTCATATTCTTAGAACCCATTCTTCTCGGGTTGCTTTTGAAACCAGCCCTTCTTTTTTGGAGGCTTTTCAGAAGTTAGATACCTGGTATGTTGGTAAAGGTAGTCTACTGAGCAAGTAAGTGAGATAATTCAGTTTGGGTGCGTCTGTATTGTGGGTCCCCTAGTGCAGTAAACCATGTTCAAGTCAGTTCCCTAAGTGTTATAGGTGTGTTGGCACAGCATTGCATATAAGCAGTGAAATTTTTATTATCTCTGGTGCTGCGCTAACAAGCTATACTGCTTTCAGTACCTGTATTGAAGCTACATGATACTTTTTGGGCATGCCAACTCAAAGGCATGTGAACTGCATGCCATTGTGGGCCCATAGGATATCTGCTGCAGCTGTGGTGATAATTTAGCTGTTACCAGTTATGAATTCTAGAGAGATTGTTATACTCTTCTTGGACATCTAAGACTAGAAAATTGTATAGTTTGAACTCGGGTATAAAGCTGGCAATTACTAGTCTTACTCTGGCAGAAGCATGTATTCCAGAAGGACATCAAGCATTCTTAGAATATCCTTATTCGAATATTCCAGAGACGGTGAATCAGTGAATAGTTCCCCTTACAGCATTTGAGTGGGTAACCATTTTTCTTTAAAAAGTTTGGTTTTTTTCATTCAGGGCTAACTGGTAGTTCTTACACCTTTCTTCACTAGATTGAAAAGCTTTTCAGTGCTGTATTTTCTTTGTAAGAAGGTAGTCAAATCAATTTGCCATCACTTTAGCTTATCAAGAGATTAAACTCCAAGGCTTTTTGCAGTATACTGTCTCCCAATATCGTGGGTCATTTTTCATCTTTTTTTCTCAATATTCTCTTTTAACACTTTATATTGCTACCTGTTGCACCAAAACTGCTCACAGAAGTAGTCATCTTTGTTCCTCTTTGTTCCTCTTATCTCTGCTTGTACAGCCAAGAAGTCATAACTGGTGAAACCTTGGGGAAAAAAAAAATCTGTATATCTATTGTATGGACTCTAATCACAGTTCCTGTTTTGAAGTCATTTTCCAAGCTGGAGTTCACTTACCCACTTATTTTAAAGGAATCTTTACTCTTTTTATTTCTGCATATATAATGTTATACTTGCTTCTACACAAAACACATTTTGCCAGAGTGGGATCTGCCTGCCAAACAGTTCATTACTCCTCTGTCACTGTGATGCTATCAGCATAGCTTCTTCCACCAGGCTTTGTGCTCTGTAGCATAAGTAATTGTTGCTCCCACTTTCCGTTTGTGTACTGCATAAGTCTTTCATGTTACTTCAATAGCCTTAACTTACGTTTAGGCATTAGTATTGTTTAGTACTCCTTTCAAGGGATTGTCCATACAGAGGGTTGTTCAGGAAAATCTGTTTCAAATTTACTCCTGTATTTTGGTGGGGGGGAATTCTAGATCACTAAGTAATTAAGATAATGTTTTATTTTTATTCTAGTCAAAGAAAAAAAAGAAATCAAAGGGAGATGCTAAAACAGTTCAGGATATTTCACGTCTAGATGGAAAGGAAGTTGATGAAGGTACTGAACACACACACAAAAAATGCAATGAGATATTTTGGCTTAAATGCTGTTTAAGATTTACTTGTTTGTGCTTCATAAAGAAGCATAAGAAACTCATTTTGTCATAACTCCATAGTCGCATGTTATGTCTGGAAATCTGATCTTTGAAACAACAGTATTTAATAACTTCAACTGATTTTTTTGAAGTTAAACTTACAAAAACTGAGAAAAGTCATGAATAGCAGGGCCCTCATGTTGTTGATGTTTTGCTCTGTGAAGCAAAGTATTATTGCATTGCATCCAGAAAAACTTACCTTTGGCCAGTTGTTCATGTTTTCAAACTAATGTTGAAGTTGACTGCCATGTTTGTGATTTTTAAACTGAACCTGTACTCAGACTTCAGCTTGATATGAAACAAGCTAAAACTTTCCTTTTTGCTCTCTGACTTATTTAGTGATGTTTTCATTTGGGGGATGTTTTAGGAGCCTGGGAAACTAAAATCAGTAACAGAGAGAAGCGACAGCAGCGTAAGCGAGATAAGGTGCTGACTGACGGTGGCTCAGGAGAATCAAACCTCCAAGGGGTGGAAAATGCAGTTACTGTATCCGTTGAGCAACTGATGCCTACACCATCGCTTCCGGTTGGTCTC
This sequence comes from Mycteria americana, assembly GCF_035582795.1. Taxonomy (NCBI): domain Eukaryota; kingdom Metazoa; phylum Chordata; class Aves; order Ciconiiformes; family Ciconiidae; genus Mycteria; species Mycteria americana. Next base: position 150,447,695 of record NC_134366.1, read on the forward strand.
AGGAAAAATAAAGGTATGATGGTCGATAGGTCTGTGAACATGTCTTAGAAAGATAACTTTACTTGAATGCTTAAATAGTGACTCTGTTTTGGATGTGTGGTAGGTATATTTGGAGGTATAACTCTTGAAATTATTTCAAGCTGTGTAAAGGTACTTTTCATAGTGCAAAACTTCCCCTTTTTTAAATGAGCCACCTTTTGGGGAAGGTCAGGAGAGAAGGTTCTGGAGTAAGTGGCTGAGAAACTGCCTTCCACACTGGTGCTCTGTCAGTAGCTGCACAGCTGCATAGGCATATGCCCCCATTCCTTGACTTGTGCTCTGCTGACTCTGCCCTTCATGTTTTGGAAGCTTCAAAGGCACCCTCAGCACTGCTGCAGACAGCACCAACGCCTTAAATTTTGAACACTTCCATGTGGGAAGGTTATGCCCATGAGTTCTCTTTACAGATTATTCACTGCTTATCATGTAGACATTTTTGCCAACATAGATTTAGTAGTACCTGTACTAAAGCTGTTCGTAATGGTGGGGCACATCTGGCTGAGATTTAGTAACCAATTATTATAGCTAAGGATTCAAGAAGGAAATGTAGGCTTTAGCTTCTATGGCTGCTGCTGTTTCAGAAAAAAATTGCATGGGCTGGTTTAAACTGTGTGTAGGCACAGGAATTCATATTTGGCTGCAACTGAAAAATGGTTTAGGAAGCAAAAGGAATCTGAAGAAACAAACAGTTCAGCTTTCTAACATACTTTTAACTTACTGATATATTGGGTGCTTTAATTAGATGAAACTTGATGTTCTAGCAAAGTGACAAAAAGACTGAGCCTAGCAACTGTCTGGTACCTTGTAACAATTTATTGAAATTTGCATGCCTTACCTGGTGTTTTTATTGACACTTGTTTGCATCTTGATTCAGTGCATGGTTCTTGTCGTTGAGAACTAGATCAATTGTTTCCTGTTTTCTTTTTCTGTCCATTTACACACAAACAGCGTCAAGAAATGGTAATTCTGTCTATATACTCTGTGGCTAACCATAACTACTGTAACGTAACTACTGTAACATCTCTAACCAGAGTCCTTTATGCATCGTATGTTCATTGTACCAGACTAATCTGTAAAGAATTCAGCTGTATCTAGTGTTTTCATGGTAAGGTAGAAGTTAGAAATATCTATATATTTCTGAAATACTTAGAGCTGCTTGTTGCTTGAAAATGAGAGCCTCTGTTTTAGATTTCTGCTTGCCATTCTTGGGGAAACTAGCCAGAGTTCTTTGAAATCTGCTTTTACTTGTTTTATACGCTCTAAATCAGCTTTGAGTTAATTCTATCTGCAAAATAAACACAAATAATAACAAAAAGAGGATTTCAATTTTATTCTTAAGTTTTCTGGAAATTTCTTAATTTACTTTGAGGTATTTTATGTGGTTTTTTCCTTAAAATATCAGTGCTGGATACTCTTTTTGAAGATTTTTACAGGTGTTGCTATTTTGAAAAAACTTATTCTGGCTCTGTTTCCTCTTGCATCTTAATCAGGTGATGCACTTCTGAATGCGCAAGTTAGCAGCTCTAAACCTGCAAAGGGGGAGTCATCAATTCCACAAGGTAAAAGGCTTTCATTATTAGGCATCCTAATTAACTAGAAAAGTGTTTTACAGAAGTGAAAACACAAATTGTCAGTGCAGGATTTTGTGCGATTATTGGTGTGGAACTTTATTATGCAGCTTGCTTTTTTGGGTATGCAAATGTTATACTTCTAAGTTGCAGTTACTTCTTAAAAGGTTGAAAACAGTCTCTCTTACATGTAGAAAAAGGATTTGATATCTAGAGTTTTCAGCCAGATTACCTATTATACAAATTGTTACTTACAGAACAGTAAAGCTTATTCTCAAGTTCCACTTCAAAATTCTTGATGCTAGCTTTGCAAACTTACTCACTTTTTTGTGTTCATGAATTGATTATTTGTTCAAAGAAAAACTTAATGCAGGTAACTGCAAAGAGCTCAAAGATACCAGTCCTGATTATTGTAAAGTTTGCACTTGAAAGTACGTAAATATAAATGTAATATGTTAATAAATAATTTATGTTTATAAATAAATATACATGACATTATATGTCATACACAATTGTTAAAGTATTTGGCTATTTTTAGGCTGTTATCAACTAGTGAATCTTAGTTTTCTAATTAAGAGATACTGCTGTAGTAACACTTGAAGTGAATTAGTTTGGCATAATAAATCAGGATGGTTGTTTCTTACTCATAACCAACATTAGCAGTGTTGCTTTAATGAAAAGTAGTCAGTGCAATTAAGCAAGTCAACAAATGAGTTATTAAAAGCACCCAGGTCCAGAAAGTGAATCACTTTGTGCTAGGTTTTGAGAGCTTTATTTCACATGCAAACTTCCTGGACCATAGCACAGAAGGAAGGAGCTGTATTCTTCGGAGATGCGTAATGGGAGGACTGGAGGCAATAATCAAGTTTCAGTAAGGGAAATTCTGACTGGCCATGAGGAAAAAACCTCTTCATAAGGTTGCCCGGACATGCTTTGAACTATTGGCCTTTATGATTTCCAGAACTTGAATAAAGTGGTATACTTTTGAAGTTAGCTGTGCTTTGAGCAGAAGGTGGAACTAGGTGACTTCCAGAGATCCCTTCCAATCTTAAGTTTTCTGTGATTCTGTGAAAAGTTGCTGGTCATATAGAAGGTAAATGTTTGTGACAGGAGAGTACCATGATAAACACAGAATAATCAAGCCCCTGCTTCAGGACTTAAGCTGTTTTTTTGCAAGGTTGCAAAATAGTTTTTCTATCAGCTACCCTTTGGTTTCTGTCTCTGCTATTTTTGTTGTTGCCTTCCCCTAAGATGTCATATTACCCATAGAGGACATTGACTGACATGAACCACGTTAGTGCTGTGGAGTTGTGTAGAGAAAGGGCAGTGTTTTTAGGTATAGCAACAGTGACCTTATAGATGTCTGTGTTTGGAAATGATTTGTCTAAGAAAATCTAGACATATCTCACCTAATCAATTCCTTGCCAGTGGGGCTGCTTTGAATGTGGTATGTTCATGCTGCCTGAGCTATGAGTTCATTTGAGGAATGAAATATTTGGTCTGTAGTTTTTGTTGGCATATGATACTGACTTACTAGTGCATCAGGTTTTGGCTGACTGTTTAAGTGTTACACTTGCAGTATGCAGATATTTCTTAATCATTTGTAAATGAGAAGTTTTCCTGTTGTTTACATTGCATATATAAAAAGAGAGAGGGGATTTGATATACAGAGCCCTTTGAGAAAGATTGGTGATATATAAGAGGTCAGGCTGGGTGCACCAGGTGACCATTAGACTTTGTTTTATAGGAGCATAAATTAAAAATAATAGAATTTTTATAATGATCTTTATGTCTCAGTGTACTACAGACTCCTTTCACAGTATACATTAAACTTGCTATGACTAGTAATTCCTCAGTAGGATAGGCTGTTGCAGATAGACTTGTGGTCTTTTACCTTAATGTAACGTAAAATATATTGCTTATGAATTATTTTGAGAGTGTTACCATGATTTTTTTCCTCTAACTTTGATGGGCTCTAGAGTCAATATGATAGCTGTGTTCTTTGCAAATTCTGTGTAGTATTTGGGAAGCATTTTCTAATCCTTGGTAATTTCTTCTACTTCCTGCCTAGAGAACTGCTGTATGCAGTTACGAAACAAATTATTATCCATTTAGTGCATTGGGCTTTCCACAAATCGTCACCATACTGTGTAAGAGAAATTACTTGGCAATGTTGGAAGCACCCCCGCCCCCTTTTTTTTTTTTTTTTTTTTTTTAATCTAGAGGCACCGGTTCACCAAGATATCAGCCCTATAAAGAAAGGGACACAGGAAGGAGAGTGCAGTTTGGTGCTGGTTTTTCCCTCACTCTTCAAGTTAGTAGACAGGTGGTGCATATCATCTGAACTGGAAAATCAGCTGAGACAAAGCAGCAGTTCTTCTATATCACACTGCTGTAGCAAAGCTGCTGGTCATTTGTACTTTTTTAAATTAAGTGTACGTGCACATAAGTAATATTGTAATTCTTCATCCAGTTCTTATTTTATATAATGCTTTCATTATGCTTGTATTTAAGTTTCTCCAGGATTGAGTGAAAGCCATACAGTAAATGGAGGAAGCTGGAATGAGAAGTCTGTAAAAATCTCCTCACAGATTGGTGTAGGGGAGGAGAAATGGACATCTGTTCCCTCAACTGCAGCTGGGAAGAGGAAGACTGAGACATCAGCTTGGGGCCAGGACACTGGAGATGCTAATGGAAATGGAAAAGACTGGGGCGTAACCCTGGTGGGCAGGCCCTGGAAAGAGCGCTCTTTGTTCACTCCTATTGGTAAGCTATTCTGAAGAAAGCTTGCTTCACTTAGGCGTTTTTACATAAGTATATTTTTTACTAGTGAATCTCTTAAATAGCTTTATGTTTATATATTAAAAAGACCTTGGAGTGGTCTAGTGAAATGTGAACTAAGCAGTTTCTGTTTACTCTAAGTTCTGATGGCTTAACATCTATGTCTCTGTTTACAGTTTAACTGGGGTTTTGGAGTTTATCTGAAATAAAGTTATTTCTGTGAAAGAATCAAATTTTTTGTCACTCCTAAAATTCTGAAAGTGATTACTAAGCCATTTTAAGTGTAACTTCTCTTTTTAATGAATGTCTTAAAACCCAGGTCGTAAGTCTACTCTGTTGATCCAACATGATCAAATCAACTGTGTTTGTTTTTGGCAGGTGTTTGTTTAGGCTCCAGGCATGAAGATTGTTCAGCTCTCATGACAGTTAGTGTTGCACTGTTTTTCTCATTGGAAATTGTTTTTAGTCTTCTCCAGTACAGTTTTTTGCCTTTATCACCTGTACTGTCCATAATAATAATGGAGAAGAGAATTCTTTGTTTCTCTCTGGGCAACAATCTTCAACTTAGTAGTAGATGATGTAATATCATCCTTCCCGCTATTCAGTCTACATGATCCTTGTCTCTTCTGGAAAGCAGTGTTCCTTTGTAGTCAGCAATGTTGCTTTAGTCTACACCTCTTTTACTTGTCTCACATGTCTTGAAATGTGGTGCCTGAGGCTGGACCTCCTATACCATTGGAAGCTTTACTATTGCCAAGTAGAGGCAAAAGACTTTTCATATTCTAGTTAGCTGTATTCTGCTGTATATTCTAATAAGGTAGTTCTTGGTGACTGTGACCAGCTGCTTGTTGTTTTTGTTACCAAGAATACCTCATGCCTGACCGGGCTGATTTGCTTCTGGTAAAATGACTAGTTTTGTGGGTGAGGGGAGAGCAGTGGGCGTCTTTTATGATGACTTTAGTAATGCTTTCAACACTGTCTCTCACAGTATTATTATATCCAAGTTAGGATGGTTGAAAAACTGGTCAGGCTCAAAGGTAGTGGTTAGTGAATCGTACTCTACCTGGAGGATGTTAACAAGGGGGATATCACAGGACTCTGTACTTAGAGCTGTCCTGTTTATCATCTTTATAAATGACCTGGAGGAGACCACAGAGTGTCATTCACATCAGATTCCCAGATTACACCAAACTTGAGTGGGGAGGGGGAAACCAGTTGATACAATCCAGATCATGGGTGCCATCCAGAAGGACCTAAGCCAGCTGGAGAAATGGGCCAACAGGAACCTGAGCAAGTTCATTGAGGACAAATGTGAAGTGCTGCACCTGGGTAGGAAGCACCCCTGTCTGGGTGTCTGGGGACTGACTGTCTGGAGAGCAGCGCTGTGAATATGGGGTCCTAGCGGACACCAACCTGGACAGGAGCCAGCCGTAGGCCCCAGCAGCAAAGGACACCAACAGTATTCTGGACTGTTAACAGGAGTCAGTAGATTGCGCATAGTGATTATCCACTTCTTGGACCACATCTGGAATACTCTGTCCAGTTTTGAGTGCTCACCCCCCCTACTAAATAAATATAATTCTAACCAGGTGTTTCTTTTGACACATTAGTGCCACTGATTATTTCTGCTTATTTTCTAGCTTACACTTAACAGTCAAGTATATCTTCATTTTTAAGCAGTATCTCCTATTTGTCAAAAATTGTTCTGAACTCAGTTCTGTTCTTCAACATATATACAGTTTGCTCTAAGCTAGGTTCCATCTGCAGAGTTAATAAATATGCTTTTCAATAACTTAGATGAGTGCAATAATGGGAAGAATAATAATAGTATGGGGCTCAAAACACAATTTACTTTTGCTTTGTGAGAAGTTCATATATGGAAAAGGCTGTACAGGGAAGAAGGTCTTAGAAAGCTTGCAAATTGTTTCCAGCTGAGTGTTCATACAGTCACATCTCTATCAGCACTGATTGTCTGATGTAATGAGCAAAATAATGCCCTCAGTTGTGTGAAGTGTTAACATGGCTGGAATGTCCACTGTTTTTCTGACCTTATTCATAATTAAATAGCTAACTTTCAACGTTGCCAGCAGTGCGAAGTTCTTTTTTCTTTTTTTTTTTTTTTCCCTCCCCCCTTCCCGCACAGCTGCTTGGAATGTGGATGCAAGGATTAATACCTCTGAACAGAATTCTACTTCTTTCTCTTCATTTGGATTAACTCCTGGAGTTTCTGGTATGTATGCCCTTCCAAAGATTTTTCCACTCTCTTCTACCCCACTAGGTGGAAGTAGAATTTGCCAAGTGTTATTAACATGCATCTTTCTCGTTGTTCTTTGAAAATAGTACTGGTAACTATAAACAAGTGGAAGATAGGTTTTATGAAAGCCTAGAAAGCTTTTTGTTATGCTCAAGTCATGCAATAAAGGAAATGTTTTAAATTGATAATCAAAAGCTAGATCAATAAGAAGGTGATATTTCTTATTTAGCCTTCCTGTCGTGTTTTGAGTCTAAATAATGGGCATAAGAGATTGCTGAGTATTGCTGTGTCTCAAGTTGGAGAGCAGAAGATTGCTTTCTAGGAAAGTCTCTTTACCCTGATCTTCTGGGAGGTTTGTTATTTGATGGTTGGGTTTTTTCCCTTCAAGGAACTAAAGCACTACTTTCAAAATATGTTCCATAGGCAGAATTTGAAGTCCTCAGTCTTTTCTCTGTATGACGGGTGGGAAAGCTGAGCTCTGGAGTTTTCTTGTTTTGGAGGATGAAATGGCTATAGAGTGCAAACCTGGCTTCATAACAGATCTTGTGTGTTAAACTACTGACATAAGTGCTACAGTGATTTATTATATAACAACGGGACCATGTGTCAGGTTTTCTGCTCTTGCTTGCTTACTCCCATTATCTAACGAGCTTGGTATGGCTATTTTCTTTTAGGAAGTAGCTGGCCAAGTGCTTATGCACTTAGGCTATGTTTACTTGCATTGCAGTTTACAGTCTTTTAACTGTGGAACTTGAGCTCAGTGTCCTGCAGCTCACGTGAGTGCTTCATTCTCTGTGCACATCTGAGCCAGGATAACAAAGAAGTTATAAATGCCAAGGTCTAATTTATCAGACTTTCCAAAGAACAGTTCATTTAATGAAAACTTACAGAAACCTTGTGTTAAAGAAAAAGAAGAAACAAAGTCTTAATAGTACAGAGAGTTTTAATAAAATAACATTTCCTAGGGGAGTCACTTGAATTCAAGTTCAGTCTCTAGGCTAAAACTTAAGAAAGTTTAGTTTGTAAGGCGGGACGACAGACTGATCTGAGATTCATCTGCAATACCACCATTCCAACTTTAATTGAAAAAGAAGTGTGAAGACACTGAAGTATATTCGTCATCTTTGATGTACATTAGCCAACAATGTTTTAATGCAAAGGGACCACATTAAATATTTACTTCTGACTTGTGACTCACTAGCAAAAAAATGAGAACATGTCAAGGTTCCTGTCATCTGAGGTGTCTCTTACAGTGGTGTTTATAAAATAGACACACAGGTAGCTGTAGTCCTATTTAAACTTCATTTCAGGAGTATGTGTCACCATAAAGTAATATTCAGTCTCAATTTAGTGGTTTTGTTTTATTTTTTTCTAAAATAGTTTGTTTGCTGATGCTTTATTTTTCTTAAAATAATGATCTTAGATGTCTAACACTTTCTGTTATCATGACTGATACTGGTCTTACTGTTGTTTGTCATGCTTCTTTTATGTTCCTGAAACCTTTTACTTGAAATGAAAATTGAATTCTTAGTAATGAATAATTTAATTGCTGTATCTGCAATGTAATTGATCAGGGTTTTTTTCTAGGACTCTTTTCTTTTAAGTGTCTCCCTGTAAGAGTTCTTACTGATACAGAGTAATAATTTTACTACCCATACAATTTCATTGTATTTCTCAGTTTGAGGAGACTGTTGTAAGCCTTATAGACTGCTGTTATTCACCTTCTTATCTCTTTTTTCCATATTCTTCTCCTGACTTAATTTTGTCTTCCTTCTTCAGTTCCCTTGTTTTCTGAATATATCTCATTTTCAAGAGCCTTGTAGTTTTCCTGTCCTGTGCAGTCCTTAGAATCAGATTTTTTTCTTTGAGCCTTCTGTCTTACTTTCCTATTATGATTGGAATTTCTTTACCCAAGAAAACTCAGGAAGCTTGTTAACTTACAATTTTATTTATTCCCTTTCAGGATCCAACAGTGAGTCAGTTTCTCAAGCTGGTACTTCTGATTTTCAGTGGGATTTAAGTCATGCTCAACCCCCTGTTGATGACGAATGGTCTGGGTTAAGTATGTTCCTCTAAAATGTTCATTAACAAAATTTTGTTAATTACTGTTAAAGTGTAGTTACTTATATTAGCTACTTGTATTAGCCAGTTGTGAGCATCTGAAGAAAAACCTGGAATGTTTCACTTCTGTAAAGCTGATTGACAGTTTGAAGAAGGCAGGAAGAAGTATTTTGACAAATTATAATAGAAAATGGTTAATTTTTAGGAAAAATACTTGGATATTGAAACTCAGAAGCAAAAGAGAGCTCATGCCTTTTAAGGTAGTTCTCGCTTTTGCTAGAAAATCTTGGTAATCAATTAAAACAGTCTTACTGCAAATGATGAGAAAAATCTACTGCAAGTTTGCAAATGACTGTAGGTATTTGTAGGTACTGTAGGTATTTGTAGGTAACTTTTAACAAAAGTTAGAGCCATTCCTAAATATTTACTAGTGAAACAGTACCTGTGAAGAAAGCTTTCAGCCTTAAATTCACTTTTTGAACTGCCTTGTAATTGATATCTTTATTCAGTCAGATCTAAAAAAGTTGTAAGAAAAACAATTTAGTGCCTTTCATTAGGTCATTGACCTGAAAAATTGGTCAAGTTGACCAGAAAAGCTGCCTTGCATGTTACCTTCTCTCTAAGAACAACTTCCTGTTTGACTGCAAAAGTGGAATGGATTGATGCAGTCCTTGATTCCACCAGTTTTGGCATGACTGCTCTGATACCAGATCATTTTGAAACTTATCTTTTGTCTTTTGTCTGGTTTAAGGATAAGGGAAGCACATTTCAGTTAATCATTTGAAAGTAATCAGTTTTACATATTATCAAAAGCATACTTTTATTCACATTTCTGAGCATAGAATGTTTATGGCTATAGCTTCTGTTAATACAGTTAATTCGGTCATAGATTCGGTCAACTAATTGAAGTATACAGTAATAGAAGTGGGGAAATAAAGGAAGCTTAGGCCAGTGTGATACACAGATATACCTTGCTGCTTTATCAGGTTCTGGACAAGGAAATTAACTTTATGTACAAATACTAGTAATTTTTATTATTAATAAAAAATAATGGATTTTTTTTAAGCAACTATTGAGAGGGCAGTAGATAAACCATAAAGTGTTATGTTGGGCAGTAACTGTTTTTTTTAAACCAGTAAATTTTAGTGTCCAAAGTAAGTGTAATTGAGGTAATCATTTTATATGAAAGCAAGAGGTGGAAAAGTATTATAAGTAATCTTAAGATCTCTTAGTGTATTTTTTGTTTCATAATGTTTGCCAGTAAATTTAATTGGATTTACTACTGCTTTTCATTTTGACTTAATTTTCCAATGTTTAAACTGAATCCTGCTGTAGTTGGCAGACCAAGTTTGCCTCTTCTTCTATTTGGCATAGACTGAGGGTGAGAAATATTTGTGATGTTAATATAAATGTGAAATGAAAGATGATCTTTTACAAGGTGTTCATTCTGTTTTAAAATTGGCTTGCTGTACTATTACAGCAAGCTGTACTATTATAGCAATAATATTTTGCTGTACTATTATAGCAATTATAGCAATAATAGCTTGCTGTACTATTATAGCAATAATACTATTACTATTATATTGTTAATATAAATGTGAAATTAAAGATGATCTTTTACAAGGTGTTCGTTCTGTTTTAAAATTGGCTTGCTGTACTACTTGCTGTACTACTAAACAGACAGTCTAAGGCTTAGTTCTTCCCTTCAGATATTTTTAATTTTTATATAATTGACCCTTTAAATCTGTCATTCCTGTGTGACAAGGTAAATATGTGCCATCATAAATGAACGATAGCAAAATGGAGTTGGGACTTAGAGTCTTAGAAAAAAATAAGGTTATTAAGAAACGTGTTACAAGATGACTTTTGGCTCGGTAAGATTTACACTTCAAGATATATCACTTGTAAAGGGTTCTTACTAAGGTAAAATTGATCAGTGTTACAGTTCATCTTAATTTTTTTCACAAACTAGGAAGAAGGTTTAAGATGGAGAACAAGTCTCAAATTTGTTCCTCTTCACATAGTCTAGAAAAGTATCTCAAAGCAATTGCATCTAGCTAGCTGCTACTGTGACTAGTTTGTAATGATTGCTCTGTAAAATAACCAAGTCTTACTCATTACTTGCACAAGTATTCCAGCTATCATTAAAATCTTTACATTTTTTCAGAAATACAGGAAACTAATATTTATATCTTGATATCAAGAAGTGATTTTATGCATAGATTTTTTTTTTCATTTTTAAACTGTCAAAGAGCACCTGTGAAGTAAGGAGACATTCCTGAAAATCTTTCTGATCTTTGTAGATGGACTTTCTTCATCTGATCCCAGCTCTGATTGGAATGCACCAGCAGAAGAGTGGGGAAACTGGGTAGACGAAGAAAAAGTTGCTTCTGTTCCTCAACCTGAAGAGATATCTGATGTTCAGAAGGTAAAAGGTGATATTTTCTCCTTAGCTCCAAGACTTTGCCCTTACCACTGCCATTTCTTAAAGTAACTTAAGGGTGATAATAAAGGTAATCTCTCATCTCTTTTACACTGGTAAGAGTAGCACAGTTGTTTAATGTGTATGCAGAGAAGGAAAATGATTAATGTTGTTATTGAGAAAATAGCCATTTAGCTCCATGTCAAATCTTACTGTCTCACCATAATACAAGGATCACCTTATTGTTGTAGACTGAGAGGATTTAGATCTGTTTTCATAAATACTTCTTAACAATATTTAATTCTGTATGAAAAACAGCATTTCCATGCCACCAGTACATGGTGCTCTCTTGCCTTTTTCATTCCCAACTCCTGTACCTATATTACCAGATAGCATGTAAAGAATGTGATCTTCCTAAAATGAACTGTACAAATAAGATTATGTTCATTTATACTTTTATATGCAATTAAATTCCTTCTAGATACTAATTTGTGTTTAGTCTATAGAAGGCATGTTTCATTGTCATTTTAAATGCTAAATACCTTGTATTTCCATATGAAGGCTTCAGATAATGAAAGAGAAAAAGCAGAGCCAGTTCTTCAGAGTTCTACAAGTGGCAAATCCAAGAAAAAGAAGAAGAAAAAGAAGAAGCAGGGTGAAGAAGCTAACTCTCCTGCACAGGTAAATGGAACAAAATCTGGATAGTCTGCAAGACAATTGTGAGGAGTTCACAAAATAACCTTATTTTTGTATATTAGTGTCTAAGCAAAAATTATTTTGGGGAAATTAATTTCCTTATGGTATTGGATTGTCTACTGTTGTTTCTCAAGAGTTAAAGTAATCCTTCTCTTACTAGGATTTCCTTTAATTTGAATTATTCCATATTTGACTTGTGAATATAATGTAGTTTTGCTGGATTTATGGAAAGCATGAAATATGTGGAAAGTATTTGTCCTGAATTATTTATTTTTTATCAAATGAGGATTCTGTACTGTAGGGATGCTTCCAGGAGGAACTTTTCTCTGCATAGGAAGCCTCCTCCTTCCTTTGAAAGACAGCTTCCTTAGCGGACATAGCTAGCTAGGAGAACGAGAGAAATTGAAGTTTTCTCTTAGGCTATCTTAAAGTACAATTCTACAAGAATATGGTGGTTTTCTGAAGTACTGTCGTAGCTTGATTTATGTGAAATGGTAAGTATTGATGCCTTAACTCAGTAGGTGGAGCTACTCTGAGTCAGATTTGAATGAGATAGATAGTATTTGCAAACTGAGGATGGCTGGAGTTTTCTGTGTTACTTAAATAGCTTTTGAAGAATTACATTGAAACAGATTTGTTGTAAAAATAGCAAAAGCAGATTGCACTTCACTTGGCAATTGAATCATGTTTGAATAGATGAAAACAAGTACTTTCCTAATAGGAAAACGCTTTTAATAGCTCATGCTCAGAATACATCCTGCTTCTGCTTGTAGTGACAGCCATTCATAATTTACATTCTTTACAAAATGTTAAATGCTCAGTTGAATCTGACTAGGTGAATTGGAGAGAGGGGGAAAACATTACTTCAGTCATTCTTGCTTTGGATTTGCTTTTTATAACTATCATGTTTTCAGTCTGAGATTTTATTAAAACAATTTTAAAAGATTAAATTCCTATTACATAAAATTCTTTTAAAGTTGTCTATGTTGAGTTGGATGCTTGTGTCAATTTGCAGTGGGTTTTTTGAGGCAAATTCAAACTGACGGTACTAGGACTGCAGCTTTTTCATAATTGAAATCTGTCATGTTCTGGTATCTGCAATGACTCTTAAGTGTAAGTCAAGATTAATAGGTTACAGTTAACGTGTTTGTGGATGTCTTGCATGGATCTTAAGGTCAGTGAGTGCATTCTGAAATTATTTTTTTTCCTGTTGCCTGTGAGCTGCCTTTTAAGTTGTATACATCAAATGGAATCCTACTGCCATATTAACATAATGAGATTCATTTATTCTACCCATTGGTCTCCAACCATTCTGATTTTGTTACTTTTTCTTTCAGTCCATCAGTCTATGAGATCATCAGTTTAAAGATGAGAATGTCTCTGTATTAAATTTTTATGGAAAATTGGGGGGGGTGTTGCTTGATAGGAGCAGACAGAACTGCTAATACATCACAGATAAGTTATCCTTGTTATAGAAGTTTAGTAATTTAACTTGCCAGTCCTACTTCAAACTCACTTAAAATTTGTATATTTATCCTCTGAAAATTGAACATGTTCATTTAAACAGCATCATCTTTCTCATTGATTATACTTAAGTGTTCACACTTGTATTTGTTGACTTCAGTGTTTGTCAAGGCAGTGGAAGCTACCTTCAGAGCTATATGTAAGGCAATATATTTTCTTTCCTGTCAAGAATCAACAGTTAGGCTGTGACTGTGTTTTCACAAGGTTCCAGGGGAAATAAGTGAAGGAACAATATTTCAAGAGGTACTTCCAGCTTAATAGAACACAGGTCTCCGGTTTTTACTGTTCACCACCACAGGATTCTTCTGGTGCTATAAACAAATGTAACTACTTTTAATTCCTCGTGTAAAATGAAAACTTTCCACCGTTAGAGTCTTCAAGGAGTAAAGATTGAGACTCTTGGATACTTTGGATATATTTTCAGCTTCTGTACCAAGAAGCTTGTTTTACAGGCCTCATGGCAGACTGAATTGAGTTGCAAAAATATTATTAAAGCTTAATATATGATAGAAAACTGCACAGGTTAATATGCAGAGCTTGCATGTAAAAACATTTTGCTTGTAACAAAGCACAGAATTGAGAGCAGGCGAGTCTCATTGTGATACTTTTGCAAAGTTTTTAGAGTAACTTCAGTTTAATTTCATATCCTTATAATTTCACAGTGTGTGAAGTGCAGTTTATTCAGAAATTGGGATTTTTGTTAGTAAATTGCGTGAAGGGTACTGCTTTCTGGGCTTTATTGGGTTCTGTGAGTCTTTTTGTATTATGTTCTATAAATTTTGAGTGTGAGCATAGGCTAATATTGGCCCACTACAAGTTTTTTTGATAGATTTTCTTAGCGATAGAAGCTGATTATGACAACAAAACTGATGTGCAGGGAAGAAGAGTCAGAACTTTACTGCAAACACAGGCTCTTTTTTTTTTTTTTTTCCCCACCCACCTCCCTTTTGTAGGACACTGAAGAACTGGATAGAGACGCTGGAGAGGAATTTCAGGAGGATACCTCAAAAGTTCAACCACAGCAGGAAATAGCTTTTTCTCTGAAGACCATAAGTACTAGTGAACCAGCTAAGGTAGGGATACAAAATTGGGTTTATGTTACAATTTCTGATTTGGAAGTGCTCAAAGTCCGTGGAAACATTAATGTGTGTAGGTAAAGTTACAGTAAGAATACTGGTTCAGCCTATATGTTTTATGAATATAAAGGTGATTGAGAGGTTGGGTTTTAGATAAAGGTCAGTTATGAGTTTTAAAATGGCTGTCTGTTCTGAAAAGCAGTATCTTCTAAATCAGTAGTCACTTTTGTGACTGTCAAGTTATTTTCTTGTTTGAATATTCAAGCAATAGTTTAAAACTTTGAAATCAGGAAACCTAAGACCTATTAGGTCTGAGTGCAAGACTAATAGCATGTTTTACTGTTTCACTGCCCCAGAATGAAGTGTTACTGACTTATATTCTGACTTAAATGCAGGCTAAATTTGATTTTTAATGGCTGTGCTGAGCTTAATATTAATGACTGAATAAGAAAAGTTTTTATTTGGACCAATTCACAAAATGTTTGCTTCAGCTCACAGTTGAAACAAATATTCTAGAGAATACAAGTTCTCTTTAATATTTCTCCAACTAGCAGCTTTTTTTTGATACTGTTATCCTACAAGCATCCCATTGTAGGAAGAAGTAAAGTATTTAATATTTCTAGTGGTACTAGTTCTGTGTTCCATAAAGAGTGAACAATACCAGTGAGACAGCAGTTTGGTACCACAGATTATCTGACACAATATTGAGTTTTACTTTTTTAATTGTTAAGCATTTGTTTTATAAAGATAACAAGGTCTTAAGATTCAAATGAAAATATTAGAATGGAATATTTTGCAAGAGGCTGCAGGTCACCAAAGAAAATGTACAGAAAGCGTTTATTGAGAACATGTGCCTTGAAAAGCACATTCAGATATACTTTTAGCTTATTCTAAATACCCTACATCACAGTAGAGCTTTTACTGTAATTATTTAGTTTACATTCAGTTCAACCTTTATTCAAGGTTAGCAACAGCTACCTATTCTATCTGAGTAGCACAGAGTTGGTTTTTGTGGGTTTTTTTGAAGCTGTATCTGAAAAAAGACATCTGTCTATGTGTGCAAGTGGCTTTATTCCTGGCAGTGTGTGTTTTTTAAAAAACTTAAAAGCAAACACATTGTTTTGTGTTGGAGGCCATAGTTGAAAATGTGTAGACAGAAAACTCACATTTGGATTGTGACATCAAGGTGGTTTTTTTGACATCCAGAAAGAGGTGTACTGGTGCATCCCAAAAGGCTAGCTTTCGCTGTTTTGAAATCTAAATTTATTTGAGAAATACTTTTCAGCTACATGTAATGATTCTTTTGATCTGCAGTTAGATATCTTGTTTTTTCTCATGAGGTGTCGGCACTGCCAAAATACCAGCCCAGTTTCAGTAGACTTTGCTCAGTTGTTTAGTCTTTAAAACCATACCCAAATTCCTAGGTGATTTGATGGCATCAGCTCTGATGTAGACCTACATTGTGCACTATTTTTGCGGGGCTTGAGTGCTCCTGTTATTCTTGAGTCTTAAATTCAGTCTGTTCACATATGTGCCTATGTATAGCTGTGTTAGTGGCAATTTTGTGAAACAAGACATAGGCTGTATTAAACTTGGTGTGGGGGCAAAAGACAAACAAAACTATTGCTAACAACATTCTCTGGAAGTTAGTTGGACTTGATAAAGGACAATTTGTGAATTGTTTTATCTGACAATGCAGATGGTCTATCAGTCTTTGTCAAGTCTCCTTGCCATCAGATTTGGCTTCATTGTAATTTCACACATGCAAAGATGCCTTCTGATGTTGTTTGACTTGGCTGTTCCAAAAAGTTTTAGAAACAGTCTGTGACTGATGTGTAAAATGGATGACTTAAGTTTCCAAGATAGGTAATCTAGTCTTGAGCAAATGCTCCAAAACATGAGAACCAACTATGAGGAAAAATAAACTAAGTACAAATAAGTTATTATCCAGAATATCCTCATAAAGACCAGAAACAGCTGGATGTTGAACACTTCTGATTTTTATCTGGTGATTATATTTTTCCCATATTATACATTGGGCTGTGTGGAAACCTTTGGCATTGTATCAGCAGGCACAGGTTTTAAATGAAGAGATATCTTTGGAAATCCTTCATTTGTAACAGTTTCACAAGTCACTACTGCATTAATAAATTGTAGAATTATGCATATAACTATTTATATTACCAAATAGGCTTTATTCATTGTTTCAGGTTTCCTTTCTGAACTAATTTGTTAACACAGAATATCCTAGCAAAGAGTAGTACCCAGTTCTTAATGTTTGGTATCACTATCCACTTCCTCTCATCCAAAATTCAGACAGAATTACAGTATTTGGAAAAATGTCCAGATAATGCTGTATGTACCTGTATCATTACATTTGCAATAATACTGTGTGCTTTAACATTCAAGCTGCAACATGTTTGTTAGTCAACCCGAGACAGCTGTATGCCATTTAAATCTTAATTGAGTTGCTTTACCTGCAGGTGGAGAGTGACTCTGTGACCTGAATCAATTACCTTGCACAACTAGGAGCTTTAAGTCCTCCTTCTGTTTTAGGGGCCACATCCATTTTGTTAGAGTTCATGTATTTGTGTAGCTGATGATTGCTAACCATTAGACAATGTTAGAATTGGCTAATCTTGGAAATCCTGTAGGATGGGAGTTCATTTTATGAGCATAGTTGGTATTAAAAAAAAAAAATCAAGATTACCATATTTTCAGTAGATTAAAAGAAATATTGCAATTATAGTTATTAAAAAAACTTGTTTCAGCTGATGTGTAAGGGCACAGCAAACTCCTCTACTCATAAAAGGTTAGAGAACTGCTGCCCTCTAAATTCATGTGTTGGGTTTTTTTAATAAAGCTGTTTAACTTCTTGCTCAGTACGATGTGATTAAAAAGAAAAGTTTAAAAGTATCTTTTTGCTCTTTTGTATGTTCTGACAATTTTTTAGATGCTTACATTACAGCGATGGAAACATACAAACTGGTGACTATAATGTTGGATCTGTGTACATCCACATCAAGGGCTGGATGTAGACTTCACTGTTTTGTTGTGATAGTTCCAGGTCCTGAATGTTGTGGCACAACTACAGCCATGACGTCTTAATAACACCCTAAGGTTTGGGGTTTATTGCTTGACTGAGGCACTGTTTTCTAATACACTCTTATTTGAAGCCTTTTGTCAGTAGGTCACCTGCTGTGGGATCATATGGTTTTTTTATGTTCTGACTTTCCTACTGGCATGTCAAAATTTTTTTTTCCATTTTTGACTTCTGTTTTACTGTACTTTAATTCCAGTAAGTGCTACACAGTAAGCTACAGTTAGATCTTGTCTCTCTAGTGGGAACCTTCAAAATAGACCGGATAATTGGAAAATAGTAGGAGTATCTTTTACTTGGCAGTTATTCCTACAGTAGTTTCCATTGAAATACTTTCTGACAGCTCTCACAAATATCTGTTATTCTAATATAAGCATAAAGAGTGTTTTGAGCAGTTGATAGGAATGACTGCAAATGCTTTCTAAATATATAAAAGTTTAATTTATTTTGGGTTTTGAGGTGCATATTTAGACTTACACAGCTTGCCCGTTTGCCTTGCAACTAAATGCATACGTGTCACTGTCTTGCATCTCTTCTGAATATGTATTCTAGAATCTTTTTAGGATCTTAGTGATTTTTAGATTGTTCTCCCTTTCTTTGCATGTCATGTATTTTAAGAATAATTCATTTGTGTGGTTTATCTTTGGTTGTATGCAACTAAAAGTTTTGGCGCTAGATGGCAGTCATAGTCTTGCAGCCTTGATTTACAATTTTGAAGGATTTTAATATTGGCTTAATTTTTCAATGCCATCTTTGCAGCAGCTGCTAAGTATACTGCCAAAATAACACCGTATAAGAGTGTTTTACTGTTATATGACTTAAACTTTTGGAAACTTTTTTTCTGTTTTTCAAATAGCCTGAGGAGGCTCCTTCGCTTGCTGTTTCTACTGAGCCATCTGTAATTGTATCAGAGAGCGATTCTGACAAGATTGCTTCCCAAGTGCCACAGATGCTGCAAGAGACAGATGTTTCTAGTCCCAATATTAAGCAAAACAGTGTGCCTCCTCCACAGAGTAAGTATCTCTCAGCACAATTCCTTCATCTGAATTCAGGGTGTACTTTTTTTTCCCATAGAGTGTATATAGACAGAATGCTTTGCCCTGAGATTTGGGTTTAGAGTGCCATATCAGGTACTGATGCATTTCATTTATATATCTTGCCATATTTTAGCTTTCGTTGAAGTACTTTGACAAATGTGCTTTCACTGTGAGGAAAAACTGGCTTTGTATGCTTGAATAACTGAAAATGTCTGTTGGCCTTGTCCAGTCCTTAACAGACATTTGGACGTACTCTTCACCATCAGGATTGGAGCTC
Source organism: Mycteria americana (assembly GCF_035582795.1). Lineage (NCBI taxonomy): Eukaryota > Metazoa > Chordata > Aves > Ciconiiformes > Ciconiidae > Mycteria > Mycteria americana. Next base: position 150,466,530 of record NC_134366.1, read on the forward strand.
CATGCTGTGACTAAGTAGTTCTGCCAACACTGTTTCAAAGACCTGCTTGCGAGTCTTCAGTGGAACAGATGGGTGCTAACATAGCAGTTGACAGGATGTTTAGCTACCAGAAATTTGGAAAAAAATACAAGCAATTCAATTTTCAACCTACTGGGGGTTTTTTGACTTATCAACTTAGCTCATTAACATCTTTTTCCATATGCTTCCATGAAATGTAGTAGTCATGGAGGAAAACAGTTGCTAACATGGGAGTACAAAGCTATTGGGTGATGCACGTATTTTTGTTGTAGCCTAACAGCACATACATCAGGCTGAACTACTGCAAGTATATTGCTTTTTGAAAATATGCTGTGCCCAGAGATGTCAAACGTATCCTCTGTTGTGCTCAGCAAAAGTGCTTGTACTGAAGTACTCACCCAGTAAGACAGAAAAATTGGAACGGAAATCAGGATGTGAAAAGCAATGCTTTTTTTAAAAAAAAAAAGGTGTTTGAATTAGACTTTTTAATGAGATTAATAAATACTGACATTTTGTAAGAAGTTCCTGGCTAAGTGTTGAAGTACTAAACCAATTTTTAATGACTGCAGAAGAAACTAGATTATTTTGTAATATTAGTCTCATTCAACTACACTAATTGGCTTCTTGGTTTTGAATATATTAACAGAATCTTTCAAGTCAATGTGTCAACTTACAACATTTTGTTCTGGTTCTGAAATATGAAGGCTTTTGTGACTGATTCATGCCTCAGCAATTGAAAGAACACCTCTTATGTTCAGAATATAAAATATTTTACCTGATTTACCACTTTTGGCAGCCAGCATGTTTTAAGGCAATCTGTTTTAATAAAATAACATAGTGCTGCTTTATTTGATTATGGATTCCATGTAACCACATCTTTACGTAGTCCATTATTTTTAAAAATACTCTTCTGACATGTCACATTTAGTGGTTAAAACCAGTGTAATCTGATAAAAGTGAACAATTAATGTCAGTTGTGTACATATGCATTATTTCCAGTTAGCCAAAAAATAATAATAACCCTACTGTAAATAATACGTCTAGAAAATGAATGACCTTCATTGTGTATCACTCTTTGTATTTGTGGTGTAAAAAAGTAGGTTGAAATTAGCAAATGCTGGTTTCGATGCACTTTAAATTAGACTATTTGGGAGAAGCAGGTAAATATAACTTTCCTTCAAAAATCATGCTAGTTGATTGTTCTGAATTACTTCATAATAATATGGGGTGTACCGTCCAGGATTTTAAGTCAGTTCCGTGTAAACTTCCTCAGTGCTAACGCTGTAGTTATGTTTTGTTTTTAGCAAAGTCTGAAGAAAGCTGGGAATCCCCCAAACAAGTTAAAAAGAAGAAAAAAGCAAGAAGGGAAACGTGAACTTCCTGAGATGGACATGTGTTGCTGAATACTGTCATGAAGATTATGCTGTTTATGCAATAATTTGTGAACATGTACAGAATTTTATATAAATTTCAAACAATTTTTAAAAACAGAACTGCTGTGAACACAAACATCTTTAAAAAGGAATCAAAGGAAAGTAACTTTATGATATAGCAAACAGAACATGCTACACCTGAAAGACATTCTGAAGAGTCTGTTTTTCCAACTTTTGGAGAGAGATCTTAATAAAAAACTGGTTTTACAACACAGTGCCCTGTTTACAACAGATTATACTCTCATCTACAGCTGCGGATAAAAGATTAATTTCAAGGAAGGGTTTTCTGTAAAAATAATTGTCTGTACAATAGTGGGTGTTTCTTGCCTCTCTTATGAGTGATGCATTAGAAGCACAGAATGTCAACCATTTGAATTTGTTTCATGCCTAAATCAAAGTGCTTTGATTAAATACATAATCTGCCATATCTTTACAGTAAGCTGGTTAGCAACTCTGCTAGCTGTTACAGGAATCACAAGTGCAAATCATTAACCATTTGTACAGTCAAGACCTTCATGGTTTATTATATGAAGTTAACACAATAAAACTGCTTTGGGTTAAAAGTTTGAGAATGTGATTTGAAACTTGAGTATGGTTCATGAAGTTATTTTTGATAATGTCTATTACCTTACTTGAATTGTTGAAGATAACAGTATATTTTTAAGAATGCAGTAGTGTGCATAAAATTGGTTTTCTCCTTCATTCCCTACAGTCCTTGGTTGATTCAGACTCCCGTCTAAAACCGTATCCTTTCAACTTTTAAACTTATGGAATGAATTGAAATCAAACGTTCCCTTCCCTTAACACTTTTTAACTTACCATACCCAATTCTGTTCTGCCATACCCAATTCTGTTCTGTTCTCTATTACTGAAACTCTGATGAAAGCAAAGTGAACTTTTTTCCACTCACAAATTATTTGGGATTTCAAAGATCTGTTGGAGAACTTGAGTGGCTTCAGACAGCTTTAATTGACATTGTCAAGACCAGTTATCAGGAACACATTTTTTTACTGCCTTAACCTGTAGTATGTAGAATGTGTCTAGACTTCTGGACAGGAGTTAGTGTTTTTATATAAAAAAATAAAAATTCATGCAAGTATAGCAGTTGTAAAATAAAGACCATTTCCCGCTTGAAACTGTTAATTAAAATGGTGTTTAAGATGTGTTGTCATTTTCAGGCACTGTGTAATTACATGGTATCAAACTGGCAGATGTGTTTGTGTCTGTAAGGTGCATGCTCAGCCATGTACACTGTAAATAGCCTCTACAAAAATTTGTTTGATAAGGATGGTAATTAACATCACCTGCTAAATTCAGTTAAAGAAGAGCCAAGATTTTTTTAAATGATTGAATTCTGATTGTGGCACAAACAGAATTGTTAACAGCTGTAACACATGGTACTGATCAACAATCTTGTACTCTTACTGTACTTGACTGCAGTTCTAATAAATTGATACTAACTTGCACAGGTATTAACCCCTGTATATCAGGAACATGTGACAAGTCTAAATTGATTTGTTAAAATAAATTGAGCGTATTGACAGTATTGATTTATTTACTGGGAGGGGAGTAATGCCTGAGACTGATACCTGTCAAGATTCATGTAAAATAAATTTAGAACTGAAGTACAGGTTTTCAGGGAATATCTTAAGGCAAACACAAAAATAGGATATTACAAAATCATGCAGAGTCCTTTGCATGTAAATAATATTTTAATTTTACTTGTCTTCTTCATAGTAAAGGTTACAAAGAATACCCTTTGAATTCAGGCTTGTAATGTATGTCCAAAATGTCTGTTTCCAATCTGTATGTTGTGCTATGAGCCTCTTTTGTAGAAAATAGGAAGATTTTATGTAATGAGAGAGACTGCCCCCAAGGGCTTTCACTGCATAAATTCTTTTTTTTTCCTCAAAGATAAAATTGGTGATATTTCTGGGTTAGTAAGCTCTAGCTCTTGAATAGCTTCTCATTCTGGAAAAATGAAACAAGCTAGCTAACAACATAGGAACCCTGCTAATTAACTGCTACTACTAAGCAGGATCGTATAAATACATAGCCTTCCTTTCAAAATGTTATTACCTATTTAGCAGCACCTCTTACTGTTTTCTTAATGTGCAGTTTCAATGTCATAGTGAAACTCGCTTTATTTGACATTCGTTAAAGAGGTAGTAACTGTATAGCATATTGTCTATAAATAGAAACTTGGTTATCTATGTACTGTCATGTTTCTATGGCTCAAGCAGTGGTTAGTCTTAATGATACACTGAATCCAGACTTCGGTACTTGGACAGAAAGAGAAAACACCATTTAAAGGAACTTAATCTTTTTTTCTTTTTTTCTTTTTTCTTTTTTTTTTGTTGTTGAATGCATGGAATGGTTTCATAAATCCAATATGTTGGGTTTTTCTAAATACTCTGGAATTATTTGTATGCGTAATTTAAACTTGTGATGATGTGTAATTGGATAGTCATGGCATATTTTTATTTCTTTTGTGGGGAGGGAAAGGTGTACAGAATTCATATGGGCTTGTTACGAAGATAACAACTGTGCACTGGTTTGGAGGGGGGTGAAAACTGTATTTCTGATGCCCTTTTAGAAGTCTAAAGAAAAAAGTGCAAGAGAAAAGCACTACTTTAATATTTACTAAGAAAGAATGTACATATTAAAAACATTTCAAACTTTATAGAAATACTTCTAGTACTGTTGTGTTGTAACTGAATTGTATCTCATTGGAAACTGCCTTATTAATAGTTCCTAGCCATGGGATTGTCCTGTGAATAAGGCTTTTGAAAAGTGCAGACATCAGAATACATGGTTTAAGCAGACTTTCAGCTGTTATTAATCATAGTTGTTTTGCCTTTAAATGACTCAAGTTGGTTGCCAGTCAAGATTTCAGTTGTCAAAAAAAAATGCATGTCTCTTGCAGCCACTTGTACCTGTGAGTCTCCTGGTGACCGCTGAGTACCAATGAAGTTTCAATTTCCAGGCCAGTACTGAAAGATTTCTTCATTGTGCTGCTGTAAATGGAAGAAAAAAAAGCTGGAAAATGGAATTACTTCTTAAAAGATATTGCTAAAATTATTTTACTGTTAAAATTCCAAGAGAATTGCTTCATT